>NC_073379.1:31926782-32263032 GCF_028641065.1 Leucoraja erinaceus | reverse complement strand
GGGCTTTTGTTGGTGTGATGGTGTTGTCCTCCTCAAACTGGTTGAAGAAGGTATTAAGTGTGTTGAGGAAGTCTGTGTTGTCCTCGTACGGTGGGGGTGTTGGCCTGTAGCCGGTGACAGACTGGATGCCTTGCCACAGGCGCTTGGGGTCCTTAGTGTCTGTGAAGTGTGCTTGAATTTTCTGTCCATAGACATGCTTGGCTGTTCTCACGCCCCGGTTCAAGTTGGCCCTAGCAATACTAAGGGCGTCTTTGTCCCCGGACTTGAAAGCAGCATTCTGTGCTCTCAGGAGCTCACGTACCGTCCTGGTGAACCATGGTTTGTTGTTGGCCCTCGTGGTGATGTTTTTGATGACGGTCACATCTTCCATTCATTTGAATATATATCCAGTCACAGATTCAGTGTATTCCGTCAAGTTGACATGATGGTTGGTAGTGGCAGCCTCCCTAAAAACGGTCCAATCTGTGCAGTCGAAGCAATCTTTGAGAGCTGAGGTGGCTCCGTCTGGCCAAGCTCTGATCTGCTTCACAGACGGCTTGTTCCTAGTCAATAGAGGTCTGTAAGCTGGAATTAGCATAACAGAGAGGTGGTCTGAGTTCCCCAGGTGGGGATGGGGAGCAGCTTTGAATGCCTGTCTGATGTTGGTGTAGACTTGGTCGAGTATGTTATTTCCCCTGGTTGCAAAGTTCACATGTTTGTAATAATGTGGTAGTACTGTCTTCAGTTTGGCCTGATTGAAATCGCCAGCGATTATGTAGACAGAGTCCGGGTTAGAGTTCTGCATTGAGCTGATAGACTGATACAATGTAGACAGTGCGTACTTTGTGTTCGCACTGGGTGGAATGTACACAGCTGTGAAGTTGATGGCTGTGAATTCCCTTGGCATGTAGAATGGTCGGCATTTAATTGTCAGAAATTCTATATCCTCAGAACAGTGGCTTGACACAGTTTTGGCATTTGTACACCAGTTGTTATTGATGAAAATGCATATACCACCCCCCCCCCCCCCCCCCGAGATTTACCGCTGAGAGCATGACTCCTGTCCGCCCGGAATGTTGTTAGTCCGTCCAGCTGAATGGCGTTGTCCGAAACGGAGTTGTTGAGCCACGTCTCTATGAGGATGATGGCGTTGCAGTCTCTGACCTTTGTATGTGTAGTTAAATCCAGTCTAAGGTAGTCCATTTTGTTTTCCAGCGAACGAACGTTGGATAGCAGAATAGAAGGAAGTGCAGGTCTGTAGGGGTTAGCTTTTAGCCTGGCGCTGATACCCACTCGGCTGCCCCGCTTGCTAGGTCTAGCACACCGCTTGCACCGCAAGCTAGGTCTCACACGCCGCGTGCAACGCCTCCAATGTCGCCTCCAGTGTCGACCTATGATGGGAGGAGAGTCGGCTGCCTTGCAGGCCCCTGGGTCTTGCCGGTGTAGGATGCCTAGTTCGCAGAGTGCCTCGGGTTCCAAAACCAGTGTAACTCCAGAAAGGTTTACGGAAAAGTCGAAGTTTCTTAATCCAAGTAGTGTAGTTCTGTTATAGACTACTCTCGCACAAGACTGTGACGGTACAGACAACATATTAAACATAAAACCAACATCGCTATCGAGAGCTGGAGTAGCCGCTGCCGTACAGGGTGCCGCCATCTTGTCATCATAACCTTCAATCTCCTGATGTTTCAAAAGCTCCTCTACCTCCATGTTAATTACTTCTATTGAGTTGGCCTTCATAACCCCCTGGAGCAAAGAATTCCAAAGGTTTAATATGGTCTGTGGGAGGAAGATAGGAATTGAAAACTACAATGGCAAAGAAACAGAAAGAAAAAAATTAAGCCGCCAACGTAAAAAAGAATCCATGAATATTCTATTGGTATTTTAATATTACAAATGCACTACGTGAAGGAATGGAGTGAAATTTACACATAAGTTGCAGATGATGGCATTATCACACTAAATGAGGACATTGCTTCCACCTGCAGCAGGTCTTTCCAAAGTGAAGGAGGAGACAGTTGAGATTCTAGATAGTTCAAGAAAAATATTAAGACGGAGGTTTTAGAAAAGTTGGTTGAATTTTCAGGACCAGATAAAATAGTAAGATTAAACGAGAACTTACCAGTTTGAAGTTTGATCTGTATTTTATGAGGAGTTACGATGAGGGTTTACGTGAAGAAGCCCGCCCCAGGACGCATTGCGGCATACTTCAAAGCAGCGGTGTGGAATCACAGATAGACACAAGATTTGAAGTAACATAGTAAAGAATAAAGAGACATCAATTTATCAGTTTGATCCATGTAATGAGGGTGGGAGCGGAGGGCACGTAAACCCTCATCGTAACTCCTCATAAAATACAGATCAAACTTCAAACTGGTAAGTTCTCGTTTAATCTTACTATTTTACTTCGGAGTCACGTGAGTGACTACGTGAAGATTTCAAAGCTTCTGTGATTTCAAACCGTGTAACAGCTTTATATCACTCGCTGCCGAAGCCTTTGAGGGAGGAAGCGTGTTATCATAATCAACCAATGATTCTGTTTATAGAAAAAACAATGGTATTTTTATAATAACACTGAAGAAATTTAAATGCTCCCCTTGGCTAATTTGAATATTTGCAGATTGGAATCTTTCCTGCAAATAAAAACAGGTTTTGTCAACAGTTTATAATAAATTATTTCTCTGAACGTTTTACCCCCACTATTCTGCTGTAGCCAGGATGTGGTTTACAGGCACGTCCTATTCTTTTGCCGTTGACGTGGAAGCTTCTCCTGTGGGATGACAACTTTGTACATGTTAGTTTTATCCCAGGAGCTTTAACCTGCTTGAGCCATTTCAAAAAAGGCTTGTTACCCGCCCACAAGGTTTTTTGTGACCAACCCACAAGGCTTTTCATCTCCCTCACATAATTAGGTTGTGTCTATGTAAGGTAATAGGGTCTTGGCACATACCGTGTTTTCTGGCTGGTAAGCCCGGGTTTTATGACTGGATAAGGTGTTCCTGGTCTGGTTTGACCATTCCCTGGACAAATGATAGAGATCTGGTCTGAAGCTGTGAGCATGGTGTCCAGTTGAAAATAGGAGTAGTGACTGGACCCTCTGTGCTGCTCCGTGTGCCTTCAACATATGTTTTTAGTGCATAGAAGGTTCAGGTTTAGGGCTCTGGCTGGTGGGGATCCCCTGAAGTATGGTTAACCATTGTGACATCCCGTATATGGGTGTACCTGGTTTAGGGGTTTAGAGTTTTAATACCCTTCAAATTTACCACCAGCCAGTGACCCCATACCTGTTGTCCTGTAGCTGTTTTGAAAAAGAACAGGCAGGGCAATTCTAGCTGTGTTGATGGTACTGTAGCCGAATCCTTCATCGTGATGAAGGTTCTCCAGGAATTCCAGTTTGTAGTACCTGTATCGGATGAGTAGGTTTTCCCTGTATCCTTGCAGTACTTCTCTTGATGCTGGACAAGTGTTGTAGTCCAGTGGATGTTCAAAAGGATGCTGACATGGTGTCGATTGTTCAGTATAACAATCCCAGTCCCAGAGGCTTGCGCAGAATCTGCAGCTCAGGAGCTTATTTTCTCATGGCACAGTTGATTTGTGCCCGGCTCCGATTGTTAATAATTCTGGGTACTGGAAAACACCATCCAAGTTTCAACAGCCATGTCATGGCGTGAAGTGAAACAAGGGCTGCGTAAGTCCGTCAGGTACTATCAAATACCTGAAGCAGAATCCTTTTGTACTGTGCGTTGTTCTCGATTGGTGAGGCAGAAGGGAAAAATACATAGAATTAATTTCACCAATGCAGCGTGAACGCATTTGTCTATCAATATTATAAATACATTCTTGAATGACAACATGACCTATAGGTCAGAAAAGTTAATATATATAGCTGACGATCTTTCTGCTGGAACTATCTGTCCCAGAGAAATTTTTAATGAGGATTCCACTGCCCCAGGGTCTGGTTTCCCCCCGCGACATACATAGGACATCCCCGAACACCTGGTGATATAGCGTTAATGCAAATAATCGATATCAGATTCACATTCCATTTTAATTGTCATTGTCAGTGTGCAGTACACCGACAATGAAATGCATTAATATCTGTTGCATCATATAGCTTGATAGTTTTGTTAAACTTTATATGAAAACATCTAATTGATGTAGTCCTTAATATTATGTGACCTGGTGTCTGTCACTGTATTTTGCTTACTGGCCAGGTAAGTTGTTGATAGTCAAATACATCTATGGATATACCATTGCCAAATTGGTTTGACCAACTTGTCATATGATACCGACTTTATGCTGCCATATGGTTAATATAGGCCACCTCCATAGTGTAGTCTATTTATACCCATACATGCAAGTGCTTTAAAACTCATAACATTCACCCGAACATTTTTTAGATAATTAATGCCCAGTATAAGTGGTAACCCCACCACTGTCTTTCTGATATTACTTCAGTGAGTAACTTCATGAGATGCTCAATGACAACCTATATGTTGTTTTTGATACTAACATCTGAATGATGTAGACAGAAATGGTACCATTTTTTCCCAATTACTCTGTTATTTGTCGAGTAGTTGGCAGTTTGACCATTAATTTGTGCTTGTTTGTGCCAATTCAACTATGTTGTCTCTTGGCAACCTTATAGTTACGTGGACTGAATTAATATGAAAGCCAAGATAGTCCAAGAAAGCGCTCTATATGCTGGTAGGAACCAGACCCACCTACCTCCATGGTTATTGGCGGTTTTGTGTTTTCTGTTTTCTGAGTGCTTTTGTTCTGAGGACGTGCTGGCGACGTTGGGGGGAGGCGCATTTTCCAGGGGGTCCGCGGCGGGCCCTGATCTAAAAGATCTTTGGGGATAGTGCAGCCCCAAGCGTTCACCAGTCCCATATTCTAGACATTGACTGGTGGATGCCGTGAGGTGCTGCTGTTTGGGTATCGAAAGTCGTGGTTTGCTCGTCCCGGGGCCTGCCCTCATGATGCCGAAGGTTTTTGATGCCTCTTCGATCTCCTTCAGCTTTTTGTTCAGATCTCTCCCAAATAGCAGTGAGTCTGCCTCCGCTGCTGGGCTTTGCTCAAGCCTGCATCTTTGAGATTGAGGGCAGGTGTTATATTTCCCTTCAGAGATTGTTTAGTTCGAATTGTGTGGTACACCTTAATACCAGCACTTTCTGGTGGCATGTGTTCATCTCGTTATCTCCACAGAACGAGCATAGACTGTGATAGCTGACATCAGGAGCCTTCGGATCCGCTGTAGCTTGAGTTTATATGCCCGCATAAGGCCCCCACAACTTCCAGATTTTGCTGTTTTAGGCTTATTCCCCTTAAGGGCCTCACAGTTCTCTGGTGCTGTATATTCTTGCTGGCTGCCATTGTTTTGGCTCCGGCGGTGCTCCAGCCCGTGGGGTTGCTACGAAGCGGTCCACCACACCCAACAGCTGTTCCTGATCCTGCACCTCATGCATACTCCCGATTTTGTCCGCCTGCCCCATTTGCAGACCAGCCCTGCCCTGGTCACCAATGCTAGCCTCCTGCTCCAACCCGTGGTATGAGGGTAGCAAAGGGCAGTGCCTGATACGACACTATGGAGGAGGTGCCTGTCCTGTCTCGCCGGGAGCGCTGCTGTTCCCGGTGGACCTTCTCCTCCAGGAGCTGCTAAGTGCAGCTCAGGCGGCTGTCTCTCTCTGCTTTGGTAGAGACATGTCCCCCTCCGACGAATCGGAGGCCACCGCCCGTTTGGCTTCCTGGCCGCTTTCCCAGTCCGCCGTGCAGGCTCTGGCGAGACTGGCTTGGCTCGGTCTCACGGACAGCGAAAAACGCTCTGCGAGCGACGCTGCCGCCGTTTGCTGCCCCGCTGGTAGAGTTGGAGCGGGGCAGTTCTCTTTGCGAGTTTTTGCGTTGTGTTCATGAAATCTATAATAAAACACAACTGCAAACTCACCTTTCCAATGCCCAAGAGCCGCTCCTGCAGCTCAGGCGGCTGTCTCTCCCCCTCCTGGGTGGAGAGACGTCCCAGTCCGATGTCGGCTCCACCGCCGGGTTTTACACACATCCAGCCCGCTGCTCAGGCGCTAGCGGGCTGGCTCGGTCGCGGTGTCGGGTTTGTGGACCGCCCGCTAAGCGGTCCTACGGCCTGTTGCTGCCCAATGACGTCCTTTCGTCGAGCAGGCAGGTGCAGCATTTTTTCCCCCCCAGCCCGCAGCTGATGCTGACGGGCTTGGTGCAGTGTCGGGAGCGGGCCGTTGATTAGCGGTCCTCGCTCTCTCTCTCTCTCTGCACTCGGGCTGCTGCTCACCTGCACTCGGGCTGCAGCGCACTCCACGCCAGCACTGCACAGTGGGTCCCCTTAACGGCTCCGCAAATGTCGGAAGCCTCCTCCCGCCCGCCTGCCTGCCTCCCTGGACAGTACTCGAGAGCGAGCGAGGACTGAGGGGAACCCCAACGCAGTGCTAGCGCCGTCTTCCTGTGCTCTCTTGATGTCGCCCCTGTGGAGTGTTACCGGCACCGGCACAGCTCCCATCCATGGTCCGCCGGTGAGTGCGGTCCTGGTAGCGTCTTTCCTCCCCTCCCGCGAATGGAAAAACTCCTCCCGGAGTCCAAGGGGGCCGCTTGCACGCCCTGCGGGGAACAAGCAGACGCAAAGGGGCTGTAAAAGTAAAGGTAAGTACTTACCTAAACTTAGATTTTTCTCGTTTCTGCGGGAGCCTGTCTCCCGCCTGCCGCTTTGCATGCTGAAACGTAATGCCGCAATGCGTCCTGGGGTGGGCTTCTTCACGTAGTCACTCACGTGACTCCGAAGTAAAATTACAAGGACCAAATGGGGTATATCCTAGGTTACACAAAAAAGCTGGAGAAACTCAGCGGGTGCAGCAGCATCTATGGAGCGAAGGAAATAGGCAACGTTTTGGGCCGAAACCCTTCTTCAGACTGAGTTTCTCCAGCACCCGCTGAGTTTCTCCAGCTTTTTTGTGTAACCTTCGATTCTGCAGCATCTGCAGTTCCTTCTTAAACACTGGGGTATATCCTAGATATTTGAAGGAGGTATGAGAGGAAATCATGGGGACGATGACCATAATCTTTCAATGCTCTTTGGATAAAGAGAGAGTGTCAGAGCATGGAAGCATAGCAACTGTTACAATGTATCGCAAAACAGTGATATTGTTAAACTCCACAATGTCAAGCCTCATAGTGAAAAGACATTTAAGAAACATTGATCGGGGCTAAGATGAACGGTACTTTGGATGGAAAATTTGTCACTTAAGGCACTCTAAAACAGATTTGTTAAGGGCATATCATCATTAACCAATTTGATTTTTTTTTAAGGAGGTAACGTAATTCATGGAGATAATGCACTCAGGGTGTTATACAAGACTTCCAGAGTGGAAACACATGACATGAAGGAACATTGAAGGCATGGATTTTAATTTGGTTCATGAACAGGCAACAGAGTTCATGATGAATTCCCCAATTAACAGTGTTGGAGACACTGTTCCATTTACAGTTATTGATTCTTAGAATCATGGATAGATTACAGCAAATGTGAAAGCCATTCAGCACGGAGGGTCTGTATTCTCTTTCTACCATTAGTTCCACCATCAGGCCCTTGTTAATAGTGTTGCAAATTTTGCCACACCGCATGTTTACCCAATTCCCACTAAATGCTATAATGGAACCTGCCTCTTACCTCCCTCTCTCTGTATATATTATGGAAGTTATAAACAAGTTACTTCTTATTTTTACTTTTGCACCTTTGGTATCTTTGTGTGTAAACATATAAACCAATATTATAAACCAATATGTATGGTATGTGTAACCTTGGCATAAAGTTGCTGTTGCTTTAGCTGGAACATAATGCTGGCAAGGACATAGCTGAGAGATTAAAGTTAAAGGGCAAGGACATAGCTGAGAGATTAAAGTTAAATTTAAGGGTGGCGAGTCGAAGAGAGATATGGGAGGAATGGAAAGTTTTAATAAGATTGAACCAAGGACGGAAGCAGGCATGATAATGTAGCGGAAGATAAGGCTGAGACTGTAATAAAGAGCTGCCTGTTTTTGTGAAGCAGAGGGCGATTAGAGAGCTGACAGGGGCTGTCAACTCTGAATGTTCCAGCTGAATATTAGCAAATAAAGGCTTTTGTCTTCTTGAAGAATTCTCCGTCTGTGTCATCTTATCCAAATTTGAGTCTTAAAACCACAAAAATATCTATATAACTAAAAGTCTCATCTTGACCACTTCCTGTCTGTGCTGTATATTGATTTTAGAAAAAAAACGCTACCCTATATTGCTATGATGTATGGTCAGATTACTTGCAGTCCTCCACTGCTGAGGCAGCCCCGAGGATTTTTCCGATCGATGAAAAATAAAAAAATTATGAGTGTTTAAAAAATCTTGAGATCAGTTTATTGGTCCTCTTGCCTGTCAATCACCGTGATGAACATAACGCCCCTTCAAGAGGGGGCAGGACTATAAAACCCCGGATGCCTGGACGTGAGTCAGTCACTTTGGAAGATCGCGAGGGAGAGTCCACAACTGTGATTCTAAGCTGTGAATCAACTGAACTGAGAGTCTGCAATGAACGTGCAATAAATTATTTTCTAGCCTGTAATAACAATGCAATGAGTTGTTTGGCAATATTGAATGTGGTGGCCTGCACTCTGCTTGAAATGCTATGGAATTGAATGTGGTGGCCTTGAAATGCTATGAAATTAAATGTGGTGGCCTGCACACCACTTGAAATGCTATGAAATTAAATGTGGTAGCCTGCACACTGCTTGAAATGCTACGAAATTGAATGTGGTGGTCTGCACTATACTTGAAATACTATGAAATTTAATGTGGTGGCCTTCACTCTGCTTGAAATGGAATTTCAATGAAAAGCCATGAGTGAACTCCCAGCCCACCAGCCCTGAGTGACGGATCAGCCAGCCCACCAGCCCTGAGTGACTGATCTGCCAGCCCATCAGCCCTGAGTGAATGATCTGCCAGCCCACTAGCCCTGAGTGATTGAGCTGCCAGCCCACCAGCCTGACTGAGCTGCCAGCCCACCAGCACTAAGTGACCGAGTTGCCAGCCCACCAGGCTTGAGTGACTGAGCTGCCAACCCACCAGGCCTGAGTGACTGAGCTGCCAGCCCACCAGGCCTGAGTGACTGAGCTGCCAGCCCAAGAATCCATTTGGCACACAATGTCCATACTAGCCCTCTGAAAACCAGTCCCTTCAGCCCATAACGCCCATACTAGCGCTCCCAAAAGCTCCTACCCCCCCCCCCCCTCCCCCACTGGCCACCAATATTGGAAATGGCGAAGAGGTGGAATATTGCGTTGGGAGACCAGCCCTCCCATGTGAACATTGGACCCAATGGGTCACAATTAGTCTACACACAAATATATGCACACACACAGATAGATATACATACATATATGGGTGTTTCCGTAAATAGAGCACTCAGAAGTGAAACTGAAGTTCTCCAAACTTCCTGGCTATTTTCCTGTTTTTTATGCAATATTTCCATTGTTTCATATCCTGTATTTTGAGTAGTATAGATCATGATGTATAGCCAAGATAATGATATGAACCAAAAATAAATCAATCGGTTTTTATAAAGGAAAATATCATATACGACCCAGTGTTTACTAGCCTTTTTTTTACAACATTTTTCAAGCAGGATTTCATCAAATCCTTGGGCTAATTTATACCAGAATTATTACATTGAATTTGCAATTAAATAACAACTGTATGTAAGCCAAATTCCGATTATGTTTAGGAGTTTTATCATTTCTTACCCGATATGATGATTTTCTGATTCCCCAAAATGTTTCAACAGAAATTGTGCTGCAGTGTCCATTTGGTCACGTGTTAGTTGTGTGAATTAAAAGCAGAGTAACCATTTTTATTTTTATTGTTTCTGTTTTTTAGTGTTTATATTTTAGACAATACACAATAGACAATCGGTGCAGGAGTAGGCCATGCGGCCCTTTCGAGCCAGCACCGCCATTCAATGTGATCATGGCTGTTCATCCCCAATCAGTACCTCGTTCCTGCCTTCTCCCCATATCCCCTGACTCCGCTATTTTTAAGAGCCCTATCTAGCTCTCTCTTGAAAGCATCCAGAGAACCTGCCTCCACCGCCCTCTGAGGCAGAGAATTCCACAAACCCACCACTCTGTGTGAGAAAAAGTGTTTCCTCGTCTCCCTTCTAAATGGCTTACTCCTTATTCTTTCTTAAACTGTGGCCCCTGGTTCTGGACTACCCCAACATCGGGAACATGTTTCCTGCCTCTAACGTGTCCAAACCCTTAATAATCTTATATGTTTCAATGAGATCTCCTCTCATCCTTCTAAACTCCAGAGTGTACAAGCCCAGCTGCTCCATTCTCTCAGCATATGACAGTCCCGCCATCCCGAGAATTAACCTTGTAAACCCACGCTGCACTCCCTCAATAGCAAGAATGTCCTTCCTCAAATTAGGGGACCAAAACTGCACACAGTACTCCAGGTGTGGTCTCACTAGGGCTCTGTACAACTGCAGAAGGACCTCTATTCGATTTTGTGTTTAAGCTTTCCATTGAAAGACTTAACAATGTATAGAACTTAAAATCATGAAATATAAAATCTAGTTTGCTCTCTTATTTTAGCGATGGCTTATTCTGTTGCCAGCCAAATTTTTAATGTTGTAGTATTTCATTATGCTTTAATAACTTTCAAATTTGGCCACCCATCTCACAGGTTGGTTCCCTTATTTACAGAAACACCCATATATATATAAATAAATAAATAAATATATAAAACTTGGCAGTATTGTGAACTGAGAATAGTACAAAATTACAGTAAGATGTTAGCAGGGTGATGGGATGGGCAGCAGCAATACAATTGAAGTTTGATGTGGAGGAAATTTAAGGGATTCATTTGGTAACAACATAGATTAAAGATAAAGTTAAAGATAATGTTCTCAAAGGTGTGTATGAGCAGAGAGGCCTGGGGAATGGGTACATAATGGGTACATAAGTCATTGAAAGTGGCAGGGTTGGTTAAGAAAGCCGTTAATAAGCCAGGCACAATTCTGGCCTTCATCGTAACAGGTTGTAGTGTATAAATACAGAGAGGTCATCATAAACCTTTATAAAACACTGCCAATCTTTAATTAGAGTCTAATATGTCTAGCAAGAATGTGAAAATATTAGATTGGGTGGAGAAAATGATCTATGAGATTAGTTGCTGGGACGAGGGATTACAGTTACAACGTTAGATCAGAAAAGCTGGCTCCATTTTTATTGAGTAAAAAACATGTTGAGATAAGATTTGATAGAATTATATTGTAGATGGTTATGCATGCAACCATATATGTAACTACCTCATTAGCATATCGTCCCTCCCACATTCTATAGTATAACTGTAGTGTCTGCATGTTCCCTCCCTGTTAGGTTCCAGTACGTGTGTAGACCAGTTGTGGTTAGTACTGGAACGTGTGCTATTAGTGTTTGAATAAAGACTTAGTTAAAGGACTATGGACAACGTCTAGTTCCCTTTACATATATGAAGGCTGGGGTCTGGAATGAAGGGATGTTGGAGGCTGTTACTGTTGGTGGTGGAGGGTCAAGAATAAGAGGGCAAGATTCTCAATGTAAAAGCATTCGGGAATGAAATGAGGGGAAAAAATGTCTGTTTTACACAGTGTGTATTTGAAATCCAGAGTGTGCAACTGCAAATGTAGTGGAGGCAGGAGGAATGAAACTTTAGGTGAAAAAATTACCCGGGAGGCCAGAGATAATCAATGGATATTTAGGATGAGAGGACTATCCCAGGAGGAATGATCAAATAGATGGGCTAAAATTCCTTGGAGTTTGGAGTTTAATGGAATTTAATTTAAAAAATAAACCATTTGGCCCACCAGGTCTGTGATGACAAAGTCTCACCAGTATCATTTGTTATACCCATTTTACTCTCCCTGCATTCTAATCAATTCACTCATGATTTTACCACTCACCTACTGTGGCCAATCAAATTTCATGACATTGCGAATTGGGAGGAAACTGGAGCACACAAGGAAATCCACATGATCACAGGGACAATTGCAAGGTTGGAGAACTACCAGCTACACCAGTGTGCTGGCCTGGAATTTCTTGAAGGTGGATCCCATAAAGGGGACAGTAGAACTGGAGGCCATAGTCTTGGGATAAAAGGCAAAGATGAGGAAACATTTCTTCACTCAGCAAATTCCGAATCTTTGGAATTCTGCAACCAAAGACCTTTAGATACTCTGTTGTTGAATAGATTTGAATCTGAAATTAAAATAGAGAATGTTGCAAATGCTCAGCAGGTCAGACATCATATAGGAAGGATGTCAACAAAATAGAGAGAGGACAGGGGACATTTACTAGAATGTTGCCTGGGTTTCAACAACTAAGTTACAGAGATAGGTTGAATAAGTTAGGTCTTTATTCTCTGGAGCGCAGAAGGTTAAGGGGGGGACAGGTCTTTAAAATTGTGAGAGGGATAGACAGAGTTGATGTGGACAAGCTTTCCCTTTGAGAATAGGGAAGATTCAAACAAGAGGACATGACTTCAGAATTAAGGGACAGAAGTTTAGGGGTAATATTAGGGTGAACTTCTTTACTCAGAGAGTGGTAGCGGTGTGGAATGAGCTTCCAGTGGAAGTGGTGGAGGCAGGTTAATGGGTATCATTTAAAAATAAATTGGATAGGCATATGGATGAGAAGGGAATGGAGGGTTATGGTATGAGTGCAGGCAGGTGGGACTAAGGGGGAAAAAAAGTTGTTCGGCACGGACTTGTAGGGCCGAGATGGCCTGTTTCCGTGCTGTAATTATTATATGGTTATATGGTTATATGGTTATCATCAGGGAGCAAAGAGTTAATGTTGCGGTTAAGTAACATATCATCAGAACTCATCAATTGTGAGAAGGGAGCAGTGTGGGAATGTTGAATTTAGCAGATCAATCAGTCATAATGGTTAAGACATTAGCATTGATTTATTATTGTCATGTACTAAGGTCCATTGAAAACTTGGTTTTGCATGCTATCCAGGCAGATGATAGCATGCATAAATGCAGCCATTCTATACATGAGTGAAAAAGATTAAATAAACAGAGTTCAGCATGTAGGAGGGAACTGCAGATGCTGGTTTAGACTGAAGATATACACAAAAACTGGAGTAACACAACGGGACAAGCATCATCTCTGGAGAGAAGGAATGGGTGATGTTTCAGGTCGAGACCCTTCTTGCATGTTAAAGCCTTGGTGAAATACATGAAAAAAATGCTAGCATAGCTACGACGTAGATTGGAAGATCTGGAAATTCACCAAGAGTCATTTCTTAGCCTTGTGTGAGCTTGGATCACACAAGGCTAAGGAGTGATCTTATAAAGATGTATACAATCATACAATTTAAGAATAAGGGGTAGGCCATTTTGGACTGAGATGAGGAAAACCTTTTGCACTTAGAGAGTTGTAAATCTGTGGAATTCTCTGCCACAGAAGGAGATTGCCACAAATTGGAAGTGGAGGCCAATTCATTGGATGTTTTCAAGAGTCATAAGGTCATAAGTGATAGGAGCAGAACTAGACCATTCGGCCCATTAAGTCTACTCCGCCATTCAATCATGGCTGATCTATCTCGCCCTCCTAACCCCATATTCCTGCCTTCTCCCCATAACCCCCGACACCCATACAAATCAAGAAAGCAGAACCATGTCTGTTGCCATAATGGACAAGCCACTAATGCCCAAGAAATGTCAATGTCTAGTTTTACTATTTGTTAAATCAGCACCTCACAAGTAAAACATTTTAGTTGCAATGTATTCCAAAAACATTATTGACAAGTTGTTACTGTGTGAAGGCTGTGTTATGAAAAAAAACAATTGATTGATTTCTCCTCTGTGTACAATACAGTCCCCAAAGTACCAAACATAGCCGGACTGAAAGGAGATTGGAGCAACTGACCTCAAGACAAAATGAAAGCCCCTTTTGTGACACACTGTCAACTTTTGGGTATAAAGGGAAAGATTTTGAAGTGGTAGCAAAAGGTGCATATAATATGATCACATCAATTTCCATTGTAACTAATGAAATAACATTCAGCCATGCAGAGCTCAATTCTTCTAGCCTTATACTGCGATGATGGCAACAAAATCAAATCATGTTTTTTTGCTCTCAGGCTAACCCACCATGTACTAGCAGTATTTTTCAATTCATTCAATCCCTGTGAAATAAATTACATGCATGTAGGTTTGGTGCAGCCGAGCTTGTTACAACATGTCACAGATTGTGATGCTGATTCACATTTGTTCTATTGCATATGTAACAGTTCGGTACATCTGTAGCTTCCTTTCCCACTAAGAATAATCAACTACCAGGTGAAAAATGAAAGGGCCGTTGTTTGTGAACATTTTGTTAATAAAGTAATAATATGCTGGATTCTGGAAGAACAAAGAAAGAAAAT
The DNA here is from genome assembly GCF_028641065.1 of Leucoraja erinaceus. NCBI lineage: Eukaryota > Metazoa > Chordata > Chondrichthyes > Rajiformes > Rajidae > Leucoraja > Leucoraja erinaceus. Next base: position 32,248,593 of record NC_073379.1, on the reverse strand, counting down.
AATCCTCATGCTTCAAGATTGCTTTCTTACTTATAACACATACTCTTATTTATCCAGCTTATCCTTTGAAATGCATTTAACTGCAATGTATTTGCACATGACCAAAAATTCATTTTATTAAAGGACCTGGAATTGAAAACAGAAAATCAAAAATGGAAGGCTGTAGAGTACATAGAAAATGTGTAAGGGAGTATGATAGTGGCCAAGAAACCCTGAACAACCTGGCACTCTGCACTGTACAATTCTAATTTATTGCCTCATTCTCCTTGGAATTATTCTGCCATCTTCAATTGGAAGCGCATTGCTGTTTTTTTTCATTGTTGCTGGGTTGAAATCCTGGCTTTATCTATTCAACAGTATGGTGGGCGTACCTCCACTAGAAGGTCTGCAGCAGTCCAGGAAGATGGTTCAGCACTGTATTCTCAAGGACAGTCTGGAATTGACAAACAACACTGTCCATGGCAATGGAGCCACGATCATGAAAAATGAGTAAATGTATCCGTTGCTAGTTATAAATGTAAGGTACACAATATCACTTGGACTATTTAAGGAAAGAAGGGAGAGCTGAATGTGGAGGAGTTGTAGAAGAGATTGATACATTATGGAGTCAGGTAAAGCTATGTTCAGATTGATGTTACATTGTTTTGCTGAGTGCAGCAAGGGTCAGGAAGGGGGATCTATTTCCCTGCATTAGCAAAAAGGAGCCAACTGCTCTAAAAAGTTATTACTACAGACAGCTGAAACAGAGCAGCAGTAGCATTGCAGTGCTCAGCATCTTGATCCTGCAGAGAAAATTGTTTAATGACCCAGACAATCTAAACAATGTTTGCACAGTTGCAGATGCACCAGCATCCTTCAGTCTGCCCCAATCTCTCCCTCATACATTTTATTGATCATGCACCTTACACCAGAACCATGAACTGAGCATACTCTGTCACATCATTCCTTACAATTATTTAACATTTAGCAGCATTCAACATTTGATTTCTCTCTACTTTCTTTTCATGTGTTTTGTCTCCAACATGGCTTCTCACATGCTTAAGTCTGCTCAGCCAGTTCACCGTACATGATGGCCATTTGCAATGTAGTTGTTTGTATGCTGGGCTCTTTGGATGCATTAGAGATCGTTATTGAATTAAATTGAATTGAATACATTTTATTAGCCAAGTATGCATAAATACAAGGAATTGGCCTTGGTGCTTTGCTCACAAGTAACAACACGACATATAGTAGACAATTAAAAATAAAACATTACAATTTAAACATGTGACGAATGAAATAAAATACCAGAGCATAAGGAGGCTACAGACTTTTGGCTGTTGAGTAGAGCTTCTGCTCGTGGAAAAAAAGCTGTTTTTATGTCTGGCTGTACATACTCTGTTGGGCCTTTTTGACTGTGTAGTCGATGGTGGCCTCCCATTTAAGGTCCCTGGAGATGATGGTTCCAAGGAAATTAAATTATTCCACAGGTGTGACTGTGGTGTTATTCATGGTGAGTGGGGGGAGGGGAGGGGAAGCTCTCCTAAACTCTACAATCAATTCCAATTCAAGAGCATTGAGCTTCAGGTTGTTGCGATGACACCAGGACGCCAGCTGTGTCACTTCCTGTCTGTAGGCAGATTCCTCCCCATCCTGGATCAGTCCAATCAAGGATGTGTCATCTGCAAACTTGAGGAGCTTGACAGAGGAGTCTGTGGAAGTGCAATCATTGGTGTAGAGAAAGTAAAGGAGAGGGGAGAGTAGGCAGCCTTGCTGTGCTCCTATGTTGAGGGTCTGCGGGTCCGAGATGAGCTTACCCAGCCTCACATGCTGCTTCCTGTCTGTCAGGAAGTTGATGATCCACTGACAGAGGGGTTCAGGCACAATCAATTTGGAGAGTTTCGAGTGCAGTAGCTCTGGCACAATGATGTTGAATGCAGAGCTAAAATCCACAAACAAAATCCTTGCATAGGTCCCCTGGCGGTCTAGGTACTGGAGGATGAAGTGCAGGCCTAGGTTGACTGTGTCATCCAATGATCTATATGCCAGGTATGCAACTGCAGGAGGTTCAGCAGGGGGGTTGTGATATTTTTCAGGAGGGCCAACACAAGTCTTTCAAGGGTCTTCATTATTACAGAGGTCAGTGTGACAGGCCTGTCATCATTAAGACCACTAATCCTTGGATTTTTGGGTACGGGAACAATAGTGGAGACTTTGAAGCAGGCAGGGTCAGTGCAGGTTTACAGGGACCGATTGAAAATGTCTGAGTAAACTGGTGCTAGTTGTTCGGCACGGAGCTTGAGGGGAGAGGGGGAAACATTGTCTGGACCTGGAGATTTCCAGCTTTTCTGTCTCCTGAATAGCTTTTCCACCTCCTCAATTACAATTGTTAGTGATGGAGAAGTGGCCAGACTGATGACAATATACAATAGAAAATAGACAATAGACAATAGACGATAGGTGCAGGAGTAGGTCATTCGGCCCTTCGAGCCAGCACTGCCATTCAATGTGATCATGGCTGATCATCCACAATCAGTACCTCGTTCCAGCCTTCTCCCCATATCCCCTGACTCCGCTTTCTTTATGAGTCCTATCTAGCTCTCTCTTGAAAGTACCCAGAGAACTGGTCTCCACTGCCCTCAGAGGCAGAGAATTCCACAGACTCACAACTCTCTGTGTGAAGAAGTGTTTCCTCATCTCCGTTCTAAATGGCTTACCCCTTATTCTTAAACTGTGGCCCCTGGTGCTGGACTCCCCCCAACATCGGGAACATGTTCCTGCCTCAAGCGAGTCCAAACCCTTAATAATCTTATATGTTCAAATAAGATCCCCTCTCATCCTAAATTCCAGAGTATACAAGCCCAGCTGCTCCATTCTCTAAGCATAAGACAGTCCCGCCATCCTGGGAATTAACCTTGTGAACCTACGCTGCACTCCCTCAATAGCAGGAATGTCCTTCCTCAAATTTGGTGACCAAAACTGCACGCAATACTCCGGGTGTGGTCTCACTAGGGCCCTGTACAACTGCAGAAGGACCTCTTTGCTCATATACTCAACTATTCTTGTTATGAAGACCAACATGCCATTTGCTTTCTTCACTGCCTGCTGTAACTGCATGCTTAATTTCATTGACTGATGAACAAGGACCCCCAGATCCCGTTTTACTTCCACTTTTCCCAACTTGACACCATTTAGATAATAATCTTCCTTCCTGATTTTGCTACCAAAGTGGGTAACCTTATATTTATCCACATTAAATTGCATCTGCCATGCGTCTGCCCACTCACCCAATCTGTCCAAGTCACCCTGCATTCTCATAGCATCCTCCTCACAGTTCACATTGCCACCCAGCCTTTTGTCATCTGCAAATTTGCTAATGTTACTTGTAATCCCTTCATCTAAATCATTAATATATATTGTAAATATCTGCGGTCCCAGCACCGAACCCTGCGATATCCCACTAGTCACTGCCTGCCATTCTGAAAGGGACCCCATTAATCCCAACTCTTTGTTTCCTGTCTAGCAACCAATTTTCTATCCATGTCAGCACTCTATACCATGCGCCCTAATTTTACCCACTAATCTCCTATGTGGGACATTATCAGATGCTTTCTGAAAGTCCAGGTCCACTACATTCACTGGCTCTCCCTTGTCCATTTTCCTAGTTACATCCTCAAAAAATTCTAGAAGATTAGTCAAGTATGATCTCCCCTTCGTAAATCCATGATGACTTGGACCGATCTGTTACTGCTATCCAATGTGCCCCTATTTCATCTTTTATAATTGACTCCAGCATCTTCTCCACCACCGATGTCAGGCTAACTGGTCTATAATTCCATTTCTCTCTCCTGTCTTTCTTAAAAAGTGGGATAACATTACTCAACAATCCACAGGAACTGATCCTGAATCTATAGAACATTGGAAAATTATCACCAACGCATCCTCAATTTCTAAAGCCACTTCCTTAAGTACCCTAGGATGCAGACCATCTGGCCCTGGGGGTTTATCAGCCTTCAGTCCCATCATTCTACCCAACACCATTTATTGCCTATGATGTTGGGCAGCAAGGAGGGGGTGGGTAAATGTATGAGGGCCCAGTCTTTGCAGACTGGAATCAATAAATACATTGTGACATTGCTGTGTATGTTAGTGGAATTTATCTGAGATACTATTAGCCAAGGGGAGGGGGTTTACTCTTGGTTAATTAAATTATAGTTATAGTCACTTGAGCCAAAAAGTAAATATAAATACTTTCTCCTTGCTGTCTCGTCATGGTGCATATCCGTTTAAAGGCAGGTTTTAAATAGCACAAACTAGGTTTAGGGTTGCTAACAGCAAAATAAATTGAGCTCCCTGCTGGGTGATAGGCCAATGAAAAGTGCAGCTAGTGCTGTTTGCAATGAGGAGGCAGCTGTTGATGCTCCAGTGGATGCAAATATCATTGCTTCATTGTCTGTTATGATCTTTAGACTTATTATTGCTAATTAACCAATTTGACCCTTGAAAGATTTTGCATTGTTTATATTATATATCAGTTTGTCTATTAGAAGATAAATAATGGCAATAAAATGATTCAAATTTCTCCCATATTTGTGTGTGGAGTACATGAGGCAGGTGTTCCATCATGAATGAAAATTGAACAGATCTTCATCATATCCTAAGTAATGCAAATGCATTGGACCAACTTCTTGACAGGAGACTGTGGACAAAAGCAGAGAGTTATTAATAGAAATAAAGAAGAGCTGGCAGACCAAAACAGTTTCTGAGATGTGCTAAATATTGCTGAAAAATGTTTACTCAATAAAATGCTCCACATTTACGACAAATAATACTTCCAAGGATTACATTCTGGATCAATTCTCCAAATGGCCATATTATCTAAGTTCACTATTTTGTAAAGCACTACAGATTATTTTTTCTGCTTTATCAATTGTGATTAATTATAATGCTGACAAATAAATATTTTTCAAGACAGACAAAGAAGAATATGTGTCCATTTTATAAATTGCAATATGAATGATTCAAGGGGATAAAAATGGCTTAGTGCTCATTTTGATTCAATTCAGTGAGCTCTTATGTTAATTATTTCCCCCATCATCCTCTCCCCTCCTGAAGCAATACCTGGCTATCAGTGCAGACCTTGACAACTATAGGTTTCCTTTCAGGATCTCAGCTAAAGTGCTGGTATACTCAATAGACTAAAGTTTCCACTTCTGTCCATGTGGCCCTGACCACTCTGCTGCAGAGTTACTTACTTATAGGAGATGGCACAAGGAGCTATATTTTCCAAGAACAACATTTTTAATTTGGTATTGGTATTGTTTATTATTGTGTAGGAGGGAACTGCAGATGCTGGTTTGCACCAAAGATAGACACAACACGCTGTAACTCTGTGGGACAGACAGCATCTCTGGAGAGAATGAATGTGTGACGATTCGGGTTGACACCCTTATTTAGACTGAAAGTCAGGGGAGGGGGAGACTCAGAGGTATGGATTGGTAAGGGGTGAAAACGAGGGATCAATGGGGACGAAGCTGAGGAAAATTACCATTGTTAGCAAGGGAAAGGTGCCAATGAAACATATAAAGATAAAATGATTGTCCTCATTAAATGTTATTTCTTGTTTATTATTGTCATGTGAAACGAGATACAGTGAAAAGCTTATTTGTCCTGAACCAAACACTGGAGCTATGGCCAAGAAAGCACTCAAATATTTCCAACATTCTGAGGTGATTGCTGAGGCAAATGTGGACCAGCAGAATCTGCCTCAGATGGGACAGAAAGTGCTCAGCAGTCTCACTTCTCAGTCTAATATAATCTAAAGAACAAATTCCTTGTCTGCCCAACATCTCCCTATAGGTCAGGCCCTCAAGTTCTGGCAACATCCTTGTGAATCTTCCATGCATTCTTTCGAGGTTAATGTCTCCTTTTCTATTGAGGGTAATCAATTCTCCAAGTGTAATGCCTTGTACAACAGCAAAATAATGTAGCAACTCCTCTATTCAATGCCCTGACTGATAAAGGACAGCGTGCTGAATGCTTCGCCATCCTGCCTGCCTGTGATTACCACTTTCAAGGAGCTATGTACTTGTGCTCATATGTCCCTCTGTGACAATTAAACTCTGGAATCCTGAGTCTTGACACTCATAGGTTCATAGGTTCATGAGTTATTGGAGCAGAATTAGGCCATTACCTGCCTGCTTCTTCTCCCAAGTTCACCCCTCCTCCTCTTCCACCTTGCTCCATCTGTCATCCTTCATCTCTCCTTGGCCCATCTATCACCTTCTGGCCTCTGTCTCACATCATCTTCCTGCTCTACTGTCAATTCTGCTGCAGGGTCTTGACACAACATGTCTCTGTCTTTGTGAAGTTATTGTTGAACTACAGTATCAATATATCAACATACAGTCAATTTGTATCTTTTTCATCCTATCATGATACAGATTAATAGAAAATACCTTTTACCTGTTGAAGGCTCCTGCACAGATGATTAATTGTGTCATTAATCTTGAGAAAATAATTGTTAAACATGAAATTATCCCTTAAGATTTATATTTGTAATTTAAGATAATGTCATTGGAGAAGAAGCCAAATCATTTCTGAAAGTCTCCATTTTATTGGTGATGTGAAGATAATGATGATAGCATTAAGGCCCAATCATCTTCAATTATATAACTGTGCAGGTATAAAAATGAGTGAAGAATTATTGGATAAAAATATTGCTTATTTATTTGACCAGAAGGACAGGGTTATTTTTTTCAGGGAGTCAGTTACAAGCTGCAGGAAGAGTACAAGGAAGGGATCTCATTAGTCAGCTGAAGGGTTCCATGGGCTTCATGGCTTCCTCTGCTATGACTGTTTGACCTGCATGATTCAATGATCCTCTGAATAGTAATGGGAAAATTATATTAAAAGTCATCGATCAAACATAACTAAATGCCACGTTCAATGAATTGCAGTAATAACAGCATTAAAAAAAATCCCCTCTTGCTAGGTCTTCAACCACAGAAAAGTACTTTAATTCAATTTTCCAGACTTTGTTGTCAAAAAATAATATTATATTTTAATCTTATTGGGATAACAAATTTAATTTTAAGTGATGTGTTATTTTTGCTTCAATAGCCACTTATAGTATAGCATTGCATTGCCTGAAAACATTTTTCACCAAGAGCTTCTTTACTCTGTTCTTCTGGTGATCATCTTCAGTCACCAATTTTTCATGTCACCAATTTTGTATCATGACAGATATAAAACAGAAAATAATCTGCAGGTTGTACATAATCTGTGCAAAGATGCTGGACCAACTGATCTGCTGGGCATTTCCCATAACCTTCACCTGCATTTTACAACTTTAACATGCCCTTTCTGTGCCATCCTAATCCAACGGCCTTCATTAACCTAAGAAGCAGGATGCATCATCAACAACCTTAAGACTGCCATTGCCATGCCCCACTCTATCTGAAGTATTTCCATTTCCCTAACCATCTGCGAGGATGGTTTGGTATCATAACAACCAGCTCAACCCCACCACAACCCCCATCTACACTTCCTGCTGCCTCTGGAAAGCCCCAACATAATCAACGACTATTCACGCCCCATATAACCATATAACAATTACAGCACGGAAACAGGCCATTTCGACCCTTCTAGTCCGTGCCGAACACATAATATCCCCTAGTCCCATATACCTGCGCTCAGACCATAACCCTCCATTCCCTTCCCATCCATATAACTATCCAATTTATTTTTAAATGATAAAAACAAACCTGCCTCCACCAGCTTCACTGGAAGCTCATTCCACACAGCTACCACTCTCTGAGTAAAGAAGTTCCCCCTCATGTTACCCCTAAACTTCAGTCCCTTAATTCTCAAGTCATGTCCCCTTGTTTGAATCTTCCCTACTCTCAGTGGGAAAAGCTTTTCCACGTCAACTCTGTCTATCCCTCTTATCATTTTAAAAACCTCTATCAAGTCCCCCCTTAACCTTCTGCGCTCCAAAGAATAAAGCCCTAACTTGTTCAACCTTTCTCTGTAACTTAGTTGCTGAAACCCAGGCAACATTCTAGTAAATCTCCTCTGTACTCTCTCTATTTTGTTGACATCCTTCCTATAATTAGGCGACCAAAATTGAACACCATACTCCAGAATTGGCCTCACCAATGCCTTGTACAATTTTAACATTACATCCCAACTTCTATACTCAACCCCAACCCCGTTGGATTAGGATGGCACAGAAAGGGCATGTTAACCCCAGTCATTCTCTCTTCTCTGCTGTCCCCTCGGGCAGAAGATACCAAAAGTTTGAAAGTATTTACACCCGATTCAAGAACTCTACTTCCCTGCTGATATGTTGCAAAACATACTTGGCTAATAAAGTATGATTATGATTATAATTATGATTATGATATCAGACTCTTGAATGGACTTTTCATCTGCTATGCAAGAATTTCCATCTTCTAATCTATTTTTGTGGCACTCGCACTACTTAAAATCTGCACTTTCTCTGTAACTGCAACATTATAATTATTTTAGTTTAGAGATACAGCGTGAAAACAGTCTCTTTGGCCCCATGAGTCCATACTGACCACCAAACACCCATACACACTAGTTCTAACCTACACACTCAGGACAATTTAAAGAAGCCAATCAACCAACAAACCTGTACGTCTTTGGAGTGTGAGAGGAAACTGAAGGACCTGGAGAAAATCCACATGGTCACAGGTGGAACGTACAAACTCTGTACAGACAACTTCCATAGTCAGGATCGAACCCGGCGTCTGGTGCTGTAAGTCAACAAATCTACTGCTGCACCACTGGGCGGCCCAAATGTTCTGGAATCTATTTATTGTCTCACAGCTTGTTGTACCACATGTTTGGTATCATCTACCAAATAGTCTGCAAAACAAAACAAAATCACTGTATCTCGGTACCCATGACAATGTAAACTGATAAATATACCAATACCAATACATCTTGCACTCTCTGAAATTTATTTTTTCCTCTCTTTTCCAGTTCTGTTGAAAGATCTCTGACATGAAATAATAACATAGTTTGTCTTTCTTCAGTTCATGATTAACCTGTTGCTGTGTTTTTTTTGGATTTCAAGCATCTATATGATTTTCTTGATTTTCAATTTTTTTTCCCTACTGACTATTTGCACCAGTGGAAACTGCCAATACGCTCATTTAGCAAATATGGAGAAAGGTAATTTCCTCATCTTTACCATATCTCTAACTTTCTTTGGCAATGCTGTTCATTAATATGCACCTATCAAGTTTAATGTTGATGCAGTCAATTGGACCCTGTCTCAATAACTATCTGAAAGAGAATGTATCAGACTTCCTCTATTATCTGTGAAGAGCTGCTTTGTAACATTCTCTCACAATGGTCAAGCACTAATTTAAGGTTATACTCACTCTTTGAATCTCTGAAAAAATTTGTTTAATTTTGTTAAGAGATACAGCATGGAAACAGGCACTTCGACTCACCGAGTCCACATTGACCAACGATGACCCATTCATACTAGTTCTGTGCTATCCCACTTTCCCATTTCCCACACACTAGGGGAAATGTACAGAGGCCATTAACCCACAAACCCGCATGTCTTTGGGATACGGGAGTGAACCAGAGCACCCGGAGGAAACCCATGCGATTACAGGGAGAATGTGGGAACTCCACACAGGGTCAGGGTCGAACCTGGGTCTCTGACACTGAGGCAGCAGTTCTACCAGCTACCCCACTGTGCGGTCAGTATATTGTGTTAATTTTCTCCATATTATATATAAAATATCCTGATGCAATGAAAGCTGTAATAAAAGTTTTACTAGGACATTATTAGAACTGCTTATCGGGACAGTCATGGAGTCATACAGCACAGAGACAGGCCCTTTGGTCCAACTCATCCATACCAACCAAGGTACTGCATCTAAGCCAGTCCCATTTGCTCACATTTGGCCCATATCCCTATCAACCTTTCCTAGCCATGCACCTATCCTCATGTGTTTTAAGGGTGATCTAGTTGAAAAGGATGTAATAAGTTAAAAGCAAGACATGGATAAAGTGCAACCTTTGTTGTTGAGTGCATGGATGGAAAGCTGGTGATGAGAAACTACTGATGGAATAGCAAAGCAACAAAGAATGGGACAAAGCTGATATCCTGCAAATGTTTGGAAATTGAAATCTATATTACTAAAAGTAACATCTTGACCACTTCCTGCTTTTCTGTTTCATGATTTTTGAAATAAGAACGCCACTTATGGCTGTGATTCTTGGCCATCTTACTCAGAGTCCCCTTCCAGAACAAGAGGATTTTTCCCATTGATAAAAAATAAAAGAATTATTAATGTTTAAAAATGTTGACATTCTCTCTGCTGCCCCTGCTGGTGGGAGGGGGGAGGGACTATACAACCCGGAAGTGTTGTGCCTTGTCATTCAGTCTCTGCAAGAGAGTTTGGTGGCCCTGCACCCTGCTTGAAGTGGTGGGAAACTGCACTTGAGTTTGGTGGCCTTGCACCCTGCTTGAAGAGGTAGGAAACTGCACCTGAATTTGGTGGCCTTGCACCCTGCTTGAAGTGGTAAGAAACTGCATCTGAATTTGGTGGCCTTGCACACTGCTTGAAATGGTAGGAAACTGCTTTTGAATTTGGTGGCCTTGCACCCTGCTTGAAATGGAATGTCAAGGAATAGCCGTGAGTCAACTGCTCGCCCACCAGCCGTGAGTGAGCTGCCAGCACATCAGGCTTGAGTGACTGAGCTGTCACCCCAAGAATCCATCTGGCCCACAATGTCTGCACTAGCCCTCTGGAAACCAGTCCCTTCAGCCCACAATACCCATACTAGCGCTCCAGAAAGCCCCCTGCCCACTAGCCACCAATATTGGAATTGGTGAAGAGGTAGAATATTGTGTTGGGGGACCAGCCCTCCCAACGGGTCCCACTTTGTCTAGTAAATCAAATAAAACATGTTATTAATGATAATACAATTGTTTTAGAGCATTGGGAATTAAAAAAAAACAAACAAATAGAGCTGTGCATTAAACTGGAAAATAAAGACAAAATCCAGGCTTGTATCTTATTTCTTTCAGACACTTTGCAAAACAAAGTGTAAAATCATTTTTAAAGAGGATGTATATCTTTAGCTATCATGCCAAAAGAACAAAGTTAGGGGGAATATGTGGGAGGTGACAATCAATCATATATACTCACACAAATTCTTTAAGAGAATTTTCCTCTTAAAATATAATAGATCCTGCAATTTAATTTCACATTAAATAACACAGAATCTTCCCCTTGGCCATATTGCGCTCTCCATTGTGTAATTAGTTTAGAAAGAAACATAAGTTTAATTTAGTTACCAACAACCTTTAAATTCTGTCATGACATTTATGATGCACAAGGTTATACTTCAGGTCTCTTGGACTACTGATTCTTGGGCTTTCGTCTTTCCTGTTTACAACTTCACTACTGTTTTCTGAGGGACTGAACAGGTTCTGATGGCCTTGAGACTGTCCCTGCAGCAATATTATCATGGGTATATCATCATCTCTCAGGTCCATACTTCTCCATGTTTCCTTAATCTTTTTCTACTGCTTCATTTAACTAATGTGAATTATTTTCTCTTCAAGTTGCACTGCAATTGCCATTGGGCTAGCATTTTCCATGATGTTGTTCAATCCCTGGTACACTCGTTCAAATACTTCCATTGGTGCTTAATGCCTCATTATCACCTGATCCCATGTGTCCTATTCTTGGGATTTACTTTGTCTCTAAATTCAATATATTGCTTTGGGTTATTTTGTTGATGTTTCCTATAACCTGTCTCCAACTGTTTCTTGTATACTCTGTCACATACATCTTGGGTTACTTTCACATCCTGACTGCCCATCAGAACAGATACTAATAAGCACCCAATATTCTTATTATTCGTATTATTAACTGGTGAAGTGAATATTTTGCACTATTATTCATCATCGCCAATGGTAAAACTTAGCCCCAAATTTTCCATCTGTGCATCTAATCCTTTCCCTGTCATTTCATTTTGAATTCTGCTCATCCATGCATCGATTCCCGGAGAATTCTGATCATGTCAATGTCACTTTTCTTCAGTACCCAATGGTTTCAAACTCACTTCCATCTCCTTAGGGACGTCTATAGTTTAGTTTAGTTTAGAGATACAGCGCTGAAACAAGTCCTTTGGCCCACCGAGTCTGCACCGACCAGCGATCCCTGTACACTAACACTATCCTACACACACTAGGGCCAATTTTACATTTACGCAAAGCCAATCAACCCACAAACCTATACGTCTTTGGAGTGTGGGAGGAAACCGATGATCTAGGAGAAAACCCACGCAGGTCATGGGGAGAAAGTAGAAACTCCGTACAGACAGCACCCGTAGTCAGGATCAAATCTGGGTCTCTGGCTCTGTAAGGCAGTAGCTCCACCGCTGCGCCACTGTGCCACCCATTTCTGTAACCTGATTTCACTATCCGAGGTGGTCTATATCAAGAAAATAAAGAGCCTGTCCCACTTGGGCCATCATTTACGCGGCAGGCCGGTAGTGACTGACGCGCGACTGTCGCGCGCGTCATCATGCGTCCGCACAGCCATCTGGAGGGCGTGACGTCATTTGAAGATGGACACAAAATGCAGGAGTAACTCAGCAGGACCGGCAGCATCTCTGGAGAGAAGCAATGTGTGATGTTTTGGGTCGAGACTCTTCTGCAGTCTGAAGAAGGGTCTCGACCCGAAACGTTACCCATTGCTTCTCTCCAGAGATGCTGCCAGTCCCGCTGAGTTACTCCAGCATTTTGTGTCTATCTCCAATCATCTTGGCCCCGCTCTGGGAGTAGGAGTGCGGGCGGATCTGGATCTGCAACGGCCGTGAGCCCCAGGCCGAGTTCGGCGATCGTTTGCCTGCTTTGCTGTTGTTGGAGGAGAGACGTTGCGCCGCACCAGGGTCTTGGGCCGGTCCCACTTTGGCTGTTAGTTACGCGACTGGCCGGTGGCACGCGGAGATTTCATTCAGGACGAAGTCCACAATCCTCCACGCCACTCCACACTCCTCCACACCACTCCTTGCACCCGTCCCGCGCTACCCACTCGCTAGCAGATCGCGTAAATGGGGCGCGATTGACAGCCAAGTGGGACAGGCCCTTCACTCCCATGTTAGTATTTTCACCATTGTCACTGCCATACATAGAAACAACTCAACCCAATTATTTAAGTTATTAAAGGTTTAAGAAGGAACTGCAGATGCTGGAAAAATCGAAAGTAGACAAAAAATGCTGACGAAACTCATTGGGTGAGGCAGCATCTATGGAGAAAAAGAGTAGGCGACGTTTCGGGTCGAGACCCTTCTTCAGACCCTCCTTCAGCTGAAGAAGGGTCTTGACCCAAAACTTGCCTACTTCTTTTCTCCATAGATGCTGCCTCACCTGTTGAGTTTCTCCAACATTTTTTTTGTCTACTATTGAAGTTATTCACCAGATCAAAACAGTGTTTAATTCCTCAACTTTAGGTTATAAGTTGCCCAATAAAATCTTTCTGTACATTCAGTTAGGGTCCTTCTAAACTGGATGTGCTCTAAAAATGCTATTTTTCTTTAGTTTATGAAGTGCACATTTCAAGTATTAATTACAAAAATATTCCACATACTATTTATTCTACTGTATTTCCAGTTTCTTCTTGAACCGACTATTTTGCATGCAGTCTTCCATGTATTAATCACAGGAATTCCTTCCTCTAGGCTGCTGGAACTACCAGTTGTCCTCAGCTCCCTCCACTTCCTTTATTCCCACTGCAGGTTTTCCACAGGGTTCTTGAATTAATTCTTCCTTTCTCATCTTATCTTAACACTTTCCTGCTGGACCTGTTAAATCTTTCATAAGCATGCTGATAAATCAGCGCTTGGTTCAAGTACACTCTGCTTTTAATTCACTGCTCTCCTGGGGGACATGAATAGGTTTCTTCCCATTCCCCACCCACTTCTTCTTGCAGTTATTCACAGTATTATAAATTAACTGCTTATTTCTGGATGTCTCTGGGTGGGTTCTGTAAACCTGGTGAAGGATCACGAAGCAGTACAACTCAATGTTCATTAATTAGGTTTTGTATTTACAAATGTGATGTAATTAGATATTTCTATTAACACACTATACACTATACACGTGGAACTTTTAAAATCTTTCCCCTGCACGGAGAACCCAACCTTTTCCCTGTCGGGTCTCCGTTATCGTTGGGGTTGCAACGTGGAGCGGCCTCCAGCAGGAACGTCCTGGGGCTCCAGTCGCGGAGCTGCGGAGCTACTCACCATCATGGAGCTGGCCGAGTCCGGAGCGGGTGGAGCTGTGGTGGCGTGCTGCTGTGACCCGACCCCCGGAGATTCGGAGGCTTACCGCAGGTCTGGCAGACAGTAATATCGGGAGCCCGCGGGTCCCTGGTGGGAGACCGCTTTTCGAGGCTTCTGCAACGGCGACTTCTCCCGCCCGAGTCGCGGGGTCGAGGAGTGCCTGGAGCGGGGCCTTACATCATTGCCCGGCGTGGCTTCAACGGCTGCGGGACTTTGCTAGAGCCCGCCGGGGGCTCCAACAACAAGACCCGGAGCGCGGCCTTGCATCGCCCGGCGTGGCTTTAATGGCCGTGGGACAATTGCCATCGCCTGCCGGTGGCTTTGACTCTGACATTGGGAGGGGAATGGGGAGTGCAGGGGAGAGATAAGTTTTTTTACCTTCCATCACAGCGAGGAGGAGATGCACTGTGATGGATGTCTGTGTAAATTGCGTTGTGTCTTGGGTCTTTTTTTTCAAGTGTGTATGACTGCAGAAACAACATTTCATTTGAGCCTCTATGAGGTTCAAGTGACAAATAAATTGTATGGTGTATTGTGTATTGTGTATGTTCACTTCAAATATTTTTTATCGACACAGTTTGATTTAGCCCTCAATGATTTCAAACAGCAATTGCTACAGTAGTAATTTTGAAGAAGTGATGTGTTTGAATCGGAAGCTGGTGGGTGAAAGGTGAGGACCAGGAGACTATCTGTGTTCCGTCTGGGGGGAGGGGGAACAAAACTATAAGACCCTACAAAATCTATGCACTCTTCACATCCCCCACCACCTTATTTTCTCCCCTCCCCTGTGCCCCACATGGATATGTACCAATAACTCCCCATCCCCCACCCCACTTCCTCCTACATTCCTTCCCTCTAGCTTCAACGTTCACAACTCTTCA
Source organism: Leucoraja erinaceus (assembly GCF_028641065.1). NCBI lineage: Eukaryota > Metazoa > Chordata > Chondrichthyes > Rajiformes > Rajidae > Leucoraja > Leucoraja erinaceus. Next base: position 32,233,384 of record NC_073379.1, on the reverse strand, counting down.
AACCTCTCATCTCAAACATTCTGTCTCTTCGTCTCTGGCCATTGTCCAACCATCTGCCCATTAAACCCCTCCCTCCTCACCTGCCAGTCTTGGTCCTGCTCCACCTCTCTTCCAGCTTTCTTCCCTCGCTCCTACATTCATGTCTGAAGGACGTCCTGGCCCAAAATGTCACCTATTCATGTCCTCCAGTGATGCTGCCTGACCAGCTGAGTTAGTTCAGTACTTCGTGTGTGTGTGTTTTTTGTGCCAGCATCTGCAGTTTCTTGTTTCCAGAATCACGTCAAAGAAGTGATCAATCCTGTCAACAATTACCTTGTAAATTGCTAATATTTGGCCTGAACCTTCACACCAATGTCAAGTTGAATTGAGGCAATCATCAGCTTGATTGTATCATCTATCTCTTTGTCATTGATTCACTGAGTCATAGAGTCACTCAGCATGGAAACAGTCCCTTTGGTTGTCCACCTTGACCATTAAATACCTATCCTATTTTCCAGCACTGCAACACTCATCAGAATGCTTCATAAATATTTTGAGAGGAGTGTGATCCAGATTTCTACCCTCTCTAGGTGAGAACATTTTCTTCTTAATTCTCAGCCTCAGGGGTTCACGATAATGCCTTCAAATGGTGCTCAAGCACTGAAACCCAGCTCTCAAACTGATTTGCACTTCCCTGAATATGGTCATCCAAACCATAAGGTGCAGCCAAGACATCACATGTGCTGTAGACCACACAGTCCTTGGGACCAATCTCCCTTGTTATATCTAACTTTAAAAATGCCTTGTCATTACTTAGAAAGATTTCCAAGTGGAAAGGAATGACATTTTAATTCAGCTCCTAGTTACCCCTATTAATTAAGTAAAATTAATCTCACTACTAATCACCCCCCGCCTTTATTTTATCTTAAACTATTAAACCAAAAAGTTATGGAAATCCTCACCTACTCACCATTACTTTCTACACTCCGCTGGTGGTATCCATGAGATGCCAATTGTGTCTTTTTTAATTAATAACTAGGAAAGCAGTGTAAGTTGCACAGGAAAATCATTGTAACAACATAACAGATGCTGATAATCGACGTTATTAGGAATAGAGTGTGCAGATATAAAATGTTGACATTAATCAAAGAATGCTTCTGTTGTTTAATGAAGGTTAATGGTTTCCATAGCTTTGAACAGCAAGGTTATGCAGTGGTGAAATTTCAATATGTGTTTTAAAATCAGAAATCACAACATCATATCAAGAACGATGATGTTAGGCCAGTATCAATTCTGCTCTATGGTGCAGGCATTAGTTTCTGCAATGTTGACATGATATCAGTTGTGAGGAAAATAGTAGAACGGTTTAGAAGCTAAGTTTAGACTGAATACTGCAGACCTAAGACTTTTGCCTCCATCACAGTGAGGAGATGCTGGGTGGACTCAATATGTGTTTATTGTTGTTTTATTGTATTGTATTATATGTATGACTCCTGCAATTTCGTTCAGACTTTGGTCTGAATGACAATAAAAGGCTATCTATCTATCTATCTATCTATCTATCTATCTATCTATCTATCTATCTATCTATCTATCTATCTATCTAGAAATCTATCTATCTATCTATCTATCTATCTATCTATCAAATATCAAGGAATTTGGACAAATTTGCGATTAATTTATATAGGACTAACATACTGGAATTATTTGAGGACAAAGCTGTAGGAATAGATATGGTGGAAGGCAATAGTGATGAATTTGTACTTTCGGAAGACCTTTGAAAAAGTCCCATTTAATAGGTTAGAGTATTAAATTAAAGCACATAGAATTGAGATTAACATATTAGCATAGATTCACAGACATGACACAGAGTAGGAATAATTGTTTTTCTTTAGGGTTGAATGGTAGTGATTAGTGCAATACTGCAGGAAGCTTGCAGTTTTCAAGAGCAAGTTAGATTTAGATCTTTGGGCTAAAGGAATCAAGGGATATGGGGAATAAGCAGGAACGGGGTACTGATTTTGGATGATCAGCCATGATCATATTGATTGACGGTGCTGGCTCGAAGAGCCGAATGGCCTACTCCTGCACCTATTTTCTATGTTTCTATGAAATCAGCTTGGGTGACAACTATTCACAATATACATGATTGGTTAGATCTGGATAAAAGAAGCATATGTAATATTTAGAAACGAGGACCAGCAGATATTAAAATGGTAAAACAAAGGTTTACTGTATTAATGTGCAAAAGTATCTGCAATTCCTTGTTCATCAGTTGCTGAAAGTAAACATGCAAGTGTAGCATGGAGACACAAGAGACTGTTGAAGCTGGAATCCTGAACCAAAAAAAACTGCTGGAGAAACTCAATGGGTCGGGCAGGTTGGGACCCTTCTGCGAGTGTGGCAAGCAGTTAAGAAAGAGAATCGAATGATTGCAAAACGTCTTTACAGGAGCAAGAATATTTTATTTCAATAACACAAACTCTAGTGAGAACACACCTGGAGTATTATGTGCAATTTTGTTCTCCTTACCTAAGAAAGGATATATTTGCCATCACGGATGCAATAAAAGTGCACCAGATTAATTATTCGGCTGATTGGATCAACTTTGCCTGGTCACCAATACTTGGAAGAATAAGAGGCGATCTCAATGAACATTTTAATGAATGTCTGAATACAAAGACAATGTTCTGCAAAGCTGGGAGACAAGAACCAGGGATCACGATGTTGGTGTATGGGGAAGTCATTATGGACTGGGTTAGTGTAGTCATAAACTAAACACTGATCCCTCGTCCTTCATCTTCAAAAGTGCCTTACCTCAGTATTGTATATTGTATTTATTAGGTGAATGTTATCAGCAAAGAACAAGAAGCTGTAATGTGATCTCACCACCAGCTACATCTTCTACTCCCCACTTCTCTCCACTTTCCACAGCAGCCACTTCCCCCATGGCGCCCTAGTCCAATCTCAGCTTACTCCAATGTCAGGATGAGGTCCAATACAAAATGGATGATCACTTCAAATTCCACCTCAACACCTCATATTGCAACTGGATAGTCTGCAACCCAATGGTATGAACTTTGAATTTTCCAGTTTTAAGCAAACCCTCCATACCATCAGAAATTGGAGGAGCAGCATCTCAGTTTACATCCCAGCGGCATGTACATTGACCTCCAATTTCCGATAGCCCATATTTTCTCCTCCCCTTCTCAGCCCTCTGGCTCCTCCTCTTCCTTTCTTCTTCCTGCCCCCTCCCCCCCCCCCCCCCCCCCCCCCCCCCCCCCCCCCCCCGCTCTTTCCTCTTTATACTACACATCTCTCCTCTGCACCCTCAGTATTGATGCATATCTTTCACCCAAAACATGACTCATACTTTTCCTTGCATAGACACTGCTCGATGTGCTGGAGTTCTTTGCATGTTTGGAGCAACATGGGCGCCATGGTGGCGCAGGTGTAGAGTTGCTGTCTTTGAGCACTTGCAGCGCCGGAGTCCCAGGTTCGATCCCGACTATGGCCGCTGGTTGTACGGAGTTTGTACGTTCTCCCCGTGACCAAGATCTTCAGTTTCCTCCCACACTCCAAAGACGTATGGTTATGTAGGTAAATTGGCTTGGTGTATGTGTAAATTGTCTCTAGTGTGTGTTAATGTGTGAGGATTGTGATCTGTGTGGACTCGGTGGGCCAAAGGGACTTTTTCTGTGCTGTATCTATAAACTAAACTAAACTAAACAGCCCCAATGAAGTGTTATGCAGTAAGTAGAACATTTCTAATGGACTGCTGCTTCTGGGAAAGTCAAAGTAAAGCATTGCTATCAGTGGTTCATGAGACACAAAAGGCTCAGCCTTTATATTTTGTCAGTCAAATCCATGAAGAAAATGCTGAGGTATTAATAAACAAGAATGCTTACAAACCACCTGAGTTAACAAAGGGACTCACATTAGCATGAAAGCAATGGGAAGAATACAGCTCACTAATTACTCTTTCCCTGAACTAGAGGCAGGAATAATGACTTAATGATCTCCCTGATTGAATGGTAGCATTAATTATTTATTTTCTGAAACTCAGTTGAAAGAATGAGCTCAATTGTTCATGGGTATCCAGCTGCAGGTTACAGGGTGCTTCTCTTATGAGCCTTTGAGACAATCGGACGTTGTTATTCCAACAGCAAATAAAATGGGCACCTGAGCAAATGGCTTTTTCAAACAAGACATAGTTAATGTTTCTACTGTTCTGTGAAGAGATAAGAGCACAAGAAGAGTAAGGCACTCCCAAGTGTTGACAGTTTATTTATTTTCATGTATTGTTTACTTGTTTATATTTTTAAGAATGTAATATCTTTTCATTTCCACAACAACACATAAATATCTGCTTCAGCAAATCTATATAAATAAACCCAACAACACATTCAAGTGACATTGTTTCATTTTCCTGTAAGCTTCTATTTCTGTTAATGGGATCTTTTCCACCAAATATGTGTCATTCACTGTTTCGAGTGTGTGTCTTCATGGTTTTAAAGGAGTACACTGATAGATGAAACACAAGAGATTGCAGATGCCAGAATCTGGAGCAAAACAAAACTGCTGGAAGAACTTTGTGTCAGAAGGAACTGCAGATGCTGGTTTAAACCAAAGATAGACACAAAGAGCTGGAGTAACTCAGTGGGACAGGCAGCATCTCTGGAGAGAAGGAATAGGGGACGTTTCAGGCCGAGGCTTGCATCAGGGCATTCCTTCTCTCCAGAGATGCTGTCTGTCCCGCTGAGTTAGTCCAGCTTTTTGTGTCTATCCACTGGAAGAACTTAGCGGGTCAAGCAGCATCTATGCAGGCAGAGGGATGACCGATGTTTTGTGGTGAGCTTCAGGCTCCATGTCATTCCAACCTTTTCACCCAGAGCATGGGGAATCTGTGGAATTATCTGACAGAGGGCAGTGGAGGCCAATTCACTGGATGTTTTCAAGAGAAAATTAGATATAGCTCTTAGGGCTAACGGAATCAAGTGTATGGGGAGAAAGCAGGAATGGGGTACTGTTTTTGGATGATCAGCCATGATCATTTTGAATGGCGGTGCTGGCTCGAAGGGCTGAATGGCCTTCTCCTGCACCTATGTTCTATGTTTCTATGTTTCTATTAATTTCAGTGAGGCAACCAAACCTGCAGAGAAGGGTGAGTGCAGGTCAACATTATTTTTAATGTTAATTTATAATTTGGGAATGGAATTTAATAGGTGTTTCATTAACTTTTCTTAATTTTGTGATGTTTTAAATGATGTCCATTTACATTTATTTTAATAGTTTCCTAATGTACTTGAATTTCAGAAATATTTACTACCAGTTAAGGAGCCTTTTACAGCCTGGATAGCTGTTAAAGTGTCTATACCTGTCACGGCTTTATGGAGGAGTGAGAGAAGAAGTGTCTCGACCTGAAACATCATCCATTCCTTCTCTTCAGAGATGCTGCCTGTCCCGCTGAGATACTACATCTTTTTGTTTCTATCTGCTGGAAGAACTTAGTGGGTCAAGCAGAATCTATGCAGACAAAGGGATAGTCAATTGTTTGAGGTGAGCTTCAGCTTCATGTCATTCCAACTTCCATTCCATTCTCATTCTCACACTGATCTGTCCTCAGCTTTCCCCACTACCATGGTGAGACCAAATGAAAACTAAACAAAAACACAACATATTCTGCCCAGGCAGCCTACTGCACAATGATTTTAGCATTAAATTCTTCAATTCCATTCAGCCCACATCCCTGTGTTCATTTTTCATTCACTCCAGATCTGCCATATTCTTCCACCCATGTAGATACCATTACTTCTATCAACAGCATCGTCAACTTTTACGCTGCTCTCAAATTCACTGCATCCAATATATAATTTCCTGACATTTCTATCAGCTTCAATGTGATCCACCACCTGTCACATTATTCCATTTCCAGGTCGTCCCATTTGCTGCAGCAACCTCTTTATCCACGACTTCTTAATTTGGTCCTCGCTCCCCACCCTTTCCTCCCCTTCGCCAGACACTTTCCCTCACACCTGCAGCAGATGTAACACCTGTCCCTTCACCTCCTCCCCTACCTCTGTTCAGAAACTTCAACAGGCCTTCCAGGTGAGGCAGCAGTTCACATGCTACTTCTACACTCTCATATATTGCCTTTGATGGTCTCAATGAGACCCCCTTTGTCATAAGATCATGTGATAGTAGTAGAATTAGGCAATTTGGCCCATAAAGTTTACTTCGCCATTCAATCATGGCTGTTCTATTTCTCCTTCGCAATCCCATTCTCTTGCCTTCTCCCCATAACTTCAGACACATATCATTGAGCATTTGTGCTCTGCCTGCTATGGTCTGCTAGAGCTCCCAATTGTTAACCATTTTGATATCCTTCCCATTCCTATACCCTTTTTGTCCTTGGCCTCTTCCACTATCAGAATGAGGCCACACTGAATCTGGAAGAACAGTACCTCATATTCCACTTGAGTAGCTTACAACCCAACAGCATGAACATTGAATTCTCCAATTTCAGGTAATCCATCCCCACCTCTCCTTCCCACTACTACCCACCATGTATCCTCCATGCACACCTTTCATTTCACTTTCCACGTCCCCCTGTCACCTAGTTTTCGTCCCTTCCTCCATCCGCTCATCTCCCACCATTACCTATTCCAATTTTCCTTCCGCCCTTTCCCCTGCCTTCGCCATCCCTCCTTTTTGTTCTTCAGTACATTTCACTCCCCATCTTTCTTCTTTATCAGATTCCACAAGCACAATTTTGTCTCCTCCACTTACACCTCTAAGCTTGGTTACTATCTGCACACTTATCTCCTCCACCTGTCTCACCTGTTAATCAACCCTTTTGCATATGAATCCCCTATTTGCGTGATAGTTCTTGACCCATCCCTTCCCCTCACCCGTCTCTACCAACTATTTCCCCTCTATTCCATCAGTTTAAAGAATTATTTTGTACAGCCGTATGGTAGAGAGAATATTGACTGGTTGTATCACGGCCTGGTTCTGCAACTTGAATACCCAGGAACAATGGAGATTACAAGTAGTTGACTCTGCCTGATCCATCATGGGTACTGAAGGGACCTATAGAAGATGCTACCTCAAAAAGGCAGCCAGCATCACCAAAGATCCACACGCCTATGACCATGCTCTTATTTATGCCCTTCCAATGGGTACAATTTGAAATCTGTGACCATCAGGTTCAAGATAACTTCTTCCCAACAATCATCAAGCTCTTGAACACAACACAACACAACACAACACAACACAACACAAAGCACAATTTTGAACTGTGGACTGTCTTTAGTTGCACTAAGGACTTCAGGTAAACTCCATTCAGATAGTACCCGAGCTCAGGATTGAACCTGGGCCTCTGGTGCTGTGATGCAGCAGATCTACCAGCTGCACCTCTGTGCCTTATTCATTATATATTATCTGTGTGCATTACATTTACTGGCCTGTTATGCTACTGCAAGTAAGAATTTCATTGTTTTGTTTTTGGTACATATGACAATTAAAGACTCTTAAAGACTATTGAGAAAGGTCTACTGAAATACAATCCTTGGTAATTTTAATTAATACAAAAAATGAATGGCTCAAATAAAATAGGCCAGATCCTTGTACAACCCCATAATAAATGGTGGAACTCCAAATTATTTTGGATGTCCAAGAAATGTGTGCATTATAAAAGATTTGCTCATAAGTTCATGAATAGATTCAGCTGTATTGTAATTGCATCTTGCTAATATAACAATGCTGTTTGTTCTTTCCATTGTTATTCTTAGACATGTAAGAACTTGGATTCATAACAGAGGTCATATCTCTCCATTGCTTATCACACAAACCACAGAATCGATATTCCAAATATCTGGCACAAAAACAGAAAATGCTGAATGAGTAGGTCAGGCCGCAAGCATCGGGAGAGAAATAGAGCTGATTTTTCAAGTCAAGAATCGTTCATCAGAACTGGGAAAGAGAATAAATATGTGCCTTATGTTGCAAAGAGGGTGGAAACTGTTAATCACTGTACCACTGTGGCAACCTATAAAACAACTAATCTCTTGCGTATTCATTGTTCATACACTAAATGTGTCCCTTTAGCCCAGGTGCCTGAGAGATTTCTGCCACCATTTTTGCTAAAATTGGTTTCTGGTGACCATTATAAGCAGTACCAACAGATGTTAAGATGCTATTATATCCAATGAAGCATCTTATCACCTGCCATGGAATGTCTGTTGGAAATTTTCCAACCTCGCTTGGAACACTAAAGGATTTGCCTCATTCAACTCTCTGGAACAAAAACATTGAAGATTGCTACAAATATAATGAGTATTCCCTTAAATATTCCATTGTGGCATATTTCCACAGCTGGAGCTGATGTTTCTGATTGGAACAGTTGGCTTTAAGCCATTGAAACTTTGATAAGTTCTCCACATGTACTGCTGTTCATAGAAATCTGAGATGTACTGGGTGACCACAAGCCAGCATGTGACTCCTCATCATTACTGTGCAAAAGTTGCCATTCTAATCTTGTGTCAGGTCAAACAGGGAAGAGAGTGCAAGACTCAATTGATCCGAACAAGGATTCTATGTCTCCTATTTTAAAGGTCAAGAATATGTTAAGTAATATTTAATAGATGGTGTTTAAATTTAGTTCAATGCTCTAACTATTTCTAATTGTTTTGTGTTAACTTTATTTACTTTTTCTTAGATTTGCCTCAGTCATTATGACGTTAACCATTCATTTTAATATATTTCACAAAGTCATAGAGAAAATCATAGTCATACGGTGTGGAAACAGGCCCTTCACCCCAATTTATCTACAAATACCCAAGACCCATTGAACGGAAGCTACCATCTTCCAAGATGTTGGAGTCATAGTCATGCAGTGTTTAAACAGGCCCATCGGCCCAACTTGACAACACCGACCAATATGCCCCATCTACACTAATCCCACCAACCTGTCCTGAACCTGTCCTATCCATGTAGCTGTACAATTGTTTTTGTAACTTTGTGATAGTACCTGCCTCCACTACCTCCTTTGGCAGCCTGTTCCATATACCCACCACCCTATGTGTAAAAATGTTGCCCCTCAGGTTTCTACGTGTACCAATACCTGACATTCCTAAAATAACTTTTATCATGAAGTTTTTCGTCATCTGCTTTTTCATCCTTTAATGTAATGGCAATTTCTTAACTTTGCAATGTCCAACTTTTGATTGCCATTACTACTCGGGGATGTGGTGAAGATATAGTTTACGCACTAGCAGATAGCAAAAACAAATCTTCCAGTCGTTGTTTCTTGATTAATTAGTCTTTTATTGAAGTAGCACAAAACAAAGAAATGATTCATATAACTTTTCGTTCTTACTAACTGTTTCATCCGTGTCGTGTCGAGTACAAATGAGTCCTGTAGCAATAATTGTGTGTCATGTTGTCGTGTGGTTAAAAAAACTGTTGTATTCACAATCCCTCGAGGCTAAAACTAAACTCCCAATCTATTTGTCTGCATGAGCCTCCTCAGATGTAGACACGCCCTTCTACGTATCAAATCCCACCTACAAGCATACAAAAAAAGATAAAACTAGAAATATCTAGACACGGCTATAACATATTAGCACGCATAAATGGCTCCTACTTTTATATTCAAGCTAATTGTGCATTGAAGAAAGACTACACATCCCTTCCTTTTTTGAATGCCACTGTCCTTTCAACAAAAAAATATATTTTATCGGAACGATCTGAGGGAGAAAATATTCCCTGTGACTTGACCAATATTTATTTCTCACACATAATTGACAACTTGGCATAGTTTTGTTGGTGGAAGCTTGTGGTGTACAAATTCCCTGCTGAGCTTTCAGTGTCTCTTCCATTGCCTACCATTGGCCATAAAATACTTTAAGACATAGGCATTGGTAAAAAGAGACACAAGGTGCTTGAGTAACTCAGTGTGTCAGGCGGCATCTCCGGAGAACATGGGTAAGTCATGTTCCACGTTGGGCCTCTTTCTTCAGACTGCTATTGGTGTTGATTAGGATGTAGGTGAGGTGTTGAGTAGGGTGTAGACCCCTCCACCTCTTATCTTGCCTGACAACGCAGTGAATTGAGAAACCACTAGGTTGTATGGCAGAGTTAGATGACACAGGCTTGCGACTTGTCTCTGTATCAAGCAGTCTTAGTTCCTGAGGGTCGGTGAATCTAGCTTTAAGTTCATCCAATTTGACTCAATAGCTTGGTTGTTTGGTCGGAGTATGCTGTGGAGGGGGGGCTTCTTGTAACAATGCTGTTTTAGTCTCACCGGCAGATCAGCATGTCCCTCACGCTTGTTGGATATGTGGCTGTTTCTGCTCTGGCCTGGGAGTCAGTGAGGAGCATTAGGTCATAAGGTCATAATTGACAAAGCAGAATTAGGCTATTTGACCCATCAAGTCTACGGCACCATTCACTCATGGCTGAACTATCTCTATTAGCAGCCAGAAGGTAAGTTGGTGCATCTGGTGGGGGCCAGGAGTCTTTTCACGGAGTTGGAAGCTCCACAATGTTAGGGTCTAAGTTCAGTCGGTCTGGGGTCAGATACTCCTGTCAATCTGGGTGCTTGTCGAAGGGCTGATAAGTTGATGGTCACTTCTAATGTTATGGATTGTGGTTCCTGCAATGGAGGTAGGTGCCTCTGATCAGCTCCAATGAAATTGTGTCAATGTTGGTTGACATGGCTGATTTTTACATCGGGTCATGGAGTCGGCGTTTTGGAAGGTCGGTATGGCACAAATCTGGTTGGCCGTGGTGGGCCACGTTCAGGTCCTCACTGGTTGTGTCCATTTGGATCCATGAGTTGGGTCAGTGGGTCAGTGGCTCCTGGTGGTCAGTAGATTGCCACGCATGTAAGTAGATTTAACAAAGTAATGTGAGATATTCTGACAACCTTAGAATTGAGATTGAAAAGAGTAGAGCGATTGTAGTGGATGTAAGGAGAGGATCTGCTGCAGATAGCTCACAGAGAGTTGCCATACTTCAGGGCCATCTTGATATGCATCCTAATAGAAACATAAATGGTGCTATGTTAGTGCAAGGCCATGTTTGATTATTTCGATCTGGATTTCATAGCTCTTTGGCTTCACAGACGTTTCCCTCTGAGAAACCATTTTCATCACCATTATATTTGCTCTGCTAATTCCGATGAACTTTGTTTTGACTCAATCTTTACCCTTTTCCATTTAAAAGTAATTAATTTGCACTGCCTGTTTTTTTATTTCTCATCCCACGGCACAGACTTGACCTAGATCATTTACTGGAGCCCAGTACTGCACTTTGCTTGTAGAACTTAATGTCTAGAGACCTTGGAAACTAGTTTACTTCTCATAAATCACTCTCTATTTAAACCTCCTGTAGTTGTAGTCTTCTAAACTATCTGGGGATGATCCCTAATATCACAGCACATTTACCTGAACACCTCTGTCTGCAGAATACATGATTTTCTTCACATTTACTGCAGTTTATTTCAGAATCATCAAGACTGGAAGAAAACCTGTTTGGTGGAGTGTGGCGGTGGAATTAGAATTTTATTAACAATTACTATTTAGGTCACTGCTCTTGTAACCAAAAATCAGAATCACGACCACTTACCTTTCATTTCTATATTCTCTGGCGCACTTAACAGCAGGAGTAGTGATCCGATCCAAATTTAGCTTTATTTAAAGCTGGAAAGCTGCCATCTGCTTCATAATTGGAGCTTTATCCCAAATGCTACGCCATTCACTTGAACTAATCCCTGCCAATGCCATGATATTTGAATTGTAGATCACAATACCCGCGTATGAGACCGGAACATTTTGGCACATTGGCCAAAGTCAGTCATCAGTCAGAGTATTGAGTATAGAAGTTGGAAGGTCATGCTGCAATTATATATAACATTGGTGAGGCCACATTTAGAGTATTGTATTCAGATATGGTCACAATGTTACAGGAAAGATGGTGCCAAGCTGGAAAGGGTACAGAGAAAATATATGAGGATTTTGTCAGGACATGAGGGACTGAGTTCCAGGGAAAGTTTGAGCTGGCTGGGAATTTATACCTTGGAATGCAGGAGGATGAGGGTTGGTCTTATAGAGGTGTACAAAATCAGGAGAGGAATAGATTGGGTAAACACATAGAGTCTTTTGCCCAGAGCAGTAAAATTGAGAAGCATTGGTTTAAGGTGATGTGGGGAAGATATAATAGGAGCCTGATCAGTAATTATTTTACACAAGCAGTGGTGGGTGCATGGAATGAACTGCCGGAAGAGGTAGCTGAGGTAGATACTATCACAATGTTTAGGAAGCATTTAGACTGGTACATGGATAGGAGAGACTTTGAGGGATATGGACCAAACGCAGGCTGGTGGGACTAGTGTAGATGAGGCATATTGGCCGGTGTGAGCAAGTTGGGCCGAAGGGCCTGTTTCAACACTGTATGACTATGACTCCAACATCTTGGAAGATGATAGCTTCCGTTCAATGGGCATAGCATGGGTCTTGGGTATTTGTTGATAAATTTTGTGCAGCTGATGTAATTCATTCCACAGTATTGGTCTGGAATTCTAGTGCTTCAAAGGCCCCTCTCCTGTAACCACTTACAATTGTAATAATATTGCAGCTGTGACTATGGCAGAGGCAGGAGCCTGTTCTCAACTCCTCCATCTCTTGATGTTCACACTTGAAACCCTTGTGTGAGAATTATGAGGTGCTTTGTGTCAGAATTTCAGAGGTTCACTGACACTCACAATTGGAAACTGGAAGGAGCTAACATTGAAGCTGCCTGCATAGATCAGACCATGTCAGGAGCAACAAGACCATGATGTGACTTGGAGAGAGCTCTGACACTTCCAATAATCCTCACATATGCCCCGCTTTCATAGCTCATACCAACTCAAGAATCAAGACTCACACACCCTATTCCCCACTCTCAGATCTAGGTAGCAAGCTTGTGCAAATAGGCACACACAAACAGATACAAACAGACACAAACACACACACACACACACACACACACACACACACACACACACACACACACACACACACACACACACACACACACACACACATAGAACACACACACAGTCACACACACACACACACACACACACACACACACACACACACACACACACACACACACACACACACACACACACACACACACACATAGAACACACACACAAATCCAGTCACACAAAAATAGTGGAACTGCAGCACTTTAAAGTAATGGCTTGTTCTTTGGAATTTCAACCGTAACTGAACCATATGAGCAGACAAAAAATAATCTGCACCTGCAAACCTCTTCTGAAGGCCTTGACAACAACATTCTACACCAGCGTTGTCACATGTCAAATTTTGTTACACTATCTCTACCTTTAAAATCAACCATTGATGCCTCAATTGCTTGATGGATGCATAAGAACAGGATGGTACAAATCCTAGCATAAAGGGCAGAGCAGGTGAGGCACAGGTGTATGGCTGCAGCTGTATGCATAAAAGCATACTGACTTTGAAAACCTGAGCCTCCAGATCCTGTTGATTTGACCTGCTTTGAAAGGAACATAAGATAGACACAAAAAGCTGGAGTAAAACAGCTGGACAGGCAGCATCTCTGGAGAGAAGGAATGGGTGACATTTCAGGTCGAGACCCTTCTTCAGACCTTCTTCTATAGGAACATAGGTCCCTGTACACCTGGGTGTGTATAATTCATGGAATTGAAGCCCTTTCCACTGCCACTCCTGAGGAGCCTGGGTCTCTCTGCCCTTTCTCTAATGGGCTTCTTACCTCTGATGTGAGGAGTTTAAGTTGGATTTGGCAGTTCACATCATACACACAATCTGGGCTGACCAGGAGCAGTACTCAGAAATGTGTCTGGGGCACATCACTACACCATGAGCACCAAGCGTTCCAGTTTGTGTGTGGATGACCAACTACCAATTTGGCATGGTTGGATGTAACCTATTTTTATCCTGGCAATTGTCTAAACAAACAGTATCAACGTTTGAGATCATTACTCATCTTACCTTGGAAATGGATCAATTGCCCAACCACAAATTGCCATGGAAAGTATCCAGTTGCTTGAGAAACATGATTCAGACAGCAAGAGTGCAAAAAATGCACTAAGCACTTTCCATCCAGGAAACACTTATTTCGCGACAGGTAACAGATTAAAAAACAGTGCAACAAAACCAAACTTCAAGACTGATATTTGTCCAACCCCATAATCAATTAGAAATACGAGACACTTGTTCTGAACCAGGTAACCTGAGGGGCAATGTTTTCACACAGAGGGTTTGCATATATAGAACAAGCTGCCAGTACTATAACAGCACATAAAAAGCATTTGGTGCCAGTAAAAGTTCTGCATTCAAGATTTTGTACAAACAGGTTGCCATTTTCTAAAATGTCATAGTTTCTAGGATGATTTGTATAGGTTAGTAAATAGAAAATATAACCACATCAATTAAAAAGGGCAATAGAGAGAACACTGTGAACCGGAGACCAGGTGCCTGATAACAGCAGAAAGGAAAATGTCACATTCTAGTACAGGTATGAGCAAGGCAATATCAGGGCACTCAGAGTCAGCATTTATGAAATCTGTGTAGACCTTTGATAAGGTGCCATGACAAAAAATCAGTGAACAAAATTAGTACATGGAATTGTGGGTATAGGCTAAAAATTGGTTAATAATCAGAAATAAGGAACTTTTAATGGGTTATTTTGGAATGGAATTAAGTGAACGGTGGATTGCCATAGGGATAGATAATATTATCCAAGCTGTTCAAAAGCTACTTGGATGAAAGGACCATGTCTAATATATCCCAAGTTTACTTATGATAGTCAGACCTTACTTGGAGAGCAATGTGGGTTGTGAGGAGGTACAGAGGGGAACATAAAGCGGCTGTGAATTAGCTTGGATAGAGCAATGGAACATACTGTGAAAACATGAGGTCATCTACTTTGGAAGAAAAGTGGTTAGGGAGTGATAGATATTGACGTTCTGGGTGTTCATCGATGAATCACTGAAAGCTAACATGTAGGTGAAACAAGCAATTAGGAAGAAAATGGTTTGATGGCTTTTATTGCAAGACGAAAAGGTAAAGACACTTTTTTAAGCTTATATGAAGCTCAGCTGCGATTGTATCTAGAATAATGTGTATATGCCCCAGTTCTTCTATCTAAGGTGGGCACATTTGCAATAGGGGTGGTGTGATAGGTCTGCATGAGATTCATCTGTGGTGGCAAAACTGTCCACTGAAGAGAGATTAAGCAGGTAGACTATCCTCCCTGGAGTTTACAATAATGAGAAACATATGCATCCCTTAGAGAACTGCAGAAACATATGAATTACTAAGAGAGCTGCAGATTTAGTATATAGTGTTATACAGCACATATAACTTTTCATGGTAAGATATAGAGATGTTGTTTCCCCAGGTGGTAGTGCCTAGAACAAGGGCCGAAAATAAACATCAGTTATTCAGAACAGAGACAGAAGGTAGAATATGGAACAGTACAGCGCAGGAAGAGGCCATTGGACCCACGTTATCACTGAGTATGATGCCAAGATAAACTAATCTCATCTGATCCATATCCTTTCATTCCCTGCATATTCTTGTGCCTCTCTAAAAGCCTCTAAGCTGCCACTATCCTATCAGTCGACATACACCACCACCCCCTCTAGGTACCCACCACTCGTGGTTAAGAAACTTACTTCATGAATCTCGAGTAAACGTTGCCCCACTCCCCTTCCAGCTATGTTCTCTAGTTTTGGGCATTGTCACCTTGGGGGGAAAAAAAGGTTCCGACTGTCTACCCTATCTATGCCTCGCATAATTTTATAATCGCCGTTTAGGTATCCCCTCAACCTCTGGTATTCCGGAGAAAACAACTCAAGTTGGTCCAATCTCTCCTCATAGATATTCCCCTGCTAATTCAGGCAGCCAGGGGAAGTTCCTTCACAAAGAGGGTGATGAACACAAAAGGGCATGATTTCTGAATATAATCATGAGGGTGATTTTTGGATTTTAAGTCGATTAACAGATACAGGGTACATAGATCACAAAGATCTGTCATGATCTTATTGCACAGCAGAGCCAAATGACCTTTTTCAGTTTTCTTTTTTTCAGTCATTCCAACAAGCAGACCAAAGGAAAAGGATCAGCTTCTGCCCTTGTTTCATAGGAGAATTCTCCACAATGACAGCAAATGGGATGAGCAATAAGATATTTTGATGAACATATTTCTGTAACAAATGATTTTGAAATTAATTGTTCCATCATTAGGCAGCAAATTATTATTACTATGTCGAGAAATGGGTGCCTTTGTAGCTTGGGAGTGTCACAATTTGTCCATCACATATAGTTTCATAGTTGCTTTGATCATTTGTGACATTTTTTGAAATCCTTGTGATGTACTGTTTCATTAAAATGTCTTAATTGGCACTACATGATAATGTGATTTCATTCTCAAGCGAGAAATTACTTTCTAGTGCGAAGAGCAGACTGTGTTCCAACAGATTCATGGCATGGATGGGAAGTTTTACAAGTGACGATGTATACCTATGATTGTGTGAGATTCTAGTCAGGAGACCAAAGGAAAGAAAATAATCCGCAGTGGAAACTGGATGCCAGAAATGGTTTGGGGATTATTACATTGCCCCGATGCTGAAAGCTGATGACTGGATTACTGACAGCGTGCTTTACACAAATTTGCTTTTCAAATTATAAAGGACAGTGCATTGCAATTTATATGAAAAGAACGAGCTGGGAATTTTTGAAGTACTAATTAGCATACTTTGACCGAGCAAGGTTAAAAGCAAGCTTCCTTTGTTTATTTCAGTTTTAAGTTTAATATTCCGTCAAAGTGTAGATTCAGAGTGATTTTTATTTTAGCATCAGTGTGGCAGCCCATATGTTGAACTTTATCAGTCACTTAGTTGAAGAAAGAATACGATTTGCAGCAAACCTTTTATCTTGCAATCCAAATTGAGCACACTGCATCCATATAAAGAGCCCCCCTCTGTGCTCTCTGGCAAGCAGGACCAAATTTACGATGTAGTGTTTATTTTAACATCAGACTAAAGGAAATTTGATGATGCCCAATACTATAGTGCAGATGCCCCAAAATAAAGCAGGCTTATTTAATTATTTTAAACTGTGAATGCCAAATGCTGAAGATATGCAATGAAATAAAAAGTGCTACTTATATACCGCAGTAGCCTCAGCGTTGTCTGGCAAAAAGAACAATAGTTAACCTCCAACAAGGAATTGTTGAATGAAACTTTCTATAAAACAAAGAACTACTGGTTTACACATCTTAAGGATAAAGGGGAAATCCTTAAAACCGAGACAGAAGAACTTTTTTCACACAGAGAGTGGTGAATCTCTGGAACTCTCTGCCACAGAGGGTAGTTGAGGCCAGTTCATTGGCTATATTTAAGAAGGAGTTAGATGTGGCCCTTGTGGCTAAGGGGATCAGGGGGTATGGGGAGAAGGCAGGTACGGGATACTGAGTTGGATGATCAGCCATGATCATATTGAATGGCGGTGCAGGCTCGAAGGGCCGAATGGCCTACTCCTGCGCCTAATTTCTATGTTTCTATGTTTCTAAAAGGACACAAAGTGCTGGAGTCACTTAATGGGTGTGGCAGCATCTCTGGGGAAAATGGATCGGTGACGTTTCAGGTTGGGACCCTTCTTCAGACTGATTGTAGGGGGGCTGAGGTGTGCTGGAAGAGGAGAGTGGCAAAACAAAGTGTGGCAGGTAATAATGGACACAGCTGAGGGGTGAGGAGGGGTGGGCTGATTGACAAATGGCTGGAACAAAGGCCAGAGATAAAAGAGGAAGGTGTGAGACAGAATTGAAGTGTTGCGAATTGTGAAGCCAGAAGAAGAAATATAGGAGCTGGGGGAAGGGG
Source organism: Leucoraja erinaceus (assembly GCF_028641065.1). NCBI lineage: Eukaryota > Metazoa > Chordata > Chondrichthyes > Rajiformes > Rajidae > Leucoraja > Leucoraja erinaceus. The sequence goes on along the minus strand of NC_073379.1, from coordinate 32,215,464 downwards.
GGGGGGGGAATAGAAATAGGTGGGAGTCCAGGTGGTGCACAGCACAGTGGAGGAGAATGGGGTGGGGGGAGAGGGGGGGGGGGGGGGGGGAGTGGGGGGAGGCTTGTTAGACGTTATCTGAAATTGGAGAATACAATGTTCATACCATTGTGTCGCAAGCTATCCATACAGAATATGAGATACTGTCCCTCCAGTCTGTGCATGGCAATGTAAGAGGGCCAGAACAGTAAGGTTAGTTTGGGAATGGGAATAGAAGTTAAAATACTTACCAACTGGGAGATTCATTAGTCCTTGGCGGACCAAGCACAAGGGTTCAATGAAAAGATTTCCGAGTCTACTCTTGGTCTCACCAATGTACAAGAGGCCACATCGGAAAAACCAGATGAAGTAGTGAGGTAGGTCAAGGTTCACGTGAGATTGCATCACCTGCAAGGATTCTTCTATCTCCTCCCCAGAATCCACAAGCAGGACTGCCCTGGCCCTCACCTCTACATACCTCGATTCCAGCATATCCCGCCTCATCCAGTCACTGCCCATACAAGACACCTCACACATCCTTCAACTCTTCAATAACTTTCAATTTATATGCCCCCATTGCTGTATATTTATCATGTACGTCCACTCTCTTCACACCTCCAGCCCCCACCAGGAAGGCCTCAAAGCCCTTTGTTCTTCCTCGAACAGTGAATAATCTATTTCCCTCTCCTAATACTCTCCACTGCCTGGCAGAACTTGTCCTCACCCTCAACAACTTGTCTTTTGACTTTTCTCACTTTCTCGAAGTTAAAGGTGTAGCCATGGGCACATGCGTGTTTTTTGTTGGTTGCCTGTCTTTTTGTTGGTTACCTTGAACAGTCTTGCTCAAACATACACTGAGGTCAACCAGATGCAGCTCCAGTTCCCTAATGCAGTCTGTGAGCAGCTTCAATTGGGCACACAACCCACAGATGTAGTCATCAGATCCACCAGCAGTCCCTCACGGCCTTGGGTTGAATTTTACCCCCCTCACTTGGTTAAAGCGGGAAATTAGCAATAGCGGATGCAATCCTCCCCCCCTCCCCCTCGTTATTACTCGGATTAAAAGGATCAAAATACTCACCATCCACCTAACTGGCTGGCACCAATGTCACAGTCTTGAACCAATGGCCGGTGTTAAAAGGCTGCTCACCCCTCTCATTCATCATACCATGAAGACCGCTGCAATCCGAAGACTGCTGTCTACAAGCACATCAGGCCAGGGCAGGCTGCAGATCAGCCAGCTTTTTGGAAAATAAAGTCATAAAGAGAGTAGTCTAAAAATGTTTTCTTGCTGAAAATAATTGAGGATTGCCAATGGGTTTATTTTAACCACAAAAACAAATTGGAGACAGCTTCTACTGTCAGGTCTGACGAATTCATCAAATATTAATACCTGTTTAATTGGACTGAACTTTTCAGCTTCATGTTAGGAATACAAGGATGCCTAATAACCCAATATGTCACCATAATGATGCTGGTCCTCCTAACAATCAATGCCATTAGATACTGTTTAAGATGTATTCTGTGCTGCCTGGTGTGTCATTGGGAATCAGAAATCAATGATTATTGGCCACAACGTCATCAATTACAATGGGTCACCACAAGGGCGGTTTCTTCATCTCTTCCTCAGCTATGTTTCTTCCCTCCTCATGGAAGATTGAAAAAACAAAGCATACATTGTGTACACACTGCAGTTGTAACAAAAACTGAAATTGACACAAATATGAAGAAGCATGCAACATATTTCTAGCATTCGTCAGCTTTATGACCTTTTTTTTAACCAAAGTGTAGATTCAGAGTGATTTTTATTTTAGCATTTTTTAACCAAAGTTACTTCTGAGCTGAAATAAGGCTTGGTATTGTTTCTGGAACTATGATGTTTGAATGTTGAGAAAGAAACAGGAATAATGGAGCAGGAAATAGGATGAATTTAACATTAAAAAAATCTAACAAAAAAAAACAAAGCCTTCAAAAAACAGGTGCTGAAAGTAAAATATAAAGCAAAAACAGAAACACTTGTTATGAACCATTAACTACCATCAGGATTGAGTGGAGCTTCCATAATTGCTAGAGCTGGGATGGGCAATAAATGATGGTTTTGCCTGTGATCGTTTCACTATTTTGAAAGAAAAACTGAATTGATGGATCCCTGGCTGGAAATGTAGAGTTACTTCCTTGAGACATTAAGGCAAGGCTGTGGGGATGTGCTGGGGGCTGTTTTTCTGTTGACCTTTTCTACCTGGGAGGTATAATAGTAAGATTAAACGAGTACTTACCAGTATGAAGTTTGATCTGTATTTTATGAGGAGTTACGGTGAGGGATTAAGTGAAGAACCCCAGCTCCAGTGCGCATGTACGGCATACTTCGAAGCAGCGGTGTGAAATCACAGAATAGACACAATATTTGAAGTAAGATAGTAAAGATCACGAGACATCAGTTTATTAGCTTGATCTATATAATGAGGGTGAGAGCGGTGGGCACTTAATCCCTCACCGTAACTCCTCATAAAATACAGATCAAACTTCATACTGGTAAGTACTCGTTTAATCTTACTATTTTACTTCGGAGTCACGTGAGTGATTCCGTGAAGACTTCAAAGGTCTGTGATTTCAAACCGTGTAACAGTTTTTATTTCACTCACTGCCGAAGTTTATGAGGGAGGAAGTGTTATCGTTATCACCAGTGGATCTGCTTTCAAAAGAAACAGAAAGGTATTTGTTAACAATAACAACATAAAAGAGCTCCTCTGAGCTTAAATTGATATTGCAGTTTGTAATATTCTCCTGCAATTAAATCAGGTTTATCAACGGTTTATAATAAAAAATGTTCTGAACGCCGTTTCCTTGACCATTCTGTTGTATTGAAAATGTGGTCAACCGGAACGACCATTCGTTCAACCGCTGATGCCAATGCTGCCCTAGTGGAATGGGATTAAATGTATTATTATCTATTCCGGCAGCTTTCAGTACCTGTTTCAGCCACCTTGGAGTGGTTTGGCTCGTACCCCGTCTTGGGTTACTGTGGTTGACCCATAGGCTTCCATCTCCCTCTAAGATTGTGGGTTGTGTCTATATATAGTAGTAGATGGGTCACCACACTCAACCTGGACTCTGGTGGGTAGGCCCGGAATCCCACCAGTGAATAGGGCGTTCCTGGTCCATGCCATAACACTACAGCACGGAAAACACAGGCGATCTCGACCCTACTAGTTCGTGCCGAACTCATAATCTCGCGTAGTCCCATATACCTGCGAGTTAGATTTTACCAGACCTAAATATGAACGTGATGCGTCTGGGGTAATCACCATGTTATCCAGTCTAGTTTATGGAGTGACCGGAATCTTGAGCGTGTACGAGAGCCATAAGCATGAGCGTTTTTAAAAAACATAGATTAAGCAAGCTGAGGGATCTGGCTGGTGCCATTCTCTGAGATATGTCAATATCACACCAATATCCCATACATGGGTATATACCTGGGTGTTTGGGGCTTATATCATAGTTGCCCTTCATAAGTTTACCTTTAGTGGATGGGATCCCATGCTCTGTTGACATGCTGTTTTAGATTAAGCAGATAAGGCGCTCCATGCTGTATTTACGGCACTGTAACTTACTTTTTAGTCTTGGTGTAGATGTTCCAGGAATTTCAATACGTCAGTGGTTGAATGGTTCGGGATGTTGTCCCAGCGTCGTGGCAGTATTTTACCCATGTTAACTTTTAGTGACTGTTCGCAGAGATGCCGACATGGTGGTAATGGTTCCCTTGGATAATACCAGTCCCTGGTAAGGTCTATTCAAAACCTGCACCCAGGAGTTGGATGTTGCCCTGGCAAGGGTGGCTTGTGCCTGATACTGGGTTGAGTCAGCAACCATGGTCCACTAGGGAAATCCATAGGTGACTCCCCACCGTGTCGTAATGAACTGGGAACCATGGCTATGTAGGCCGGTCGGGCACGTTCAATCTCTCGGAGACAGATCCCATCTGTATTGTAAAGAGCCCGACTGATGAGGCAGAAGGGAGGAAGGCAAAGCAAATTCCCCCTTCCAGCGTGTAGGCATCTATCGCTGCTGCCTCTAATCTGGTTCCTTAGTCACATACATAGGTTACTGGTGATTCCGTCTTGTGCAACCAATTGATATCTGGCTTTCAAACTGCTTAATAACTTTAGCAGATATTTTGGGTTTGACATCTATCCAATGTAATCATAAATTTTACCCCGTGACATGGTGTCTCCCACTGTGTTCTAGCTTCCTAGGACATAGGCAGCTGATAGTTGAAATGTCTTTTGACACACCATTGCCAGATTCGTTTGACCAATTTGTTGCACAATAATGATTATTATGCTCCCCATATGGTTGATATAAGCCACCACCATAGTATTATCAATCCGTAACCACATATGTACGTGCTGCATTTGAAATGGATATGCTTTTTAGCCCAATAGGCGATCACCAATCCCAAGTAGTTGATGCCCGGTATGTGTAGTAACGATGTTGTGACTTGGTCCATCTGTTACCTGTGCTGGATATGGAGTTTAGTTGCTCCCCAGCCTAAAGTACTGGCATTGGTTTTTAAAATAACCAAGTTGGGATTGGTGATGATAATAGGGCTGAAAAACTATGCCAAATATATGTCTGCCCACCACCTTAATTGTGATATAGCTTCAGTGGGTACATTCATGATTTGATTATAGTGACCCAAGTATCTAGGCAAAGTAACAGTCATATGGACGGAATTATTATTGAAGCCCAGATAATCCTTGGTAGTAACGCTTCAATTCTGGTTTATCTGGGCGTGGGATGAACCTCAGCTTGAGGGAGCTGTTTCGTAGCTAGAACAGCTGCCACAGCTAATTCCTAGTTTCCCCTAATATGAGGATATCATCCAATATATGCCATGATTATGCTTGTTTCCTTAAGATTTTCATGGCCATTTATAATAGTTTAGGGCTGAGGTATAGACCATATGAAATGCTATATGCTCCCATGGTTGCCCTAACTGGGATATCCATGATCCAGGTAAATATTTTAGGTATCTATAATGATCCTAGTGTATGGGTATAAGATAGTTAGCATCTTCCATATCAATGCTCCCCATAGGTATCCTTGGGAGATCAGATGTCTGGCAGTGACAAACCCCCGTCTCCATCTTAAAGTGGATATACTCAACAGATTTATTTAGTGATATTAGATCAATGATGATGCTACATTCATCATCTTTTATAGTTTTGGTGAATATTTTCGATACAAATTCCAATGGTTCATTTTTACTCCCATGATCCGTTTAGTAATGAGCCTGTTTAGTTCAGCTTGCCTTCTCACTTCTCTTTTCTTAGAGGGAGAAAAATGCCCTTTGGGCGCATTGCTGAACTGGCGGTAAAATGCCCAATTTGAATTCGTTTTTATCCTCTAATACTGTTGAGTATATTTTAGTTATTTGTGACAGCATCCCATGCTTATCCACAAGTGTGAATGCCCCCCCATGCAGTTTAGTAGAACACCCTTGTTTTAGTGTAAACTGGGAGGAACCAGACTACCTACCTCCAAGCTTGTTGTTTTTCATGAAGGCGTAGTTTGCTGGTATGCTGGTGCTGTCGGTGGGGCGGCGCATCTTCCCACGGCTCCGCTCTGGGCCCCGTCTAAAAAGAACTATGGGGGATCTGAAGCGGTCACCAGGCTTTCACCAGTCCTTGTTTGATATCGCTGGTGGATGCCGAGGGGTGCTGCCAGCTGGGTGTTGGATGCGATGTCCTGCTCGTCCCATAGCCTGCCTTCATGAGGCGCACAGGTTTCGCTGCCTCTCTTCCCGCAGCAGCGGTTTGCATAGCCCCATATATTCGGGGTTGCGGGCAGGTCTATATGCACCATCGTTCAGTCGAGTATCCCAAATATGGGAACATCTTTAGGCGTCAGCACCCTGGTAGTGCAAAGGGATAGTCCTTATCCTGGGAGAATATAATCCGTGGAAAAGGCGAGCAAAGGTGGTAACATCTTGACCTTCTGTAGAATTTGCTGCTTGTCTGTGAGTCTACTAGACCCAGCTGCCTGCGGATTTGCCTCTGGAAAGGCCTGCTCCTGCAGGGCTTTTGTTGGGAAGATGGTCGCGTGGAGGAGCCATGTAGTGGCCCACGACACCCAGTAGCTCTTCCTGATCCTGCTCCCCTGGCATACTGCTGTTCTCGTCCGCCTGCCCAGCGCTTAAGCCAGCCCAGCCCTGGCCTCCTTAGCTGCCTCTAAAAAGGGAGCATAAGGGGTGCGCTAAATGGGAGGAGGCATAGCTCAAACTCTGCTGTTGCATCAATCCCTCGACAAGGGAGATGGCTAGTGCAATAGCACTGGGGTAGGAGTCAGCTCCCTTGGCATTCAGCCAATGCCCCTTTTCTCCTGGAGGTAAATTCCATGACCTCCTCTGGCTTGGGGAGACAGATACTCTTATTCTTGCTGTCTTCAACCTGTTCCAGCTTTGGAGGAAGTTGGCTCCTGTAGAACCTGTAAATTGGTAAGATTTTCCCCTTACCTGTATGTAGAGGCTGCCTGCCGTTTTCCAGGCGGCATTGTGGCGGTTCCCGGGCGGCGATTCTCCTTGTCAGGAGTCTGCAGGGCTGCCGGTCGGGTTTTTAAATTTCCCGCCGGTCCGCTGCTGTTACCAAACAGCTGTTCAGCGGACCGGCATTAGCGCAGCTCCTTGCAGCGGTCCGCAGCGTTAGCGGTCCGGGTAGCACCTTTTCCCCGTCACTGTCGGCCCCACGCTGGAGTCGAAACGGGGCCCACTCACCATGCCTCACTTTGCTCCCCCTGGAGCAAAAACCACAAGGCCCGATTAAGGTAAGTACTTACCTCACGTCCTTGGATGCGGGAGCTGCCGACTCCCGCTGGCCGCGTTCTGCACGCTGTGCGATTATGCCGCATGCGCACTGGAGCTGGGGTTCTTCACGGAATCACTCACGTGACTCCGAAGTAAAATTGGTCATTAAGGTATAAATACATTGCAATATTGAAACCTGCTGGGATACTGAGGGTGAGCTCCAATCTTTTGTGAGGTTTGTGATAGAATAATGCAAGCAATTCATAACGTATATTTTCCCTTTATCATAAATTGTTGGTTTATTTGAACACTAAATATGTTTGTACACGCATTTAATGTGCATTATCCTTTCAGGATATTTGTTGCCATTATTTTTTTAGCTCATAGTGCTATCATATTCAATTCAGGAACAGGTTAGAAAGCTGAAACAGTAAATGTTGCCAAATGAGATGGTACATTTGAGCCAATTTTGCAATGCTGTTCCATCTGTACATATACAAAGCAAGTGTGGGTGTTACTGGAATACTTGGAATCCGACTGGCAAAATGCTTTGAAAAACTCTTAGAATGATTAAACCATGCAAAAATTCCTTTCGAGGCCAAACTATCTGGAAACCTTCTTTCTATTCCCAAAACAGCATGTGGAAGATTTAAATTCAGTTAATTAAATTAATTTGTATGTTTTTTAAAGATTGTCCCAAAATTCAAGCTGCCGCATTCTTGTATTATCCACCTGACACATTAATGCCTTTTAGTGAAGGCATTCCGTTGTGTGTTCCATTGCTTTTTATTTGTATGACTGATTTAGCAAATGAAATTCCTCGTATGTTGCAAAACATACTTGCTAATAAAGTATTATTGTAATTGTGAAATCTACCACCCTCAGAGACTGCAATCACGCAAGAGGCACAGAAGTGTGAAAACCCATACCTCCAGATTCAAGGACAGTTTCTTCCCAGCCATTATCAGGCTACTGAACCATGTTATCAACAACCAGAGAGGTCCTTAACTACCATCTACCTCATAGGAGACCTTCGGACTATCTTTAATCAGACTTCCTGGACTGCACTATACATTATTCCCTTTATACAGTATCTGTGCACTGTGGACAACTCGACATAATCATGTATAGTCTTTCCGCTGACTGGATAGCATGCAACAAAAAGATTTTCACTGTATCTCAGTACACATGACAATAAACTAAACTAATCTAAATCATGGGACCAAATATTAGGCATGGACATGTGTAAGAGACTGGTTATCTGACAATTTGAGAATAAATTACATCAGAGTTGTGTAGAGCTTGAACACAAATGTTTTGGGTGAGATACTTATCTTGCAAAACTAATCATCCACTCTTTGCAGGATCCACCAGAGTTAAGACAATGTAGAAGCAAAGAACTTCAAATGTTGTTTAATACCCAAAATGACACACAGTGCTGGAGGAACTCAGCAGGTCAGGCAGCATCTTTGGAGAACATGGAAAGGTGATTTATTGCAGAGCTAGCCATCTGGATAGAGAACTGACCAAGTGGAAGGAAGCATGGGGTGATGGTGGAAGGTTATTTTTCAGACTGGAGGTCTGTGACTAGTGGTGTTCCTCAGTTATCAGTGCAGAGCCCATTGTTGTTTATGGTTTAAATTAACGATTTAGATGAGAATGTACAAGGCATAATTAGTAAGTTTGCAGGTGACACTAAAGAAGGTGGTATCATAGACGGTGAAGAGGGCTATCAAAAATGACAGCAGGATCTCAATCAGCTGGTTGAGTTGGCTGAAGAGTGGCTGATGGAGTTCACTGCAAATAAGTGTGAGGTGTTGCAATTTGGGAAGTCAAATCGGGGCTAGTCCTTCACAGTGATTGCCTAGGGCCCAGAGTAGTGTTGTAGAGCAGGGGGATCTAGGCCTACAAGTGCACAGTTTTCTGAAAGTGGCATCCCTGGTAACATACCCTCACTCCTCCCCCACCCACTCCTCCCCAATCACCACTTCACACCTACTTACAGCCTGAATCCAGTTTGCAAAAACTGGACCCTTCCAGACCCAACCCTCCCCAATCACAACTTCACACTCCAGTCTGCAAAGACTGAGCCCTCATTCACTACCTACCCCCTCCTTGCTGCCGAACATCAGTCTGGCCACTTCTCCATCAAATACAATACAACTTGAGTAGGTGGAGAAGCTATCCAGGAGACAAAAAAGCCATAAATCTCCGGGGTTGGACAATGTTTCCCCCTCCACCCTCAAGCTCTGTGCCGAACAACTGGCACCAGTCTACACAGACATTTTCAATCAGTCCCTGCAAACCTGCACTGTCCCTGCCTGTATCCAACAAACCAAGGATTACTTGTCTTACTGATGACAGGCCTGTTGCACTGACCTCTGTAATCATGAAGATCCTTGAAAGACATGCTGGCCCACCTGAAAAAGATCACAAACCCACTGGTGTCCCGCTGCAGTTTGCATACCAGGACAATAGACCAGTGGATGACACAGTCAACCTAGGCCGGCACTTCATTCACCAGCACTTAAACTGTCAGGGGACCTATGCAAGGATTTTGTTTGTGGATTTTAGCTCTGCATTTTACTTCAGAGTCAATTGAGTGACTATGTGAAGAAGGGCCGTCCGTCTGCGTGTTCGTCATTATGTTGAACGCAATGCGCACGACGGACTGGCAGAGGCACTGCGTCCTCCCAGCTGCCGGGATGAGCAGGTAAGGAAACTTGCCTGCGTTCTTTCGGGCTTGAAGCTTTTTGTAGTTTCAGAGCCCAGATGTCGAGGAGACGGTCCGCGGGGAAGTCGGCTGCCGAAGACCGCAGTATTCCCAGTAGCGGGCGACGGTCTTGTTCCCGACATTACTGCCGGCAGCAGCCGGCAGGAGCAGACTTGGTGCAGCAGGAGGAGCTCCGTGGTGGTCCTGCGGGACGTAAAAACCACCCGCAAGTCTGACAAACCCATTGACTCAGGTGAGTCCGGGGTAGAGGGATACCCTCCCTCAACGGAGAGCGTCTGAGGACGACTCTCACACATGGAGCAACTTATGGAGAAGTTGCTCCAACAATGATCTGCTGCGAAGGAGGGAGCAATATCAGCACGGGCCTCTACAGCAGGCCATGCCAGCAGCCTCACACATGGGGAAAACAAAACAGGCCAGGGGTACCTAGGCAAACCCAATTGGAGGGTTAGCCACTGTTTGATCTCTCGCTCTGAGGAAGGGAGCGCAAGGAGAAAGCCCGCAAACAAGTCGGGCCAGGAAGATCCCGGATGGAGAGGATAACCTCCTTCATGGGTAACGTGTTTAAACCTTCAAAACCCACATGGGGCACCTGATGGAGAGGTGCTCCACAATGATATACTTCAAAGGAGGGAGTTATCAGCCCGGGTATAATGGAGAACCCGCAGGCAGCGGCACCTGTTTCAGGGCTGCACAAATGTCTCCTGCTCTGAAGAAAAGAGCATCCATGGTCAGTTTCAGTCTGACCCAAAGCAAGAAGCTCATTTAGGTCCGCTGGAGGGGCCATGCCAGCGCAGGTATCCTCAGGGGCCTGCGGCAGCACCTGTTTTCAGGGCTGCATACAAATCTCACTCTCAGTGGAGGGGAGTGCGAGTGATCAGTAGGTAACTGATCTCAAATTTAAAGTATGAACATACTGAAGCACATGCATATGACCTCAAGAGCCAGCAGTTGGCAAAATATCCGCACGCTACAAGTGCCGGCAAGGGAACAGCGCTATCAGGGTGACTTTGGAGAAACCAGCCGCCGAATCCTCTCTTCAGGTAAGACCAGAAGAAGGAAGCAAAAGCTGTCGGACCAATCAAGGTACCAACGACAAGCAAAACTTCATCAGTAGGCGACAACACACCACACACCTCCATAGGGGGTAACCGGTTCACTGAAGCCGGTGGTAGCTTGAAAGCTGGGCACGGAAATATGATCAGAGTCGTCTTTCAAGGCAGACTCAGAATTATGGCCAGAATTGTCCTACAAGACAGGCTCAGTATGATGAGGTTTTTCAGATCAAGACCCAAGCAGAGGCCAGGAGAAACATGGAATCCACACACCCTACCAGTCCTACTCCCAATCAAGGAGAGAAAAGGAGCCCTCATCAGGGGCCTTTGGGCTTACCACAAGACCACTGGTAGCTATGGAGGTAGGTGGGTCTGGGTTTACCGAAACAAGGTATTGTGGACCAGTTACATGTTGGGAATTTTTACTCTTTTGTTTTTGTTCAAAATGACAATAACATGAATTTCAGATCTGGTTTAAAAAAACAGATAATAACATGGGATTATTTTTACTGCACAACATACATAGGTTCCAAGCAGACTTGGAACTCGGACCGGAGTTGTCCGAGGCAGGCCCAGTATTATAGGCAGGATTGCCTTTCAGGACAGGTGACAGATGGAGGATGTCACTTCATCCAGGTTTAACTCATATGTGCAGTACAGACTTTCAGAACAGTAAATTTTTGTTACGGTCTAACAACTGTTTTATAGCAGCTTCCTATAAAATGGTCACATGGCATGCATCAACCTCAAAGATGCATACTATTTGGTGTCTATTCACTAAGAGCAGGAGATATTTGAAGTTTAACTGGATGGCATGGCTCTGCCAAATGGGTTGACATCAGCTCCTAGACTATTGACTAAACTACGGAAACCAATTCTGGGTCTACAAAGGTCTCAGAACCACATAGTAATGGCATATTTGGAGGACATTTTCATTTTGGAGTCACCAAGAATTGGCAGAAGCATCAGTCAAAGCAAACCAAAACCCTGTTTGAAAGACTTGGTTACCTCATCCATCCAGTTAAATCAAAATTGACACCTACAAGGGTAATTGATTACCTAGAATTTACTATCAAACACAGTAAATATGTTGGTGACTTTGCCTAGGGGCAAACAACAATATTTAATTAAGCCTGCTATGACCTGATAGTCAAATACTAGCCATCTATCAGGCAAACAGTGAGTTTAATTGGCAAATAGTAGCTGTATTTCCAGCAGTACGTCACGGGCCTTTGCATTACCAGAATTTACAGCGAGCAAAGGAACGAACACTCAGATTCCATGCAGGCCAAATTGGCAAAACTATGGATTGCCAGCAGAGGCCATTGTTGAATAACTATGGTGGATAACGAACGTGAGACAGCTCAAGGGAAATCTTGCTTGAAAGCCATTGGTGGTTCTTCAGACTAATGCAAGCGGCTATGGATGGGGAACCACAAACACAGTCTGGAGCTGTGGGGGCAGATGAAATGAGTAGGAGTCTGTAATTCCCCAACACATGGAATCAATTACCTAGAATTGTTGGGGGCACAATATGGACTCAAGGTTTTCTGTGGCAACATGCAACCTGGGCTTGTTCAAATTCAGATTGATAACACCACAGGGGTGGCATATATCAATCACAAGGGTGGTGTAAAATCTGTATCTTGCGACAGATTGTCGAAACTCATTTGGCACTGGTGTATCGAGAGGAATATTTGGGTTACAGCGGTCTATCTACGAGGCAGATATAACACGGTGACAGATGCTGGATCACAAATGTTTAATAACAACACAGAATGGATGTTGAATCGGGCACTATTTAACTAAATAACTACACGATTTGGCATACCAGATATTGATCTGTTTGCATCTAGACTAAACCATCAGTTACCCAGATATGTGTCCTGCGAGCTGGATCCAGGAGCAAAGGCAGTGGATGCTTTCTCCCTCAATTGGGGAGGAATGTTTATGTATGCTTTCTGCCAATTTATCTCACAAACCAATGCTTGACCAAAATCAAGCAAGACTAAGCCACAGGCATTTTGGGAATTATAGTCCAGCCAATTATGGCTGTACCCAAGAGCAGGGACCTCCTAGTGAACCCAGTTACAATTAGCAATCATCCACTACATGAACGTATTAACTTGTTGGTCTGCAGATTCTGAGGAGGCCATTTCAAGGCATAGGACTGTCCGAACAAATATAACACAGTTCGCATAACGGATGTCTTGGAGTTCCTATCAACTCTGTACTATAACTATAAACAAAGTTATAATGCAATCTATAGTGCCAGAGGCGCGCTCTCCTATCTGATGCTGGAAGCAGGGCATGGGTCGATAGGAACGCACCCCTTCATGAAGGGAATTTACAATTTAATACCTCCAAGGCCAAGGTCCACGGACACATGGGATGTGAGCGTTATACTAACCCTACTTTGACAGTGGGGACCGCCTATAACTAACCCTGAAGGTGGTTTGCTGACAAAGAGTCCAGACACTGCAAAAGCTACGGTTGGACTACATGACCACCGATATGAACAACAGAACATTCGTAATCAGGAACCTGATGAAATAGAGCAGGCCAGGAATTCCAGGGATGAAGATCCAGTTCTTGGCATATCCAGAGGACCAATGGTTGTGTGTGTGGTAACATACTAACACCACTATCTGAGAGTTACGGAGAACCTCAGAGGCTCAGAACAATCGGTCCTCATAAGCCATAAAAAACCACACCAGAAGGTGTCAACTGAAACCATCTCCAGATAGTCAAACAAGGTAATGGCGGTAGCAGGAGTGAACATTTATATAGTTAAATCTCACTCCACCAGGGCTGCATCTATGTCGGCAACAAGAGCTATAGAAGTGCCCCTTTACGACATCCTAGTGGCTGCAGGATGGATGAATGAAATAACGGTCCACCGGTTTTATAACAAACCCATAACCAGACTGGGGGTGTTTGCACGTACCATTTTAAGTTCTGTCCCCTAGTATCCCCCCAAGGTTGGGAGGGGTAACTATTTTAAAAAAAACGTTTCTTTCATTTAAAGCATTGGTGTCTTTACTCAACAATGTAATGTCTGAATGCTTTAATGATTACACTCATCCATGGTCAATCTATTCAGTGTGTGACGCCTGGATTCGTAACCGGCATAAAATCACAGAGCTTTGAAATCTTCACATAGTCACTCACGTGACTCCGAAGTAAAATAGTAAGATTAAACGAGAACTTACCAGTTTGAAGTTTGATCTGTATTTTATGAGGAGTTACGATGAGCGATTACGTGCCCACCGCTCCCACCCTCATACTATCAAGGTCATATGGAAGTTCTATTTTCTTCACAATCTTGCTATTCTCAGGTCTTCTTTTTATCTGTGATATAACACCGCTGTTTTGAAGATTGACGCGCACGCAGACTCTTCAAGTAATCGCTCATTGTAACTCATAAAATCAAGATCAAACTTCAAACTGGTAAGTTCTCGTTTAATCTCGTTTAATCTTACAATTCTACACCATTGTGCCAGCGTTACTACACTCCAAACTCTCCCAGTTGACTGTGCCTGAACCCCTCTGTCAGTGAATCACCAACTTCATGACAGACAGGAAGCAGCATGTGAGGCGAGGAAAGCGCATCTCGGACCCGCTAACCCTCAGCATAGGAGCACCGCAAGGTTGCGTACACTCCCCTCTCCTTTACTCTCTCTACACCAACGACTGCACCTCCACAGACTCCCCTGTCACACTTCTCAAGTTTGCGGATGACACAACCCTGATTGGACTGATCCAGGATTGGGGAGGAATCTGCCTACAGACAGGAAGTGACACAGCTGGCGTCCTGGTGAGTTTGTAACAACCTGGAGCTCAATGCTCTTAAGACAGTGGAATTGATTGTAGTCTATAAGAGAGCTCCCCCTCCCATCCCCTCACTCACCATCAACAACACCACAGTCACATCTGTAGAGTCATTTAAGTTTATTGGAACCATCATCTTTAAGGACCTTAAATGGGAGGCCACCATCGACTCCACAATCAAAAAGGCCCAACAGAGGATGTACTTCCTGATGCAACTTTGAAAACGCAATCTGCCACAGGCAATGATGGGCCAGTTTTATACTGCCTTCAAAATCACGCAAAAAAAGGAAAGATTTAAGCTTTTAAGCCACATTAAGAAGAATTTGAGAAGGAGAGGCAAGAAACACAAAGTCAGAGGCAATGACAAAGTGGAAAGGGGATAGAGGAATAGAAAGGGGAGCAGGAAAATGGGAGCAATAGTTGCGCATTTTTTTTGGTAATCTCTCCTTTTCTTATAGCCTTTTGTCTTCTTCCCATCTCTGGACTTTGTCCATTGATCTGCCAATCAAAACCTTTCTCACCTGTATTTTTTCCATGAGCAGTAGCTCTACTGAACAACCAAAAGTCTGCAGCATCCTTTTGCTCTTGTATTTTATTTCATTCTTCACATGTTTAATTTATAATGTTTTTTTTCTTAATTGTTTACTTGCGAGCAAAGCACCAAAGCAAAAATGTTCCTAATAAAATTTATTCAATTCAATTCAATTCAATAGGATGGTCAAGAAGGCTTTTGGTTTAGAGATACAGCACAGAAACTGTCCCTTTTGCCCATCGGGTCTGCGCCGACCAGCAATCTATGCATATTAACACTATCCTACATATGCTAGGGACAATTATTTTGTTACATTAACCAAGCCAATTTACCATCAAACCTGTACATCTTTGGACTGTGGGAGGAAACTGAAGATCTAGGAGAAAACCCACGTGGTCACGGGGAGAACGTACAAACTCCATACAGACAGCAGGTTTAAACCCGGGTGCAAGTGCTGTACGGCAGCAACTCTACCGTTGCACCACCGTGCCGCCCGTCGTTTAGCTAAAGTCGGCTAAACTGCAGAAAAAAGAATGGGAGCTGTAGTCATGATGAAAGACTTCTGAGTAAGTGGATGAGGAGATGCTGATATAGAATTGGTGAGGATGGCACCAGAGCAGATCATGATAAAGTTCTTGAGGATCCGTAATCTGGAGAATCTGATTCATAATCTGAAATGATTAAAGGAAAATAGTGCTAGGAATGTGACATAAAAGCTGAAGCTGGTTTAGAAAACATGACGAGCTTTGCGTGTGACTGGATCTTGTGAACATCTTGAACATCCACAATTTTTGTATCCGCACCATTGATAGTTGTGGGTCACAGGGTGGAAAGTGTATTAGTGCTAATGCCTCACTGAATATCCTTTCAGGCAAGCCTTTGAGGATTTGATATGTTTCAATAAAATGACCCTCCCAAAGAATACAGATCTACTTTCATTAACCAAGTTCAAGCTCAAGTTCATGTCCGTGTTTAACCAACTAAGGTACAGTTAAATTTGAGTTACCATACAGCCATACTAAGTGAAGTTTGCTGAAGTTTTTATGAAAGATAATTGACCTGAAACACTGGCAGTTCCTTTCTCCACAAACACTGCTTGATCTTCAGTCCATTGGATCTCCCAGGAAAGCATTTCATACAGTATGTTTAAGGAGCTCTGCAAGTACATGGTATTGGTGGAAGTTACAGTACCACAGGTTTCCGATTGAAACCCCATGATTATCTACCATTAATTGACATGTAACCCAACCTGCATATGCATCAGAGGATTATGCAGCTAATCAGGAGAAACCACGTGGAAATTTGCAGTATTGATTTGCACTCTCCTCCAATAGCAAGAAATGATTTTAACCATTTATTTGAAAATAATTCAAATTTTTCTGAACATTCTCCTCAGAATTAGTTTGACGCATCTTTTTATTTACCAGTTCCAAATTTTGTTATCAAAATGTCATCGAGTAAGTTAAGTTGGCTATGTGAGTCTGATGTAGGGTCTTGATCTGAAACGTCACCTATCTATATTCTCCAGAAATGCTGCTTGAATGGCTGAGATATTTCAGCAATTTGTGTCCTTTTGTGGTTGTATATCATTCAAGTTTTAAGATACATATAGAAAGGGAGAGAGAAGGAGGAAGGAACGATGCAATATAAGTGTAGGATTCAAGATCAGAGGGATTAACTAATAAAAGTGGTGTTGGTGTAAGTTAGACAAAAGTGCTGGAGAAACTCAGCGGATGAGGCAGCATCTATGGAGCGAAGGAAATAGGCAAAGTTTTGGTTTGAGACCCTTCTTCTTCTTGGTGTAAGTTGGTTATGAGGAGAATTAAAAGGTAGGTCTAGATGAGATGCAAATGCTATACAATTATCTGAAATCATCTGAAGAATATAAAATGTAAGTCTGATGAGTAAAAGGAGTCTGAAGAAGGGTCTCGACCCAAAACGTCACCCATTACATTTCTCTGGAGATGCTGCCTGTCCTGCTGAGTTACTCAAGCTTTTTGTGCCTATATTCACTATAAAGTGTAAACTGGACTTTGAAAACAGAAATAAAAATTGAATACATTGTTCACAGGTTCACGATGTTAACATAATTGTAATTCTGGAATTGTTAATATGGGTCCATTGAATAGTTTGTGTGAGTAATAGTAGAGTTTGTGTATCATGCAAGCAGTGCTTTATACTTTAGCAGGTTTGCTTTAGCTATATCAGACCTTATTCAAGGTAAACCATTATTTCCACTTGAGGTGAAACTGGGGCAGTTCAGATGTCTGCTCCTGAATTAGATTTTTGGCAGGTGGTGTTTGACCATGCATCCATCAACTATTCTTTAAACGAGTTTGGTAGAGTTTTAAGATCCCAAATGATTGACGGGGGATGTTGTGATTTAAACCTAATTCCATGTTGATTGTGCCACACACCAGTGAACTTCAGGCTACTGAGATCAGGTATGTTAGACAATCACAATGCTCTCAGAATAAAGAACTGCAATCCCTGTCTTCAAAGCTCTGTGTAGTGTGCCCCTGACAAATAACTGAGATTAAGAGGCGGCAAGGGTGGCACGGTGGCGTAGCAGTAGAGTTGCTGCCTTACAACGAATGCAGTGCCGGAGACCCGGGTTCAATCCTGACTACGGGTGCTGTCTTTACTGAGTTTGTATGTTCTCCCCGTGACCTGCGTGGATTTTCTTCGAGATCTTCGGTTTCCTCGCACACTCCAAAGCCAAAGACATGCAGGTTAATTGGCTGGTAAATGTAAAGAAAAAATCCCCTAGTGTGTGTGGGACAGTGCTAATATGCAGGGATCGCTGGTCGGCGTGGAGTCGGTGGGCCGTAGGGCCTGTTACCACGCTTTATCTCTAAACTAAAACTAAACTAAGAGAAAGAGCTTGCCAACAATAAGGGTGTAAGAGAGAATATTTATCAATAATCTTTTAAAGTATACATTCCTATTGTATGTAAGGTGAGTGGCCTGAAGTATAATCATTTACAAAACGCAGTGCATTTTGCCAGAACACTTTATTTACTGCTGGTACTGTGCATCACGTTAACTTGGTACAAACAGTTACAGTAATTGCAGAATCCAATTTATGAAGCACTGAAATTTCAAATACTTGTAAAGTTTGGCTGGAAGCTCGTATTTACTTATGACCTAACGTTCAATTCAGAGATGTGTCCATTAAATCCAATTTCTCACTGGGGATGGCTACATTCCCAAGATGTTATCCTTCAGACGAAATGACAATCCAATGATGCATTTTGCCGCTCTGAATACCTAATATGATTTGAAGGAGAGGGAGGCTTTACTTTCCCAATGGTCACTAATGATTCTTTATTGCATAGAAATTGTTTTTTGTATTTTATTCCATTTACAAAATGATTTCATTTAAAAAACACTTAATCTCCTAGATAAAGTTTTAGGATATTCCCAAAGATGTATGCCTTTCTTTTTTATTTCAAATGGCCTTGAGAGGTTTGTTGAGACAGGCACTCTCATAATATTTAAGAAGTATGTAAATGAACTTAACATTTTTAAGACGGAATAAGCAATGGTCAAGCAACATGTTGAAAATTCAGTGGCGACCAGAAAGATGCTGCAACTCTTTCGGTGACTAGGAGACTACTCATGACCATACAGGCGACACACTGGCGACATGTCACGGGGTGAAGCCTGTATGATCGTAAGTATTCGCCTAAAGAGTCGTACATTATTCTGGTTGCTGCTGGATTTTCAACATGTTGAAAATTTTCGGCAACCTGTAACGACCTATGACAGGTGCCGGCAGTCGCCCTTAAGGGTGTATTAATGGTACATCTTACTCGTGAACAATAATTGCTTGTTCAATGATAAAGAGAGACAGCATGATGTGGGGGCTCTTCAAAAGTGTTCATTTATACTGCACCACAAAACTGGTTTCTCACTCTTAATTTAGTTTTTTTTAATTTCTTGCTTTTACCTATGCCCCTTAAATGCCACAAGTACATGAAACTTTGGAAATTGATTTCCATCACGCAAAAAAAAGGAATGATTTAAGCTTTTAAGCCACATTAAGAAGAATGTGAGAAGAAGCGGCAAGAAACACAGCAGCAATGTCAAAGCGGAAAGGGGATAGAGGAATAGAAAGGGGAGCAGGAAAATGGGAGCAATAGTTGCGCATTTGTTTTGGTAATCTCTCCTTTTCTTATAGCCTTTAGTCTTCTTCCCATCTCTGGAATTTGTCCATTGATCTGCCAATCAAAAATTTTCTCACCTGTATCCACCTATCACTTACCTTGCTTTGTTCTGCTCCCACCTCTTTCCCAGCTTTCTCCCGTTGACTACGATCAGTCCGAATGAGTTTCCCAATCCAAAACATTGCTCATTCATTTTCTCCAGGGGTGCTGCCTGATCCACTGAGTTACAGCCCCCCACTCACTCTGCAACAACCCCGACTGGGTGATCAAATCTGCTGACAAGAGAGTTGCCGTGGTAGTCTGGCGCACTGATCTCTACCGGTCTGAGGCCGGGCGCCAACTCTGAGACACCTCCTCCTACTTCCTTCGACCATGATCCCGCAGACGAACACCAGGCCATTATCTCAAACACCATCAGTGGCTTCATCACTTCCGGCTACCTGCCCTCCCAAGCCTCCAACCTCATCGTTCCCCAGCCCCGCACGGCCCGATTTTACCTTCTCACCAAAATCCACAAACCTGACTCTCCTGGTGTTAATACTGGCCAAATTAAAGATACCACAAAATGGAGGATCCCTGCACTTGTCAGAATTGCTTAACCCTTGTCAGCTGAAATGTACAGGCTTTGGATGGTGCCAGCCAGTCTAGGCTCAGACTGGTATGCAGGATGGTGAGGGGTCCAGGTGTGTTCCTTCTTTCTCCTAAATTGATCAAATGTATAGCAGTTTTGCAAACAAACCCTAAATGCATCATTTCGATTGGATCACTGCAAGGGCATTGTAAATAGTATAAATAATGTTGCGAGATAGTCATCCTGTTCATTGATGACTGATCGAACAGTTGAGCCTTGGAGAAACTGTTTGGATCTCAGGGCATATGTTCCAATGTTTATTGTTGTTTGCTTCCTTCTAGAACTTTCTTTCAAATACATTGTATTAGTCACTGTATTATTGGGTTAGGGAAATGTCTATCATATACTGTGTTAATCGATGTCTGTTATTGGACTGTAAAGGTTTGGGAACATATAAAATATAGCTCCCATGAGGTCCTGTGTCGATCTTCTGGGTGAACGAGTGGGACTGTGTGACCTTTTGGAGTGTCTCTGCTTGCACGAGGCTGGGAGGGCTTGGACAAGCAGATACAAGGATCGAACCCGCAGTGGTTAGGTATAATAGTGGGGAACTGTTATTGTGTTTTTCCAAAATAAAGTTTAGATGTGCAAGTGCTTGACTCAGTATCTTATTGACTGAAACTAGACTGGGTGAATGCTTAGAACAAGCTACTTACATTGGCAGACACATTGCTTCTGCTTGTTCTTGTCCTACCAAACTTATTTCCACATACCTCGACTCCATCCTATCCCCCTGGTCAAATCCCTCCCTACCTATGTCCAAGACACCTCACATGCTCTTCGTCTCCTCTATGACTTCCGTTTTCCAGGCCCCCACTCCCTCATCTTCACCATGGATGTCCATTCATTCTACACCTCCATCCCGCACCATGAGGGTCTTAAAGCCCTCCGTTTCTTCCTCGACAGCAGAAGCAACCAATCCCCATCTACCAATACATGTCGTTACCCTCAACAACTTTTCCTTTGACTCCTCCCATTTCCTCCAAATCCAAGCTATGGGCACGCGCATGGGCCCCAGCTATGCCTACATCTTAGTAGGCTACCTCGAACATTCCTTGTGTTCCTATCCCCGAACTCTACCTCCGCTACATTGATGACTGCGTTGATGCTACCTCCTGCACCCATGCAGAACTCACTCACTTCATCTATTTCACCACTAACGTCCATCCAGCACTCAAATACACCTGAACCATTTGCGACATCTCCCTACCGTTTCTAGACCTCACTATCACCATTGCTAGTTACAGACTACTGACCTACATCTACTACAAACCCACTGACTCCCATGGCTATCTGGATGACACTTCTTCCCACCTTGCTTCCTGTAAGGACTCTATCGCTTACTCCCAATTCCTCTGTCTATGCCGCATCTGCACCCAGGATAAGGTGTTCCAAACCAGGGCATCGGAGATGTCCTCATTCTTTAGGGAACAGAGGTTCCGCCCTTTGACTATAGATGAGGCTCTCACTAGGGTCTCCTCTATATCCCGTAGCTCTGCTCTCACTCCCCATCCCCCCAGTTGTAACAAGGACAGAGTTTTCCTTGTCATCACTTTCCACCCTACCAGCCGTCACATACAACAGATAATCCTCTGACATTTTTGCCACCTCCAACGGGATCCCACCACTGGCCACATCTTCCCATCTCCTCCCCTTTCGGCTTTCCGCAGAGACTGCTCCCTCCGTAACTCCCTGGTCAATCCGTCCCTTCCCTTTAAATACCACCCACTCCCCTGGAACTTTCCCTTGCAACCGCAGGAAATGCTACTCTTGTCGCTTTACCTTCCCCCTCGACTCCATCCAAGGACACAAGCAGTCTTTCCAGGTGAGGCAGAGGTTCACTTGCACCTCCTCCAACCTCATCTATTGTATCCGCTCTTCTAGATGTCAACTGCTCTACATCGGTGAGACCAAGCGCAGGCTTGACGATCACTTCGCCCAACAGCTCCGCTCAGTTTGCATTAACCAACCTGATCTCCTGGTGGCTCAGCACTTCAACTCCAACTCCCTTCCAAATCCAACCTTTCTGTCCTGGGCCTCTTCCATGGCCAGAGTGAGTCCCACTGCCAATTGGAGGAGCAGCACCTCATATTTGGCTTAGGGTCTTTACACTCCAGCAGTATGAACACTGACTTTCCAATTTCAGGTAGTCCTTGCTTTCTCCCTCCTTCCCCTCCCCTTCCCAGATCTCCCACAGCCTACTTTCCCCGCCTCTTCCTTTCTTCTTCCCACCCCTCCCCTCCCCCACATAAGTCTGAAGAAGGGTCTCGACCCGGAACATCACCTATTCCTTCGCTCCATAGATGCTGCCTCACCCGTTGAGTTTCTCTAGCATTTTTGTCTACCACTGAGTAACTCCAGCACTTGGTGTCTTTTTTGTAAACCAACATCTGCAATTCCTTGTGTCAACATTTTTCTGGTAAATTGGATGTATATTGGATGTATATTGGATGAACTTTAAGAATAACTGGGAAGGAATTCAGAGTTAGTTGTGTTAGGTAGTTGAGTGTTGCTCACCTTCAGTAAAGGGTATTAGGTCAGATGCTCCATCTATGTTATTTGCCCTACAGTAAAGTACTATAGAAGGACCAATGAATCCCAGAAATGCAAGTTCCATCAAAGCCAAAGGGTGATGGAAAACATCTGTAGAACACTAGGATCCAGTAAAATCCAGGTCAGTACATCTTTGCAGTAAAAATAAACAAATCTTAGTATGGCAATAATTATTAATGAAGTAACATATTAGAAATAATTTTCAAAAGCTGCTATCTTTTCCATTGTTAATACCTAAATGGCAGATGTGAAAATATTGTAGATTAATCAGACATATTTAGATGAATCCAAAGAGAGGGGGCGCCATACTGTGTGGTATGGCTGCCCAGCCTGCAGCTGTCCGTTTTCTCTCTCTTTTTTTAATTTTTAGTTAGTTGAGTTTTTTGTTCTGGAGTTCTAGCCTTTTTTATGTGGGGGGGAGGGGGAAACTGCTTTTCTAGGCTCCCTACATGGTCGGAGAGGCAGCTTTTCTCTGGGCTGCACCGTCGACCCGTCCTCGCGGCCTACCAGCGGGCCTGGAGCGGTGTTTCCTGTCGGGGACCGCCCAGAACCTCGGCTTTGGCTGCGGCACAGCGCTGGAGCGCTATCGTGGAGCGGGCGATCCCCCACCCGGGTCGCCGCGCTGGAACTCCAGTGAGCTTAGACTGTCGATAAAAAACATCGCGGAGCTGCGGGTCTGAGGAGCGGCCAGCTGCGGGTGGCGGCGCTGACTTTTTATTGGCAGCGTGGGATCTCTAAGCAAGATCACTAGTTGTGGAGCTCCAACCGGTGCGGCCTTGTTGGCTTCGGAAGCCGCGGCCTCCAGTACGGAAGCGGCCGTTCCAGGTGTCCCATGCCGCTGTGAGGATTCTCCCGACGCCAGAGCACCATCACCTGGCGAGAACGGCCTGGAACATCGGGCCTCCATGGAGGCAACTGTGGAGGCCTCAATAGGCCCGACTATGGGTGAACTGGGGATGGGGACTGGGCATTGTGCCTTCCCTCATAATGGGAACCATTGTGGGGGGACGTTTTTATGTTTAAATTTCTTTATTACTGTTATGTCTGTATTCTTTCTTTTTATGCTGCATGGCAAGAAGCATTTCACTACACCTAGGTGTATGTGACCGATAAAATAACCTTTGAAACTTTGAATCCATTATTTATTATCGTGTCTACTGGGCAAATGTCCTTCACTACTTCACATCACAAAGCATCTTCATTAAGAATATTTCTTAGAAATAAAATCTACAGAATCAACAAACTAAATTCTTCACATGTATATTTCAGTTCATCAGTTGGCTAATGATGAGTGGAAAATCAGATCATTTTATGACCATGCACCATGAAACTGATGGAAAATTAATATCTGGGCATGGACCAATATCTTACAAATACCATTATTTTACAACTTGGGGCGTATAACTTAGCCTCATAATGAATAGTCAAGTCGGTCAGATTTTCTACAAATTATCTACTGCTTTATGGGCAACTGGGATAATTATATGATTAGTGAATTCAGATTTTAGTAAAAATGTAATAATTCACTCCATGGACACTAAGTTCATGGACACTAGTTAGTCCTTTGTATGAGGATCATCAGCATCTTGCATGAATATGATAGATATTTTTGCTCAAGGTCCTGGTGAACAATCATCCTCTACGACACGATACAATAGATCTTTACTTATCCCAGGAGGGAAATTGATCTGCTAACAGTTATAAAACACGAAATACATTCAATTCAATTCAATTCAACTTTATTGTCATTGCACAGATACAAGTATGGGTACAACGAAATGCAGTTTAGCGTCAGTCCGTAGTAATAGTGCAATATAGAAATAAAAATACAGAATAAGCAAACAATGTGGACGGAGAGACTGGAGAAATCTATCGGCGGGACTCCAAGTTCAGCAATGTGATAGTGTTGTTGTAGAAGCTGTTCCTCATCCTACTAGTACGAGACCTGAGGCTCCTGTACCGCCTCCCTCATGGGAGGAGGGCAAACAGTCCATGGTTAGGGTGGGAGGGGTCTTTGATGATCTTCCCGGCCCGTCTCAGACACCGTTTTCGGTGGAGGGCATCCATGGCAGGGAGCGGGGCACCGATGATGTACTGAGCGGTTTTCACCACCCATTGTAGTATGGTGTACCATACCGTGAAGCAGGTGGTCAGGATGCTTTCGATGGTACAACGGTAAAAGTTGGTCAGGATCTGGGGAGACAGGTGAGCTTTCTTGAGCCTCCTCAGGAGGTAAAGGCGCTGTTGCACCTTTTTGATCAGCTTGGAGGTGTTGAGGGACCAGGACAGATCCTCCGAGATGTGTACATATTGAGTGGAAAGGATTGGGATGCTCAAAGATTAGGGAGGGGAGTTAGTCTACCCCATGAAAGTAGGGGGAGTTGTACAGTTTGATAACCACAGGGAAGAAGGATTACCTGTGGCGTTCTGTACTGCATCTTGGTGTAACTGTCTGTTGCTGAAGGTACTCCTCAGGTTGTTCAGTGTGACATGGAGGGGATGAGCTGTATTGTCCAAGATGCTCCGCTGTTTGAGGAGCATCCTCCTCTCCAAACCCACTTCCCATGAATTCAACTTCACCCTCAGTTTGGAGCCAACCTTCCTGATGGGTTTGTTAAATGTATTGGCGACTACAGACTTCGCTCTGCTGCCCAGCACACAGCAGCGAAGAAGGTGGCACTGGCTACCATCTCACTGCAGACGTTGAAGGAGTGGAGCCCTCTCAAAAAGTCCAGCTGGCTCTGTCCCTTCTTGTGCAGAGCCTCAGCATTCCTGGACCAGTCTAGTTTATTGTCCACGTTACACTCCAAGGTATTTGTACTCCCTGGTAAACTGCACATCCACACCATTGATGAAAACAAGGGGCAGAGGTGTTCCACTCCTCTGAAGTTTCACCACTAACTCTTTAGTCTTGTTGGTGTTGAATTGCAGGTGATTCGGCTCTATTGTCCTACACTGAATTCCAGCCTGAACTCCTCCATAATGGTCTTAGTGATAGACTCACAGAAACCCTGTGGATTACAACCACCCCAAGCATTTCAACCATAGTAAATTTAAATGTTAAAGCAGGAAGTGACATTGTCAGTGAAGGTTGCTCAGAAGTGTATGAGGGGCTTAAGCAGGTTAGGATGGAGGAAGGGAGTCTCGGAGGTGTTTATGTGACTAAGTTAAAGGGCAGAATTTATAATGCCATGAAGATTGTCTTAACATATAGAATCATACCATGCTATTTTTTTCTGGTCTTGCTCCATTGTATGTGAGTGCTCTAGTTTGGCTTGTAAGGTTCGACAGGGTAGATGAAGAGAATATATTTTTTTCTTCCCTTCATATTTTAGTCATGCTAACTCATTGCATACCAGTTTAACAGAGTCTGCTCTGCCATTTGATCACTGCTGATCTATTTTTCTCTTTCAACCCCATTCTCCTACCTTCTCCCCGTAACCGTTGACTCACTTACTAATCAAGTTACTATCTCCCCTTTAAAAATACCCAATGACATGGGCTCCACACCCATCCATGGCAATGAATTCTACAGAATCACCATCCTTTGCCAAAATTAATTCCTCCTCGTCTCCATTTCAGAGGTACTTCCTTTTATTCTGAGGCTGGTCCTAGGCACTCTGGTCCTAGACACTCCCACCACTGGAAACAACCTCTCCACATACACTTCATCCAGGATTTTCATTATTCGATGGTATCAATGAGATCCCCCCTCATCCTTTTAAACTCTAGCACGTATAGGTCTCGGACCATCAAATGATGTTTCTCATACATTAACTTGAACATCCCCAGGATCATTAATGTATCAAATAATGGGAAATCCAATTTCGCAACAAATGTGTCTGACATAAGAGAAAGAATTTACACTCAGAAATGTAGTTAGCTATAAGCACTGAAGGATGGATTTATTATAGTGTTTACTTAAACCTTCAGCCAGGGTAAGTGGAAAGTGGAGAAACAGTGTCCATTGAATCATGTTGGCAGAATATTAAGAACCACTCCACTGAAGCACTAACCAATGCTAATGACCAGATGTAGCCCACATTGAGAACCCCAAGGTTATCTAACCTGGAGTAACAGGAATTACATCCATATCTGCTTGCTTGCAGCAAAGAGTGGGGAGACACCAAAGGACTGTATGCATTGCATTCTCACTTAAGCTCATAACAGCATGAAATAAACTCCATAAGAATGTTGTTTTCGTGAACAACGCAGATCTTTTATCTCGATCAATGACCAACATTCAAATCATTTGCTAAAACAGCACTGTGCTCAGTTACCCAAACATGGGAGATGGGTTTCAATGGACATTTATGATAGATAGATAGATAGATAGATAGATAGATAGATAGATAGATAGATAGATAGATAGATAGATAGAAAGATAGATAGATAGATAGATAGATAGATAGATAGATAGATAGATAGATAGATAGATAGATAGATAGATAGAATTTATTACCATACAACCAGGGTTGGTGGAAATTTGGGTTGTCAGCAGCGATACAATAATAAAGAACACACAACCACAATAAAACTGTAACACAAACATCCACCACAGCATTCATCACTGTGGTGGAAAGCACAAACTTTGACCAGTCCTCCTCCACTTCCCCCCCGTGGACAGGACCAGAGTCCAGAGTCAGTTCAGGATCGGCTTCTCCTCACCAGAGACCGTGGCTTTAAGATTGTATAGGCCGATCGGTCGAGATTTAAAGACGCCGCCGCAGCCAGAAGCACCGCAGACCGCAGGGCCAGCGGTCGAAGCTCCCCTCCAGGGGTGATGGTGAGTCCATGCCGGCCCCGCGGTAGAAGTTGGCTGCGGGCCGGCAGTGATGGCTTCTTCTTCCCCCGGGCCCCTCACGAGGGATCCCGGGCTGTAGACGCCGCACCAGCTGGAGCTCTGCAGACCGCGACTTAAGGCTGCCGGCTGCCCCGGGCCAGCGAAACGGAACGCTTCTCTCCGGCGAGCCCCAGCTAGGGCTCACCCGCTCCACAATGAGAGTCCACGCTGCCCCCGCCGCTGAAGCCCCGGGCGTGTCTCCGGGAAAGGCCGCGCTGATCCTTGATGTTAGGCCACGGGGGAGGCGACCTGGAAAAACTCGCCTCTCCATGGAGGAGTCGACCAAAGCGGTTTCCCCCTTACCCCCCCACACCACCCCCCACACAAAACACACAAAGGAACATTAAATACATACTTTAAAACACACTAAAAAATAAAAAAAGTTGAAAAAAACTAATACGCTGCTGACATGGCTGCTGCCAGAGCAGCGCCCCCTACACAAGTTAAATGGTGAATATTCCGTTGATTGATACCATGATGCATGACAAATGGATCAGAAAATCGCAATGAGGCATTGACAGTGAGCAGGCTGAAGCTTGGTGGATAGAACCGAAAGTTGGGAACTGAGATCTCATCCAAGTGACTAGACCAAGCTCCGCTATGGGCATCCACATTCTGTCCACCCTCTCACGTGCATTTCTGGATCAATCCAACACAATCCAGATGTTGGTGATGTGGAGGAGGGCAGACACCTTCACATCTACCCTCCTGATCTGCTGTTGGACTCAACAAAGAGAATGATGGTGGCCCAGAATCTTATTGGACTGAAGGATCAGATGTATTTGACATTTGTGCCTTTAGCTTTACACACAGCTGGCGTGCAAGAATTGACTACTGTTGATTTGGATGATTCTACAGATTTTCATCAAAGAATTAAGATTAAAGTCACTTCTTGGAGGTGGCATTTATCACAAATAGGGCATACAGTTGGGAAGATCTTATTCAATTTAGTCTTTGAATAGTAAAGTCTATGCAGTATTTCAAATTGTATCAGGGAGTGCCTGACATTGAGAGAGCAGTAATGTATGTATAGTAGGCTTCCTCCCAGATATCCTCTGAAATTAATGAACCCAACTCATCTTCCCATGCTCGCGTATACATCTCAGAAGATGGGGTATGCGCAATTAAAAGAGTATTAAAAAAGTAGGATGTTAACTTGCTTGTGTCGGCATGTTTATTCATACACTCCTCTGGTATATCTGGACCCATAAAATTACAGTTTTGTGTATATGTTTTCACATAGTCTCGGATTTGAAGACTATGTCTTGATATTGCTTGAGAAAATGATATTTCTCCTGTAGTTCTTGAAACAAGAGGAAAATTACCTTCTCTTAGAGATCTCCCACCATTCCTTAGAGATCTCCCACCTCCTGAATGTTTCCATTGTGCAAATGCCTTATCTAAAGTAGACGGTTTAAATGAGGGATTGTCAGCGATTGGTAGAAGGAGAAAGAAATTTCTCAGTTTGAGACTTAATTTCAACTGTTTCCAAATATGTAGGGTACTGTGTATTATCGGATTCTGGTCATACGTTGATTTATTCAGATGTGTTGGAGAAAGAAGAATCACGCCTATATTAAAAGGCAAACAATCTTCCCTCTCCATTTTTAACCAATTTACCTGTTGACATGTATCATCTATCTAGTAAATTATGTTTTTAATATTAGTTTCCCAGTAGTAGAAAAGGAAATTAGGAAGTGCTAATCCTCCATTTACACAAGTGTATTTTATGTATTCTGTGGGTTTTGTAGTCCCAAATGAAATTTGTGATAATAGTCAATTAAAAAAAAAAACTTTTGGGAAGATATATCGGTATTGATTTAAATAAATATAGGAGTTGTGGGAGGAAGATCATCTTTTTGGCATTTACTCTACCTATAAGGGAACTGGCGAGTGTTTTCCAGAATTGAATCTGGGCATTTAATTTAGTAATAATGGTGGGAAATTTGTTTGAAATATAAAGGTGTATTTTCTAGTCATGTAAACTCCAAGGTATCTAAATTTTTCAGTAACAATTCTAAAGGGAAATTTTTGGAGTTGTGAAGGGTCTTGAGCATTTATTGGCATAATTTAACTTTTATTCCAGTTTATTCTATACCCTGAAAAGGCACCAAATTGTTCTATAAGGTTTAATGCATTTGGGATATTGTAGACTTTAACTCATTCTTTTGCTTCCTGTATAAAGCCACAAAACATCTGGAGGGGAATATAACCATATAACCATGTAACAATTACAGCAAGGAAACAGGCCATCTCGACCCTTCTAGTCCGTGCCGAACACATAATCTCCCCTAGTCCCATATACCTGCGCTCAGACCATAACCTTCCATTCCCTTCCTGTCCATATAACTATCCAATTTATTTTTAAATCAATCAATCAATCAATCAATCAATCAATCAATCAATCAACCTTTATTGTCATCTTGCAAGCAACATTGGACAGTGCAAAATGAAAATACGTTTCCCAGTGTATAGCGGAGCATCGCACATGAAATTTAAAACATTCCACACATAATAACACTAAAAAACAATCCAGTCCCTGATGGAACAGTATAAATAGTTAAAAGCAGGTAAAAACACAATGTTAAAATACAATAAACCAATCATAAAAAAAATGTCCGGGCCGCTGATTGAAGTGGCCAGTGCCAGTTATTAAAGTGTCCGTGCCAGCCGCAGAATCAAGTGACTGTGAGTACAGAGTGACTGTTTAGCAGCCTCACAGCCTGTGAGTAGGAAATGATAAAAACAAACCTGCCTCCACCACCTTCACTGGAAGCTCATTCAACACAGCCACCACTCTCTGAGTAAAGAAGTTCCCCCTCATGTTACCCCTAAACGTCAGTCCCTTAATCCTCAAGTCATGTCCCCTTGTTTGAATCTTCCCTACTCTCAGTGGGAAAAGCTTTTCCACGTCAACTCTGTCTATCCCTCTCATCATTTTTAAAACCTGAGAGGGATAGACAGAGTTGACGTGGAAAAGCTTTTCCCACTGAGAGTAGGGAAGATTCAAACAAGGGGACAAAGCTTTAGGGAATATTTGATATCTTCTCCAAAATACTTACAATTAAACTGGAACCAGATATAAATGATCAATTTAGGTATGTCAGAGGCCTGTTCTAAGCTAACGATATTTCAAAGATGTTTCCTTGACTATGGCCTAATGACTGCGAAAAAACTCGTACTCAAATTTTGGAAAAAGATACCGGTTCCCACAGTGAAGATGTGGATTACTCATATGTCCGAGACACTACATTTAGAAAACATTAGGCTTGATTTGACTGAAAAATCAGATCAATTTCTCAAAACATGGTCGCCTTTCACTGAATTTCTGCAAAAACAGAATGGTTAAACACAAATTTAAAACCGATGCTAGGGATGGATGAGGGGAGGGGGGAAGGTATATCTCCATCTTCCTTTTTCTTATTTATCTTCTTTCCTCTCGCACTTCTTGGGTAGTTTAGGGGTCTTTTCCGGTTTTTTTTAAATTTTACTTCTTTTTCCTCATTCTCTCCTTTTTTCTCTTTTTTTCTCTTTTTTTAATTTTGGTTTCAATGTTAAAAATGAAGCTGTACAATAATTGTATAACTGTCATGCTGATTGCCTTATTTATTCCTGTACAATTGCTTCTAATAAAATTAATTCAAAAAAAAAAGAATTAAGATTAAGCTAAATGATTTTCCCTATATTTTTAACTCGCATTACACATTAGTTTACAACAATTTAATGTATTTAACTACATTGGCTGATTTCACTTTAAATCCTTTAAGATATTATTTAAATTGATAGAGCTGGTAAAGCTGCTGCCTCACAGCTCCAAAGACTCAGGCTCAATCACAACCTACAATTGTACTTCTGGATGACAATAGACAATAGGTGCAGGAGTAGGCCCTTCGGTCCTATGAGCCAGCACTGACATTCAATGTGATCATGGCTGATCATCCTCAATCAGTACCCCGTTCCTGCCTTCTCCCCATATCCCCTGACTCCGCTATCTTTCAGAACCCCATCTAGCTCTCTCTCTTGAAAGTATCCAGAGAACTGGCCTCCACCATCCTCTGAAGCAGGGAATTTCACAGACTCACAACTCTCTGTGTGAAAAAGTGTTTCCTCATCTCCATTCTAAATGGCTTACCCCTTATCCGTAAACTGTGGCCACTGGTTCAGAACTTTCCCAACATCGGGAACATGTTTCCTGCCTCTACCATGTCCAAACCTTTAATAATCTTATATGTTTCAATAAGATTCCCTCTCATCCTTCTAAACTCCAGAGTATACAAGTCCAGCCACTCCATTCTCTCAGCATATAACAGTCACACCATACTGGAATTAACCTTGTAAACCTACGCTGCACTCCCTCAATAGCAAGAATTTCCTTCCTCAAATTAGGGGATCAAAACTGTACACAATACTCCAGGTGTGGTCTCACTAGGGCCCTCTACGACTGCAGAAGGACATCTTTGCTGCGATACTCAACTGTTCTTTTTATGAAGTCCAACATGCCATTCGCTGTCTTCACTGCCTGCTGTACCTGAATGTTTACTTTCACTGACTGATGAACAAGGACCCCAGATCCCTTTGTACTTCCCCTTTTTCCAACTTGACACTATTTAGACAGTAATCTGCCTTTCTGTTTTTGCTAACTCACATTTATCCACATTAAACTGCATCTGCCATGCAACTGCCCACTCACCCAACCTGTCCAAGTCACCTTGCATTCTCATAGCATCCTCCTCACAGTTCACACTGCCACCCAGCTTTGTGTCATCTGCAAATTTGCTAATGTTACTTTGAATCCCTTCATCTAAATCATTGATGAATATTGTAAATAACTGTGTTCCCAGCACCGAGCCATGTGGTACCCCACTACTCACTGCCTGTCATTCTGAAAGGGACCCGTTAATCCCTACTCTTTGTTTCCTGTCTGCCAACCAATTTTCTATCCATGTCAGCACTCTACCCCCAATACCATGTGCCCAAATTTTGCCCACTAATCTCCTATGTGGGACCTTATCAAATGCTTTCTGAAACTACACTGCATGCACTGGTTGTCCTTTGTCCATTTCCTAGCTACATCCTGAAAAAAATTCCAGAAGATTAGTCAAGCATCATTTCCCCTTTGTAAATCCATGCTGACTCGGACCGATCCTGCTACTGCTATCCAATTGTGCCGATATTTCATCTTTTATCATTGACTCCAGCATCTTCCCCACCACCAATGTCAGGCTAACTGGTCTATAATTCCCTGCTTTCTCTCTCCTGCCTTTCTTAAAAAGTAGGATAAAATTAGCTACCCTCCAATCCACAGGAACTGATCCTAAATCTAAAGAACATTGGAAAATTATCACCAAAGCAACCACGATTTCTAGTCACTTCCTTAATTACCCCAGGATGCAGACCATCAGGCCCTGGGGATTTATCAGCCTTCAATCCCATCTGTCTACCCAATACCATTTCCTGCCTAATGTTGTTTTCCTTCAGTTATTCTGTCACACCAGATCCTTTGGCCACTAGTACATCAGGAAGATTGTTTGTGTCCTCCTTAGTGCTCTGTTTTTTTTCCCAGATCCTCAAAATGTGAGGGGAGGCAGGTTAATTGGCCATATTAAATTGCGCTTCGTACATTGGTGAGTGGTAGAATCTGGGGGTAGTTGATGGGGAGGTAGGGAATATAAATAGGGTTATTGTAAATGAATGGTTAATGGTCAATGCAGTAGATGGAGGGATCTGTTTCTGTGCTGTACATCTCTGACTGTTTTTAAATTCTAATGAGTATCAGAGATATTGAAAAACAATTGAAATATATGTGATAGCAGTGAGCTGTCAAAGATACCAGAGTGGTGCCAGGTGCCTCAGGTTCTTTCAACTGAGGCTCAGCTTGCAGTTATGATCTGCTCTGCCTCATTGAAGGGCAGTGGAGTGGTAGACTCCAGCACAGTACATACAAGTGTGTTCAATGAGTGTACTCAATTAGTTGGATCAGATACGGGGAAATGTATGTGGCTCGATATGAAAATCTAAATAAAAAGCCATGGCCAAATGTGAAAAGCCAATTAAAAATACCATGGAGACATTAATACTAGAAACAGTAGGTTCTAGTCCTGGACCGGAGCCCGAGAGCATGGTCCATTATTCATTTTAATCAATGCTGATCCTCAATACCATGATTTCTCTCTCTTGCCTCATTAACCTTGAGGGCATTTGTTTCGAGAAATCCATCTACCATCTTTCTAAATATATTCGCTGACTTGTTCTCCACCATTTCCGTGGTAGAGAATTTCATAGTTTCATTATCCTCTGGGTCAAGAAATGTCTCTTCATTTCAGTCCTAAATACCTTGCCATGTAACTTGTGACAGTGAAGCTCTGAACACACCAGAGGTGAAAATATCATCCCTGCATCTCGTCTGTTTAACCCTGTCAGAGTTTGTGTTTCCATGTTCAATGTCCACTCTTCTAAACTCTGGTGAATACCCACACAATATTAGCTTCTATCTTAAGACATCTGGAAGTCAGGGAATCATGCTATAACTCACTGTTGAGGTTGTTAAATTTGACTTTGTATTGCAGACAATGTTTGGTGATATGGAGACACTCCAGCTTTTACATTATTCCCCATATTATGCAGTCTGATGATTTTAGGTCAACATCATCTACATCAATAATACCATCCTTCCTATATATTTTATTCTTGCAGCCAACACCTTCACATCACCGTATTCAAGCCACAAGCCCTATTCTTCACTCCTTCAGCAGATTCCATTTCTTTCTTCGTTCCTCTAATGTGTTCACTCTGATAAATTGCAGATCTTCTCAGCCGGTTCTCATATGTTCTTCTACTTCCTTCCACCCATAATAAATCTTCCTTCTGGTCCATCCATCCTGGTTACATCTCAGTGTTGTGTACCAGCTGGACTAGAAATGTGGTTGCAAACTCAGCCGTTAGTGCGTAAAACACATGTTTCATGATGGCTTAGATTTTACACCGTGTAGCCTACATGGTGTGAAAGGTAAGGCATCGAGAAACAGATGTTTTGTGCATTGTTGGCCAATCCAAATCTCTTATGCAGCTGTTCTAGCCTGTCCAGCTTTCCACCAGAACTAATAGGATCGTTGGGAACAGTAAAAACCAAGATTATTAAAGACTTCAGATCTTGTCGATCCAATTCTCCCAACTGGAACCTGCACATGTACTGATCAGGTCTGGCTGTGGGGAACAAACCTTGGTGATCCATTTCACCTCTGCTTCAAGTCTGACGAGTCTCCAGAGATGCAGTGCAGCAAACTTCACCACTGAAAGCGTTGACAGTGTTGGCTATGAAATCTAAAAAAAGCTTATTTATTTATTTAAAATATAGATATTTTTATTAGAAGTCCAATAAGTTGCAGTAACACACACCACATACATCTTATTGCATTTGTTGTACCACTTCATTTTTTGAGCTTTAAGAGAGATAGAAATAAAATAAATAAGGAAAGTGAGAAAGAGTCGTGATAGTGCAGGAAAGTGTTAGGAAAAGAAAGTCCATTAGAAATAGAGTTAGAGAAGAAAGTTAAGAAATAGACCCTAGAAAAGAAAGAAAGAAAGAAAGAAAGAAAGAGAAACAATCGCTCTATTATAAAAAACTCCGCAAAAAGGGATATACCAACCATATTTTTCACCCCCCGTTACCAGATCCTGGCACCATTTATTTTTTAAATTACTATTGCACCTTATGCTTGTAGTAAGCATAAATGCCGACCATGTCTTTTGGAAGTGGTCTGCTTTGCCTGCGAGAAGGAGTCTCATATCTTCCAGGTATAACATTTCGAACATGTTTGAAATCCACATTTTTATTGTTGGTGTAAATAATTCATTCTGCTTTTGGTATCAGTTTTATTTTAAATAGTTTTGTGAAGATTTCAAATATTTCATTCCAAAGTTTTTGGATTTTTATACAAAAAACTAAAGAGTGCGCTATGGAAGCTTCTTGAGACTGACATTTATCACAAATGGGTGAGACGTTAGGGAAAAGTTTTTTTATTTTGGTTTTTGAATAGTATAGTCTATGTAAGGTTTTGAATTGATTTAGAGTGTGTCTTATGTTGATCGAGCATTTATGCACATATAGTAAGTGTTTATCCCAGCTCTCTTTTTAAATTTTTATAGCTAGTTTTTGTTCCCAGTCTTTTCTAATACTGTCAGTTGTAGGTATTTCTATATTTAAAATAGTGTTATATAAGTATGATATTAGGTTTGCTGATTAGGTCTTTGTCTTCATTGCTTCATCCAGTAAGTCTGGGGGCATGTTATGATAGTCTTTTGTGTATTTTTTCAGATAGTCACACATTTGAAGATATTTAAAATATTGATTATTTCTCAAATTATATTTCAGTTGTAATTATTGAAATGATAGTAATTTTCCAAATTCATACGTCTCCGAGCATTTTAATTCCTATTCTTTTCCATTGTGTAAATGATTTATCTATAGTGGAAGGTTTAAACGACAGATTATTGACTATTGGCGATAAAAGAGATAGATTTCTTAATTTTAGATTCTGTTTTATTTGTTTCCAATTTCTAATTGTGCTATGTATAATTGGATTTTTATTGTAATGTTTGTTATTCAGGTTCATTGGTGAGAGGTGAAACGCTCCTATATTGCACGGAGAGCAGTCCTCTCTCGCCATTGCAATCCAGTCCACCTGCTGGGCCAACTGGAAAAACGGGAAGAAGACCACGCAATTTTAAAGATTAAATCAGATAGAGGGGAATTATTAACACTACTCAATGATATCAATAAAAGATTTGCTCAATTTTACCAGAATTTATACACATCCAAAATGTTAACAGACAATAATAAAGTTTTAGAGTTCCTGGACCATTCTAGATTTGGATCTTTCTCAGGATACAGAGTAAATTGGAACAAAAGTGAAATTATGTCGATAAAACCGAAAGACTCAACACATCTCTTAAAATTCCCCTTTAAAATAGCCACAGAAAAATTTAAATATTTGGGAATTTAAATTACTAGAAACTATCATGCTATGTTTAATGCCAATTATAGTCCCTTACTTAAGAAACTAAATACTCTAATCAAATTCTGGAAAACGCTCCCGATGTCTTTTATTGGTCAAATAAATGCTATAAAAATGATCTTTCTACCACAAATCCTATATCTATTTCAATCAATCCCTATATACCTTCCAAAAAAGTTTTTCAAAAAACTGGACTCAGACATTACAAATTTTATATGGGACTATAAATCCCACAGAATCCAAAGAACACATCTGAGTAAACCCAAAGAGCTGGGTGCTCTAGCACTCCTTAACTTTATGTACTATAATTGGGCAGTAAATATTAAAAATATGATTCACCTAAAAAATAAATTCTTAATAGTTTTTATACTTGGACATTCAGAGACATTTAAAATCTACCTAATTTGAAACCACTCAATAAAACAGTTTGAACTATTGAAAACAGTTAATCAAAATCACCAAATAACACACAAAAAATTAAAACATTAAATTAAAGCAAAATATATTTATTTTTAAATTAAACTTCCCCGTTGCTTCCAAGCACGCAGTTTTCCTATCACCACTGAAGTCAACGAGGCATTGAATCCTGCACCGATTGTTACTGGAACAGGGTCTGGCAGGTAATTCCACATTGTATTGATGTGGAATCTCAACAAAACCAGACTATCATTAGTCTGAAGAAGGATTTCGGCACGAAACGTCACCTATTTCCTTCGCTCCATAGATGCTGCTGCACCCGCTGAGTTTCTCCAGCATTTTTGTGTACCTATCATTAGCCTCTATTTGGATTATACTCCATGGAGTCCAACAACACATCCATTGATGAAACAAACTAAGAATTCATTGCCCTGAATTAGTTGGAAGGTTCTATATTTTCTGCATTTGACAGAGCATTAATCCTGCACTTGCTGCCAGTTAAATTAAGCACCTGCAGTCCATCGATTCAGAGAGATCTAACCTGACTATAATCAGATGTCAATGGAGGCATTCTTATCTTTAAATTAAAAGTTAAATTAGCCTACCTATACTAATCTCATTCGCCTGTATCAATTCCATATCTCTCTATGCCTTGCTCATTCAAATAAATGTCCAAAGGCTTTGAAACGCTATTTTTGTTCCTGCTTCCACCATCACCCCTGGCAGCTCATTGCAGATACAAACTACTCTTTGTGTGAGAAATTTACCCGCTAGATCACATTTAAACCTCTTTTCTCTCAAGTACATAATCTGGGATAACAATTAATTTTAGTGCTGGAGATTGTGAATGAAACTAAACTGAGTCTCCACATGTCATTGCACAAAAAGCCCAATATCATCATGAAGACTTGATGAGTTCATCCATCCTAATATCCTGACTATTATTTAGATCTCAACACGCAGCAGTAAAAAGAAAGATCACATCATTATCAATTTGATATTTTGTGGACCATTCTGTGCAAAAATTGACTGTCATGTTACCTTTCTCGGTTGGTTGTGAACATTTCAGGATGTGCTGATATTTAAAGGGTGCAATCTGATCTGGTGCCTTTTTCCATAAATGGCATTTCTGTTCCGTGTTGACTATGGCTCAACAGTTAGCACTGAATCCAAATGTTAGGATTCAAAACACTCTCCAGTAATGAAATCTGGGGTGATCCATTGGCCTGGGCAGTCCATGGCTTTTGGTGCCTTACCATTTTTCAGAATGAGACTTTAAACAAAGTAATTCATAGAGTTACACAAAATAGAGGCAGGCCCTTTGGCCTATCATGCCTATGTTAACCCTTATGCCTTTTCTCATTCACATAGCTATCCAAATAACTCTGAAACTTTGTTACTGTTTCTGCTTCCACCATCTCCTCTGGCAGCTCATTCCATATTCTATATGTGAAACGTTTACCCATCAGATCCCATTTGAACCTTCATCCCTCTCACGGTAAACCTATGGCCTCTAGTTTTAGACACCCCCATCATGGAAAGCAGATTATACCCCTCAACATTTTCTATGCCTCTGTCATGTCATGTGTCAGCCTCTGTTGCTCCAGGAAACACAAACTCAGTCTACCCAGTCTCTCTATAATTCAAACCCGCCAATCCACGCTAAATCCTTGTGAATCCTCTCTAGCTTTTCTGTAGAATGTGACCAGGAGTGGACAAAATACTCCAAGTACAGCCTAAACAATCTGTCTAAATCAGTCTGAAGAAGGGTTTCGGCCCGAAATGTTGCCTATTTCCTTCACTCCATAGATGCTGCGGCACTCGCTGAGTTTCTCCAGCATTTTTGTGTACAGCCTCAACAATGTCTTGTACAAATGTAACATGATGTTCCAACTCTTGTACTCAATGTCTTGGTTGATGACGTCAAAGATGCTATGCACTGGTGCCCTGAGATTTCTCTGTTCGATACTACTTACCATGGCCTGACCATTCATTGTATATTTTTTGCCTTGGTTTTAACTTCCCAAAATATATTACTTCACACTTGTCCGCATTAAATTCCATCTGCCATTCTCTTGCCTCCTTTGCCAATTGATCTATATCCTACAATAACCTTAAACAACGATATTCACTGTCCGCAGCAACGAGTATGTTTTGCAAATTTACAAATTATATCACTTAGATTCTCATTGAAATCAATAATTTATTTAACATAGATGACCAAGCACCAATTCTGGCTGATTTCACAGCACAATCAAAATTCAGCAAGGTTAGTAATTTCCAATGTTCTGACCAATAGTTATCATAAAAGTAGCTTATCTGCTCTTTGCCATTTTGTTCATTGTGGAGTTTGACGTGTGCAAATTGGTTGTGGCATTTTTTCTAAAGTACAATAGACTAACTACATTCTAAAATGTACTTCCATTGGATATAAAACACTGGGAAGTACTGAGATTATGAAAGACTCATATAACCCCCTCGCCTTCATTTAAGTATCCACTGATTTCAATCAGAGATTTGTCGACACATATTAGGAAAGTACAGAAATTACAGAACATTGTGTGCTCCTGCTCTTCAATAAAACTAATCTGATCAAGCCTTGATACGACCTTAAACAGTCTCTTCAGTCACAAAGCCAGAATTTTACTATGAATCTCAATGAGGTAAATGGGATTAGAGTTTGAAACTTCCACAGATCTCCATTTAGTCCATAATCATAGTTCTGACAGTTTGATTAAGTGAGACAGGTGAATATTATTTTTGTCTCCTTCCATTAACATTCTTCCCCAGGAGAGCATGCTGCTGATGATTTTATGTTTGTAATACTAAAGGGAGATATTGACATTTTTCTTCTCCCCTTTTCATTTATCAATGCAGAAAGTGATCTCAGAAGATTGAAAATATGGTTATTGTGGGACATCTCAGGAGACTGTTTCCCCAGATATGTATAACATTAGCAAAAAGTCTTTGAATATGTTTCACTTTGCTGTGAATATTTTTACTTTCTGAAATGGAAATATCAAAGGCAATTTCCAATGTATTACCTCCAAACTGATGACTTTTATTCCAATATTTGTTTTTGTCTTTATCTCCACTGAGTGTGAAACATAAAATTTTGGCCATGACTAGTTAACCTCAGCCATCATTGCATAATAT
The DNA here is from genome assembly GCF_028641065.1 of Leucoraja erinaceus. NCBI lineage: Eukaryota > Metazoa > Chordata > Chondrichthyes > Rajiformes > Rajidae > Leucoraja > Leucoraja erinaceus. Next base: position 32,175,709 of record NC_073379.1, on the reverse strand, counting down.
TCCTATGATTTGATTTTCAGTTTTATGACGGTAATGTGAATTAACGTGCCCTCCCAAAACACAAAAATTGAATCCATACAGAGTAGCTGATAAAATTTCTTGGCATTGAAATCAAAAATGTGTTGGTGCTAAATACTCATTGCCATTATTTTTGCTCTTTGATTCAGAGAGGTGACTCATGAAGCCAATATCAAAGCTTTGAACTTGCTGCATATTTGCTCCTATCCAGCAGATAACTTGCTTGAAGTGAGGTATGGCATTGAGACACAAATGATTGAAAGAGGTGTTAGGGAAAAAATGCATGTTTGCTTGACCCCAGTTTACCCTGAGATTGTTGCTGTTGTGGATCCACTGGTTAGAATTGTGGCTTTAGTGGCTTCGGGAGATGGAGAAGAATTTCTGTGATCAAGCAAATTTACCAAAATAAAATGCGTAACCACTTTACTGTTTGTAGGAGCTTCTTCTGTGATATAACTGCAGTGGGGACAACTTATTTTCCGTTATCTCCTTGGATTTGAGGAGGAATTTGTTTTAGTTTAGTTTCTTGTCATGTGTACTGAAGTACAGCAACAAGCTATATTGTTGCTTGCTATCCAGTCAGAGAAAAGACTGTACATGATTACATACAGATACACAATAAAGGGAATAATATTTAATGCAAGATAAAGTTCAGTAAAGTCCGATTAAAGGTAGTCCAAGGGTCTCCAATGAGGTAGAAGGTAGGCCAGAACTGCACTCTAGTTGCTGATAGAATAATTCAGTTGCCTGATGACAGATGGGAAGAAACCTTCCCTGAATCTGGAAGTATACATTTTCAACTTCTGTACCACTTGCCTGATGGGAGAGGGGAGAAGATGAAATGTCTGTGGTGAGACTTGTACCCGATTATGATTATGGCGGCCTTGCCGAAGCACCGTAATGTTTAGGTGAAGTCAATGAAAGTTGGTTTGTGTGATGGTCTGAGCTGCGACCACAATTTTCTGCAATTTCTTATGGTCTTGGGGAGCTGTTACCAAACCATGCTGTGATGCATCCCGATAAAATGCTTTGTATGGCACAGTAGAAATTGGTTAGAGTTATTGGGGATATGCTGAACCTCCAAAACCTTTTAAGAAATTAAAGGTGTTGAGGTGCTTTCTTGGCCATTGCTTCAATATGGCTGCTCCAGGATAAGTTGCTGTAGATATTTAGATTCAAGATTCAAGATTCAAGAGATTCAAGAGAGTTTATTTCATGTGTCATGTGTCAGCACCAGATAGGAACAATGACATATACCATTCTTTCCCAGATAGGATAAAGTGACGGACTCAGGTTTTGTTTGAGTTGAGTTTAATAGCCTGAATGCTGTACCTTTTTTCAGGCTCCTGTACCTTCTACCTAGTAGCGGGGAGGAGATTTTGGCCGCTCCAGATGGCACTCTTTTTGCCGACTGCCATAACCATGAGGCAGAGCCAGTCTGGGCATGCTCTCTCTCTACTTTTTGTCCAGGGCACCTGTAGAACCAAACCACCATGATAAAGAGAGTCCTCCTTGACATACCGACACTCCGTAGAGACATACCGACTATCAGGAAGTAGAGGCGCTGATGTGCTTTCTTTATAATTGCATTAGTGTTCTCGTACCATTCCCAAGAACTTGAAGGTTTCAACTATCTCTATTTAATGCCGCCAATGTGTACCGGGTATGTATATCACTTTGCTTCCTTTAATGGCCTTTCCCACTTAGGTGATTTCTTTGGCGAGTGCAGGAGACTCCGCGCTCGCCACAAGATTGCCACTTGGTCGCCATGTGGTCGCCATGTGGTCGCAGGTGGTCTCCTTCATGGTCGGGAGGAGTTTCCACATTCTGGGAACTAGTCGCGGCCTCAGTATGGTCACCGAAAAATTTTCAACATGTTGAAAAATTTTCTGCAACGAAAAATTGGTCGCCATGGAGAAAATCAATACTTTGGTAGCCGTACGTCGAATCGTAGTGGAGTCGCTATGTTATCATAGGTAATCGTAGGTACTCATGCTAGTCGTAGGTAGTCTTAGTTAATCGCCTTTACTGACCGGTCATTTTCATTGGCTCATTGCAAAAAAAAGGTATGTAAAGAGCAGCACGTGATGCGCTGCCATTCCAGTGCGCGGTCATTCAGTGGACCCGACACTGTAAGACATGACTCTGAGGAGAAGGCTTCAGCGCAGGGGCAGGGCGCAACCCTCAACACCACCCACCAGGCTGTGATCAAGATTTGTTTGTTTATAAGACTTTTGTATGTTTCATTTCCAATAAAGGAAATACCTGACTTTTTAACCTCAAGTTGATGTACAAATATCATTCTTTTTCATAGTAGTCCCTCTTGTCATCACTTATATCTCGTATTTCATTTCTCATATATTTAGATCATTGAAACACACACAAACGCAAGGAAGGAATGCACTGTATTTAAAGTTTGACTTTACACATTTATTTTGATGAAGAAAACAGACACAAGTACTTCAAATGCACTGCATTTAAAAGGATTTTATTTTATACATTTCGATAAATCTAACACTAAAACAAGCTATACACTGTATTTAAAAGAACGTTTGAAAAATCTAACGTCATTTTTTTAGGTGATCTTACAACTATAGTCGTAGCCACTCATAGCTTGTCATAGCTTGCTTTCTGTGATCGTGGGTGCAGTCATCTGTAAGTCGAAGGTGGTCGTCTTCAGTCCTCAATATTGGGTCGCCAAATGTCACGAGTGCATCAGCGATTGTCGTAAATAGTCGTAGCTTGTCCTACAGAGTTGTAGGATGTCTTCTACATAGTCGCAAGATGCGTTTGATACATTCACTTTCTCGGCGATTCAACAAGACTATGACAGTTGCCTGCACTCGCAAAAGAAGTCGCCTAAGTGGGACATGCCCTTAAGTAGATCATAATCTCCTTTGTCTTGCTGACATTTGGTTGCTGTCAAAGGTTGTTGTCTTGGCACCATGTTGCAAGGTTCTCATTCTCCTTCCCGTACACCGTCTCGTCATTATTTGATATTCGACGGTGGTGAAATCTGTGAAATTGTAAATTGATTCCTTTCCATTTATATATATAACAGTTCTGACGCCCTCTATACTTTGCTTCCAATTCCCTGGCCCCAAATAGATCATCTTTCCCATGGATTTTCTATCGTTTCACACCTTAATCCCATGCCAGCATAATTTGAGGACCCTCTTTTTCTATTTTGACCATTTGCACTTCACCCACACATTCTTTTGTCTGGCTGATCTTGTTCTCACATCGAATAACTTCTACAATAATTTTGTGCCACTTAGAGATGTAGCTGTAGAAATATGCATGGGCTTAAGCTATGCTAATCCTTTTGTGTGACAGTAGGACCAATCTTTGTGTCAATTCTACTCAAGTCTCCTTCCTCAACTTTTTTTCTGGTATATTGATGGTGCTTCCTACATTGAACAGAACTTGAAAATGTAATTACTTTTGGTGCCAATTTTCAACCTGTATGAGATCCATCAATAAAAAGTATCACCTCGCTTTATATAACAAACGCCTGAAGTTACCTATCGCTATAATGAATACTTTTCTTTGGGTAGTCTAAATGTTATGTAAAGAAACAAACTTAATTCTCAGCTACAGTCACCCTTATTACAAAGTAATTTAATTTATTCTCTCTGGAACATAACAGCCAATTAATTTAATCTTTGAAAAAAATAGAATTTGCTCTGTATTTGAACTTCACTTTGAAATAATTTGGGTCTCCAGTTGACATTTCTGAAAGATTCAGTTAATAATTTGAACAGAGAGATACACCCGATCTAATTACTTTAGAGGCTGCTGTATGCCATGCACACAAAGGTTTGTGAAGATATGCTTGAAAAATAAATAGATTTTCAAGAATAAATATTTCTTTAACAAAATAAATGAAAATGTAGCAAAGGATCAATATTTGTGTGTGCAATTATTTTTAGCGACATGGATGAGGTCATTCAGCCCATCAGATTCATGTCAACTCCTAGCAAAGTAGTCCCAAGGACCCATTTTCCATCTTTCTTTGGAAAGCCCTGCAACTTATTCTCTCACGCATATTCATAAACTCCCTTTAGATTTGTTTGCCACTGTGGGGAAATTTATACTGTGTCCAGTAGCATGTTTTTTTCTTTAGATCCCAGAATCTGGAGTTTGTTGCCTCTTGACCGGATATGAATTGGTTATGATAGCAAGATGATTCTAATATTGATGATATACTGTAGAATCATTGATGATATAGCATCTTTGATTACTGGCACATATGCATGAGTTAAAAACTCACCATATTAAATATAGAGTTTATATTTGGTTAACTTAATAAATTTAAACAAAACATAGAAACATAGAAACATAGAAAATAGGTGCAGGAGTAGGCCATTCGGCCCTTCGAGCCTGCACCACCATTCAATATGATCATAGCTGATCACCGAACTCAGTATCCTGTACCTGCCTTCTCTCCATACCTCCTGATCCCTTTAGCCTCAAGGGCCACATCTAACTCCCTCTTAAATATAGCCAATGAACTGGCCTCAACTACCTTCTGTGGCAGAGAATTTCACAGATTCACCACTTTCTGTGTGAAAAATGTTTTCCTCATCTCGGTCCTAAAAGATTCCCCCCTTATCCTTAAACTATGACCCCTTGTTCTGGACTTCCCCAACATCGGGAACAATCTTCCTGCATCTAGCCTGTCCAACCCATTAAAAATGTTGTAAGTTTCTATAAGATCCTCCCTCAATCTTCTAAATTCTAGCGAGTACAAGCCGAGTCTATCCAGTCTTTCTTCATATGAAAGTCCTAACATCCCAGGAATCAGTCTGTTGAACCTTCTCTGTACCCCCTCTATGGCAATAATGTCTTTCCTCAGATTAGGAGACCAAAACTGAGAGTAGAAAAACGTGAAGTGTGTATATAAAAAAGAAAAAAAGAAAGAGAGAAAGTGGAAAGTAGAAATAGAAGAGAAGGCCCCTTAAAAGAGAATTTTCCAAATCTGTATTCGGAGATGTAGATCTATCCGCGTCATGAACTGAAATCAGCAATCTTTACAGTACCATCTATTTTTTCACTTTTTCCTCTTTCTATTGTTTTCTTTTCCTTGTCTTGCTTACTTCCTTCTCATAACATAAAACTAGAGGTTGTACATAGAATGGATTACGGTATTACATAGTTGGCACCTAAAATTAGGTTCCACTGTACTGTTTTGTACTGTATTAACTTCTAATAAAATAAACAAAACAAACAAAAAAAAAAAGTCAAATTAAATTATTTTCCTCTCCATAAATGATTATTCTTTTCAGCGTTCATGGATAATTGCTGTCCTTTATTTAGAATGATCTTCCAGTCCAATTCACAAGGATCCAATGAATACGTAATACTCCAGGTGTGGTCTCACAAAGACCCTGTACAACTGCAGTAGAACCTCCCTGCTCCGATACTCAAATCCTTTTTCTATGAATGCTAACCTACCATTTGCCTTCTTCACTGCCTGCTGCACCTGCATGCCTACTTTTAATGACTGGTGTACCATGGCACCCAGGTCTCGTTGCATCTCCCCTTTTCCTAATCGGCCACCATTCAGATAATAGTCTACTTTCCTGTTTTTGCCACCAAAGTGGATAACCTCACATTTATCCACATTATACTGCATCTGCCATGCATTTGCCCACTCACCCAGCCTATCCAAGTCACCTTGCAGCCTCCTAGCATCCTTTTCACAGCTAACACTTGCCCCCAGCTTCGTGTCATCTGCAAACTTGGCGATGTTGCATTCAATTCCCTCGTCCAAATCATTAATATATATTGTAAATAGCTGGGGTCCCAGCACTGAGCCTTGCGGTACCCCACTAGTCACTGCCTGCCATTGTGAAAAGGACCCGTTTACTCCTACTCTTTGCTTCCTGTCTGCCAGCCAGTTCTCTGTCCACATCAATACTGAACCCCCAATACCGTGTGCTTTAAGTTTGTATACTAATCTCTTATGTGGGATCTGGTCGAAAGCCTTCTGAAAGTCCAGATATAACACATCCACTGGTTCTCCCTTATCCACTCTCCTCGAAAAATTCTATAAGATTCGTCAGACATGATTTACCTTTCATAAATCCATGCTGACTTTGTCCAATGATTTCACCACTTTCCAAATGTGCTGCTATCCCATCTTTAATAACTGATTCTAGCAGTTTCCCCACTACCGATGTGAGACTAACTAGTCTATAATTCCCCGTTTTTTCTCTGCCTCCATTTTTTTTTTGAACATTTTCAAAATAGGTTAATGTGGAATTATTAGATTATTATAAAACAATTTAGATAATTTCTGATCAGGTCAAATTGGGACTGTAGACTCAGAACAATATTATTGCCTCCTAACTGCCTCATAGATCATAGATCATAATACAGTACCGCACAAGAATGGATCCATTGGCTCACAATTTCTGTGCCAAACATAATGCCAAGACCAACTCTTATCTGTCTACACATTATCCATATCCCTCCACTCCCTGCACATCCATGTACCTACAGAAAACAGAAGTCTCTGAAATGGCACTATTGTATCTGCCTCCACCACTATTGTACCTGCCTCCAGCAGCACATTCATGGGACTCACCGCCCTTTGTGTAAAAAAAATGGCAAGTACATTTCCTCCTTTCGATTTTGGCCATCTCACTTTAAAGTTGTGCCCTCTGGTATTTGATATTTTCAACCGAGGAAAAAAGTTTCAGTGTCTACACAGTCTATGACTATTCTGATGTTATATACTTCTACCAGGTCCCCCTCAACCTCTGGTGTTCTAGAGAAAAAAAATCCAAGTCTCTCCAACCTTTCCCTGTAGTTAATGCACCTTATTCAAGGCATTATTCTGGTAAAACTCCTCTACACCATGTCCAAAACCTCCCTATTCATTCTGTAATGGGGTGAATAGAATTCCTCACAATATTCCAAATGCAGCCTTACTGAAGTCCTAGAAAGCCACATCATGACTTCCTAACCCTTATACACCAAGCCCCAATCAATAAAGGCAAGCTTACCATATGCACTGTATGTCACTCTATCTATTTATATTGCCGCTTTCAGGGAGCTATGTATTTGGACCCTCAGATCTCTCTGTACATTAATGCTACGAAGATTTATGACATTAACTGTACGCTTTCCCCTTACGCTAAGCACCCCAAAGTGCAATACCTGACAGTTGCTCAGAGTAAACTGCATCTGCCATTTCCCCACCAATATTTGTAGCTGTTCTATATCTTGCTGTATACTTTCACACTTTTCCTCACAGACCACGACCCCAGCAATCTTGGTGTCATCTGCTAACCAACCCATCTACGTTAACGTCCATGTCATTTATATATATCACAAGCAGCAGCAGCCCCAGCACAGATCGCTGGCGAACTCCATTGCGTCACAGGCTTCCAGGCTGAATATTATCCTTCCACCTCAACCCTCTGCTCTCTAACAGTAAACCAGATGAATCCATATGACCACTTCATTACTTCACTTCATTACTTTTAATCACTTCATTACTATTAATCACCTTCATCATCTTCTCAAAATCTCGACCAAGTTAGGAAGACATGACCTGCCATGTAGAAAGCCATGCTGAATGTTCATAATTAGCCCATTCCCTTCAAAATGGGAATAATCCTATCCTGAAGATTATTTTTTAATATCTTCCCTACCAGTAACGTGAGGCTCATCAGCATATAATTCCCTGGATTCCCTTTACTTCCCTTCTTATACAAAGGAGCAACATTAGCTACTCTCCTGTCCTCTGGGATCCTGCCTGCGGCTAGAGAAAAAGGAAAGATCTTTTCAAGGCTCATGCAATCTTTTCTCTTTTCCTTTTGCAGTTACCTGGAATAGATCTATGGAATAAATAGATACCGTAGATAGCGCAGGCACAGTGGCAGTTGTCGTAGAGTTGCTGCCTTACAGCTCCAGAGACCTGGGTTTGATCCTGACTACAGACTGTGCTGAAGAAATGGGTATGTGTTCAGGTCAGGTACGGTGTAGAGAGGATGAAAGCATGTGGCTTGAAAAGATGTTGGCGGTATGTAGTTCACGTATCCAAAACTAGAGAATTCAATTTTCATCATGTTAGATTATAAATAACCAAGCGGAATATGAGGTGCTATTCCTCAAGTTTGCGCATGGCTTCACCCTGGCAATGGAGGAGGTTTAGGACAGAAAGGTCGGTATGATAATGTGAAATGCAGATTAAATGTTTAGCAACTGGGTGATCCAATCAAATTTTTTTTTTCTCTCTTCTGCCTGTATTTCTTCATTGCACCCCTAACCCAGTTTTGAGGCCAGGACAATGGACCTTTATGGGAAAGTTAAGACTAAATTGTTGACAATTTTAGACTTGAATCACACAAAATGGTACTGGAAATATGGTGACATTTATGTACTGTCTCAGTGTAATCTACTGTTCTTACACTCGGTTCAGCTTAGTTTATTGTCACGTGTGCCAAGGTACAGCAAAAAACGTTTGTTACGTGCCTACCATTCAGCAGAAAGCCAATACATGATTACAATCAATCCATTTACAGTGTATATATACATGATAAGGGAAATACGTTTAGAGCAAGGTTAAACCAGCAATGTCCGGTCAAGGATAATCCAAGGTACATCAAAGAGATAGATAATAGTTCAGCATTGCTCTCTGGTAGTGGTAAGATCTCAGGTGCCTGATAACAGCTTCCACAATTCTTGTACTTAAGTATGCTTGTGCCTATGTATTGTAGAATTTTTACTGAACTGTATGCAAAAAAAGGAATTTCACAAAGTATAATTGGACCTCTCCCTGCCTGTACTGACTTTAAGAATTACTGATCCAAACTCTACCTTCCCATCACTCCTTCCAATTTCTGACTCACTATTCTGGTTCCCACCCCCGCTATTTCTCTAATTTAAATCTTCCCAAGTTGCATTAGTTGCAACGATATCGGGTCCCCCCCAGTTCAGTTGCAACACTCCCCTCTTGTACAGGCTACATCCACCCCATAATAGTTCATTCAGTTCAATTGCAATTAGAGTTGGGCAGTAAATGGTGGCTTTTCCAGTGAAAGCACATTTCTCTCACACTTAGAGACTACTTATTTCCAATTTCATGGAGGATTTCTGCAGCTACCAGTGTCAGTCCATCTGCCCTCCAAAATGGTATTTAGTTTACGATCACATAACGTGCTGCCTGCGCTGTGGATTCTCTTATCATTGTAGTACATAACAACGATGTCCTCTCTTTGCTACCACTTTGTTCTTTTAATTTCTCAGCCCAATAAGTGTCTTGCCTTATCGCATTTCACATCCTTATTTAGATTTAATCATCTATTTTTATCCTCAGCGGTGTGTGCTTCATCTGATGGATGAGACACCCCAATTATTTTTCTTTATAGACACCCACTCTTCCCCACTGTATACATTTAAAGGAATTTTCAGTCTGCTGTGATACATTTTCCACAGTCTCTAGAATACAGGTGACATAGTGGCACAGTGGTGGAGTTGATGCCTTACAGTGCCACAATCCTGTCTACAGGTGCTGTCTGTGTGGAGTCTGTATGTTCTCCCTGTGACCGTGTGGGTTTTCTCCAGGTCCTCCAGTTTCCTCCTACGCTCCAAAGACATACAGGTTTGTAAGTTAATTGGCTTTGGTAAACATTGTAAACTCTCCATAACGTGTAGGAGAATGCTAGTGTATAGGGTGATCGTTGGTTGGCACGAACTCGGTGGGCTGAAGGGCCTTTTTCTACGCTGTATCTCTAACATCTAACGTCTAAAGGCAGAGTGGGCGAGCCTTTGATAATACTTGCATATTGAAAACACTGGTCTTTTCATCCCAGTCACCAGGCACCTTCCTGGGCAGATACCAGATATGAAGCTAAAATCAAACTCCCCATCAATTGATATACATCAAATACTATCCTGATGGAGACCTTGAATGGAATGGAGAGATACAATTTTTCTACCTTCTCTATAATTTACTCAGTTTTCATCCACCATTTCTTTGATATAATCATTCGGATTAAGTTTGACCAAATTTCTCTTGTCCTAGCCCCTACAGGAACATTGCTTCAGTCTGAGGCCTGGCAGATTTGCATTGAACAGATGATTTCATGACTCTATAAGTATAACCGGAAAATAGCAAAAAATTGTGCACTTTTACTGGTGTGAAAATTCCTCTCTCAATATTGTTTTAATAGAACAGTAAATTAGGTGAGTTTGATATTCAAATCAAGATTTTTACAAAACCCTTTCTCTGTACCAATAGTGCAGATCTAAATGTAAACATATTGGTGCTCACTCCTAATTTTCTTCCTTCTTATTCCAAACCTTTGATGGTTGTATATTCCTATACCAAATTGTCTGTCGTCTTCCCACTTTTCTCAAGTTCAGCATTATCATGATCCTCATATATTATAAAATGCTCTGAGACATCTTCTTATAGTCTTCTAATAAAGCAAATGGTTGTTACAGTTGTTTGAGCTCTCTCCCAAGCTAAATGAGCCAAAACTGCCTTCCCCAATTTCAATATGTTCTTAGATTACTTTTCAAATAGACACAGTAATTGCAATAGAATTGTCATAAAAAGCACATCAGTCAAATTTAGATAGCAAGGAACATAAAAATAACACAACCAGATCCAAAGCTGAATTGTGCAGGAAATTAATAATTACATAACTATGCCACGTCTTCCTTACTTTTATTTTTTTTAATTTTCTTATAGGATATGGCTTTTTCGAGAAAGCTGATAATTTATTGCCCATCTCTTAATTACCCTTCGGAAAAATAGTGGTGAGCTGCCTTCTTGAATGACTGCATTTTACGTGATAATGGTTTTAGCATTTTTGTGTAGCCGTGTCTCTTCCTGAGCCATTTCAGAGAGTAGTTAAGAATAAATTAAAGTGCTCTGGCTCTCGAGAGCATGAGGATGCCATACCGCTTAAAAATGGCAGTTTTCCTGTCACTTTGACATCATGGAACTAGCTACGATCCTTATAATGATACTTTTTTGATCATCTTTATTGCTAACAGATTTTAATTACTGATTTAGGGGTGGCACAGTGGTGTCGACAGTAAATTCACAGTGCCTCACAGCTCCAGCAATACAATACAATACAATACAATGCAATTTATTTGGTTCAAGGTTCAATCCTAACCTGAAGTGTTATCTATGTGCAGTTTACGTGTTCTCCCTGTGACCGTAGAAATTTCCTCTCGGAACACAACTATCCTCCCACATCCCAAAGACTAGCAGTGTGGCAAGTTAATTGGTTGCCGTAAATGATGATTGGATGCATGAAAATATTTATTTTTAAACTTTAGTGCAGATATAACTAATGAAACACTTGTTCTGTTCCAAATGGAATGGTTTGAATTTAATCTTATACTGCCTAATCCAAGAGGAAAGATACATGCAGTTGGAAGCTTGGTTGATATGAGAGCACAATCTCAATAAGACTCTTTCAAGGCAGTGACATTTAGTTTCATTCTCATTGGAGAGAAACTAATAACCAGACATGCAGACAGGTAAATGTCCCAAGTCGATTGAATGTCAATCAGAAGTTTGTCACTAATCTATTTTTTGTTTGAGTTGGAGATATTAAAGAGCTGCCAGTATTCCTTTGATATTTTGTATTCATCCAGTTTTCCACTTCTTGAAGCAAATAATGGACGTTTCCAAATATCGTGATCTCAACATTAAAGGGATTCTTTCTTCTCTCCAATTTACTGCTTGGTGTGTCATTGCCATTGATGAAAAACAAGTTTATTCAGGCTGTCTAGCACAAACACACATATCTCGCACAGCTATCTTGGCAACATCTCCTCCCACCCTAACTCTTGCCTGAACACATACATTTTCTCTGTCTCTGCCTCATCTGCTCCAAAAATGAGGATTTCCACTCCAGGTGACCTATTTATTTCAGTAAATGTGATTTATCCCTGCTATTGTGGATGGAGCCCTCACCCATGTCTTCTTCATGTTCTGCCCTAGCACCTCCTGCACCCGGATGGAAAAAGGATATTGTTCCTTCGGTCCGCACCTTTCACCCCACCAGCCTCCGCATCCAACACATCATTTCCCAACATTTCTGCCACCATCAAAGAGATCCCACCACCAGTTACAGTTTCCCATCCCCACCTCTTTCTGCCATTGGGTGAGACTACTTCCTCCCGCAGCATTTGTTTTACTCATCCATTCGTATCCGATCCATAAGTATCCATAACATTAAATTCTCTAATTTCATGTATTACCCCACTAAGCCCCCTCTCTTTCACCTCCCCTGGTGTGCAGACATTTCTCCTGCCATCGTGCAACTGGGCCATTGTAGCCATTATGGAAACCTGGCTAGGAGTGGGACAGGACCAGCAGCATAATGTTCCAGGGTATTCTTTCTCCAGGAGAGATAAGAGTTGGGGGTAAATGAGAAGGGGATATTGCTTTATTGATTAAGGAGAACGTCATGGCAAGAGTCCTTGATGACCTTACCGATGGTTTGTCCAGTGAGATTATATTGGTGGAGCTGAAAAATAAAGAAGGGATGAACACCTTGTGGGGAGGGTACTTTAGGCCCCCAAATAACATACAAGAATTAGAAGATTAAATATGCTGGAAGGTTGCAGGCAACTGCAAGACAAATAGGGTTACGTTATAGAATGGGTGTTTAACTTTCCAATATTGAATGGTACTGTTATAGTACAAAGTGCTTAGACAGGGTGGAATTTGTCTAACGTGTCCCAGAAAGTTTCCTCAGGCAGTATGTAGAGGTCCCTATAAGGGAGGGAGCAAATCTGGATCTACTCTTAGGAAATTGGGAAGGACAAGATTCAAGATTCAATTAAATTGTCACATGTACCAATTAAAGTACAGTGAAATTTGAGTTACCATGCAGCCCTCTTGTTCAAATGATCAAAACTCCGGCGTTGGGGTGGTTCGGAACACTCGAGGCGAGTCGGCTGCTTCTTACCGGAGACCACTGCTTCACGGAAAGATTTAAAGTCCACAAGCCCTGCGATCGTAGCTGCAGCACACTCTGATGGAGCGCAAATAGATCGTTTCGATGGTAAGTCTGCTTTGCACCCGGCGGCTTGTGGCTGGGGGCCGCTCTCCAGGAAACGTGCCGAACGTTGTAGGCTGCAGGGACAGCAGGGGGGCTGGGGGGGGGAGACAGAGATGCGACACGGAGAGAAATTGCATCTCCGTCGAGGTGACTGGAAAAAGTTTCTCCCTATCCCCCCCTGCACCCCCCACATAAAACATACCAAGACACATTAAAACAAACATTCAGCCATACTTAAAATTATAAAAACAGAGACAGACTGCTGTTGAGGCGATCATTACAGGCGCCACCCAGTGGCAAGTGACTGAAGTGTTGATGGGCAAGCCTTCTGCGACCAGTGGACAGCTTAAAACAATGATAGATAAAGACAGGGCAGGCCTACATGTTAATGGTCCAAATTGGGTCATTAATAGGAACCTGAGGGACAGCACAGAGGAAGATGGATATCTAGATTCAGCTGTCAGCATAGGTATTTGAGGCAGGTACTAAAACAACATTTAAAGGCACATGGAAAGAAAGGAAAGATTGAGAGGGATATGGGCCAAATGTGGGTAGATGGGACTAGTGTAATGAGGCATCTTGGTCGGCATTCTACGAGATGTTTAATTTTGTGACATAAGGTACCGGTTAAATACAAAATTCCCTCCAATAACCTCATCCAGTAGGGATATGTAATTGAAAGAGATGGTCCATCATTTTGGTCTATAGCCCATGATGGTATTCAGGCTCTGCCAGTTGCCTGGGAACTACTTTATTAACAAGCCTCCAGCCTGTTTTGATCAGTATCTGTAAATCTAACAATTCCTGATTTGAATATCCTCAATGGTTGGTCCTTCATGGCCTTCTTGGTTAGCAAATGTCAAGGATTCACTACTCCATGGATGAAGTAAAAATTATATCTGTCCTAAATGGATGACCATTTACTTTTCAATTGTGGCTCCTAATACCCATCAAAGGTTTTATATACCAGTCACAAGAGGGAAATGCTAAGCTTTTGAACTATGTATTTAATTAAATAGTTAATGTAAACTAATAAGCTACAGGTGTTAGAAATCCGAAGAATGTCAGAATATCCTAGAAATATTCAACAGATTATGTAAACTCTGCAGAGAGAAAAAGAAGCTGAATATGTCAGAATTAGAAAATGTTTGAAAAGTTACTGGATTAATTAGGGTTTAGATATAGGATGGAAATGGAACAAAGGATAAAGGGATGGAAGGCAGAAATGATAAACCAACAAAAGACAATAAAATGTGTCCTTCTTTTGGAATATTAGAGTTTTTTAATTAGAGTTTTTAATAAATAAATCTTTCTAGCCTGAATCAAATCTTTGCTGATTTAAGTAATTGAGTGGGAGATGTTATTTCATTTTCAATGTAAACCTGAATGGCAGAATGTTAGTTCATTGTTAGCTTGACTCTTACAGTAGAAAATTTGCACACAAGGTCAGGTTTCTTGTCATCGATGTAAATTTGCATTTGGAAGATTATTTCTTGGTGTTCAGTGCATTAGATCTAATCCAGAAGAAGCCCGAATCACAGAGCAAGTTTTATTTCCTCTGAACTAGAGAGCACTTCCAATCCTAAGAAAAGGAAGTCATTAGAACAGGGTAAGGTAACAGTAGATTAGAATAACCAGTGATCAGGTGAAGAAGAAAAACAACTTCTGGATGTCAGTATACTCATTTTTTAACTTGGTATGTGACTGGAAATGTTAGTTTACATGGTTGAGGGGGGACCTCATTGAAATGTACAGACTAATGGAAATCATAGAAAGAGTGGATGTGGAAAGGATATTTCCACTGGTGAGAGAGTCTAGGACCAAATGTCATAGCCTCAGAATTAAAGGGCGCTCTTTTAGAAATGGGGCGAGGAGGAATTTATTTATTCAGAGGGTAGTCCATCTTTGGAAATCATTGCCAAGTCATTGCCAGGCCAAGTCAGTAGATATGTTTAAGGCAGAGATAGACAAATTCTTGATTAGAACGGGTGTCAAGGATTATGGGGAAAAGGCAGGAAAATGGGTTTATGAGGCAGAGATCAGCTATGATTGAATGGCAGAGTTGACTAGATGGGCCGAATGGCCTAATTCTACTTCTATAACTTGAACTTTTGTGAACATGAATTATTATCATCAATCCATCTGATGAAAGGTTTTTGACTTGAAATCTTAACTCGGTAGATCTTTCCCCAGGTGCTGACTGACCTACTACGTGTTTCCAGCTTTTCCTTTATTTCAGATTTCCACAACCTGCAGGTTTAGATTTTAATGTTATAAGTGAACTAATATTTGAAATTTGCCCTTAGTGCAAAACATTTTCTTTAGCAACCAATGTATCTATTAATTTTTGCCAGTTCTTTTCAGAGTAGATATAGCATTGACAGAAATGAATCCAGTCAGAGAGAATGGGACAATTTAGATATGCCTCCTCCTCCAATGCACGAGCCACAGGGAATTCATCAGACATGCTCCTGGAAATCATCAGATGCTCCTGGAAATCATCAGAAATATTCCTGGAATTCAAGATGCTCCGAGGAGATTGCAGTTGCAAATATATTTAGATAAGAGCAACTTCAGAAAATGAGGTTGCTCTCTGTAATCAAAAGAGAACCCCAGGCAGTCACAAATTGGAAAAGTTGCGCATTCTTTAACCTTTCAGTGTTTACTCATTAAATCATGGAAGGTCATTCAACCATTCAAACCTGCTTCAACATTCAATTAGATTATGTGTGATTTTCATCTTGACTCCGTTTATATATCTTGGTTCCCCAATACTTGATACAAGGGCCTAAAATATTCATCTAATTTTTTGTCAATTCAGAGGGTCAAGCTCTAATTTTAGGTTTGCATCCTCTTTATGTAATTTACTGGCTAGTGTGTTTCTCATCTCCAATCCCATCAAATAATTTAATTACCATTAATTCTTTAACCGTTAAATTTTCAAACAGATTTGTCATAAATGATTGAGGAAAGCTAAGACTAAAACTAACTCATCTAACCTCTCCCCATTATTCCTTTATCATTTGTAGACTTAGTTTTTCCTTCTTTTATTCAATAGATTGTAAATTTGAAACCTAGGCAAACAGCTGGTTTGAGTTATATGGGTGGACAGTTAAAGGGTGGCACGGCAGTAGAGTTGCTACCTTACAGCGTCAGAGACCCGGGTTCGATCCTGACTACGGGTGTTGTCTGTACGGAGTTTGTATATTCTCCCCGTGACCTGGGTGGGTTTTCTCTGGGTGCTCTAGTTTCCTCCCACACTTCAAAGACGTACAGGTTAATTGGCTAATTGGCTTTGGTAAAATTGTAAATAGTCCCTAGTGTGTGTAGGGGTAGTGTTAGTGTGTGGAAATCGCTGGTCGGCACGAACTCGGTGGGCCAAAGGGCCTGTTTCCATGCTGTATCTCTAAACAAAACTAAAGTTATGGTAGTCCAATTCATAAATCAATCACAGTGAATAACAACAACTTGAATTTATGCAATAATTTAATGAAGCAAACCGAGGCACCTTACAGAAGTGATATCAAACCATGTCACATAAGGAGGAATTAGGACAAAGTAAATAAAAGCCTGGTGAAAGAAGAAGAAACTGGCAAAGAGGTAAAATGCTTCAGGAGGGAATTCCTGAGCTGAGAGTCAAGACAGCAGAAGAATCCTCAGCAAGTTGTAGGGGACATGAAAGTCGGGGTTGGAGTTTCCTGTTTTACTATTTATTGATCACTTGCTTTCTTAGATACGAGTACACTGCATGGCAACAAGATTCAAATGGAATTGACATTTGTAAGTACACGCAGTAGGCTCTGCATGAAAATATCTGCAACTCATGGGGCATTTTGCTTTTATATATCCTGACATGAGGTTTTCTTTACACTCGTTATTATTCCTTTTACAATATCCTTTGTGAATTATCTTTCAGTTTATGTCTTTCTAGTCTATCCTCTGCTGCAGAAAGAGTGTTGTACTGGTATAGTGCCTTTCATGACCTTCACAGTCAATGAAGTTCTTTGAAATTCAGTCAGAATTGTCCTGTCGGAACCGTGACAGCTTTTCAGAAGAAATATCTTGAACTTACAGAAGGAGTAGAGTCCAAATTGACAGTTCCTGTGTTGAACTTTGAACAGCTGATCTGTGTATGAAGGTCTGAATCCATCTCCACCAATTAAAATACCTGATTGTGTAGTTATGTGAAAGACAATGATTGTAATTTAGAACAATTGAACTAATCAATTTTATTTTGTAATTAAAATCATGTTTGTAATGTTCTGTGAAATTGGGCAAATGCACTTTAAAAAGATACAAATGGATAGAATGTGCTGAAGATATAACAGTATGAATACTGTTAAAAAGTCAAAGATTTATGGAAACATGTCCTTCGGCTTACCATGCCTCTGCTGCCCATCAAACAGCCTTTTACACATGTCCCAACTTCTTATTTTCCCTTGTTCCCATCAACCATCTGCAGATAATACCACACACATGCAAACTCCACACATACAGCACTGGAGTTTAAGTGGGAATCTGAATAATTGGACCTGTTAGGCAGCAGCTCTACTGGCAACACCAATGTGTTATACATATGAAGATCAGCCAGAAGACTTTTGAAGAAGAGGTTGTATGAGTTGCAGATCACCACGTACTCATGATCAATGTGTGCTACACCACCAGAAGCTTTACAAAAAAACTGTTTATTTTGTTGTCAATTCCACTTTTCCTTTCTCTTTTCATTCTATTCAAAACACCTTGTTTTCACTCTTTGTTTTTCCCTTATGTACCTGTTTGATTTTGAATTTGCCATCGCTAATAGAGCGTCATGGTGGCATAGTAGTAGAGCTATTACCTTACAGCATTGGAGATCTGCGTTTGATCCTGACTACAGGTGCTGTGTCTACGGAGTTTGTATGTTCTCCCTGTGACCTGCGTGGGCTTTCTTTGAGATTTTCGGTTGCCTCCCACAATCCAAAGATATGTAGGTTTGTAAATTAATTGGCTTGATATAAATGTAAATTGGCCCTAGTGTGTGTAGGATAGTGTTAGTGTGTGGGGATCGCTGGTTGGTGCAGTCTCGGTGGGCCAAAGGGTCTGTTTCTGTACAGTATCTCTAAACACTAACCTTTAAACATTGTGTTCTTGCTCTGTTTTCTTTCTTTCTCATTCCTTAAGTTTCATCTCTGAAGCAGGCATAGTGTTATTCCTGTTCTTGACCAAGATCACTAAAAGCTCCTTTGCTGTTCACATAACTGCGATCAACCTGTTCTCCCAGAAGATGTGAATGAAAAAGATTTTTGAACTGCAGGTTGCAGCATTAACTTAAGATGTACAGTAAGATGTAATAAAAACAGAAATAGCTGTAAATAGTAAGGTCTGGTGGTATCGATAGAAAGAAAAATAGAATTAACATATCAAATTGAGGACATTTTGTCACAAGATGAAAAAAAAGATTTAAAAAAAAGCTCATTTTAAGTTGCAAAGAAAATGGTGGGAATGATGGATAGGACAAAGAGAATATTTATGATTGGATGACGAAGAGATGCAATGGGATAAGCTTGGGAAAATGGGTTAATCAGGACAGTTGGAGAGCAAGAATACAAAACGAAGGAGTGCAAAATTTTGTAAAATGCAGAACTGCAGGAAATGTCCAGAAAGTTAGCTCTACAAATGGAGATAAATTTGTACATCTGAGAATCGAATATTTCATCCACAAGCCTGAAACATATCTCCAAATAAATGCGGTATGATTTATCCTACTGCATTAGGTCTTGTTATAAGAGTGCGGGAGGACACCAAGAGTCGGAATGTGATGGACAATTAAAGCAAATGCAATGGGGCAGCACGGTGGCATAGAGGTAGAGTTACTGCCTTACAGCGCAAGAGGCCCAGGTTCGATTCCGACTACGGGTGCTCTCTGTACAGAGTTTGTACATTCTCCCCGTGACCTGGGTGGGTTTTCTCCAAGATCTTCGGTTTCCTCCCACAGTCCAAAGATGTACAGGTTTGGAGGTTAATTGGCTTGGTATAAATGTTTAAAAGTAAATTGTCCCAAGTGTGTGTAAGATAGTGTTGATATGCGGGATTCGCTTGGCTGGCGCAGACTAGGTGGGCTGAGGGGCCTGTTTCCGCACTATATCTCTAAATTTAACCAAGCAGCAATAAACTCAAGTTTGCCCCACAGACTGAATGCCATGCCATGATCATATTGAATGGCTGTGGTGGTTCGAAGGGCAGAATGGCATACTCCTGCATCTATTGTCTATTGTCTATTGTCTATAATGCCGTTGTCCAGTCTACATATGATTTAGCCAATGCAGAGAAGGTCACGTTGTAAAGACTGTGAGCTATGCCATGGATTTGAAGTACAAATAACTTGCCTGGTCACTGGAAGCATATTTTAATCAAAAGACACTGCTAGAAACCCAATGGATCTGGCGGTATTTGTGGAGGGAAAAGGGATAGTCAACATTTTGGTTTGAGGTCCTTTTTCTGTCCTCATGTGCGATCTTAATCCAAAATATTGACTGCCATTAGACTTTGGACTGTTTCTTTGTGCAATCAACGCCAAAATGTAGCGAATTGCGCATGTGTAAGCCATGCAAAAAGAATTTCACTGCGCCGTGCATACAGGAAAATAAAGAACCATTGAACTATAAAAAGGTCCAGAGAGGGTGGATAGCTGGCAGGGAGAGTCCATGAGGACGAGGAATGTGGAGGAAGTCCCAGAGTAGGGGGAGGAAGAGCTCCACATCGTGGCAGGCTTAGTGGTATAAAGGTGAGGCCTCTGCTGAAGAATGACTGCTGTGCATTTGAAAGAGGAAGGTCAGGGTGTATAGTGAAAACTCCATCTTTGATACTTTCCCCAGTCAATCCATCATTGTGCCCATAATATGGTGAGTGACAGCAACTGATTTTGTGCACATAATTGATATATAATACTTTCCTATTTATTGCAGAATTAGTCTTCATATTAACTGGAAGTTGCTGCAGTTTATTTACTCTGTTCTTTAAGTGGACACAGTACATGTTAACTTGTCTTTGTTTGCTGTGCAATAGACAATTTGCTGCGAGTTAATCCTTCAATTTATTTGGTGGACACTATGTTGGAAATATACTTCCTTTTTTTAAATAGTGAGAATTTTTGAAGTTTAATTGTTATGCTGCTCATCTGGTGAGCATTTTCTAATTCTTTAAGGATATGTCCAGTGCAGGGAGTTATTAAACAACTTATCAATGTTCGAAACAGTGGGGAAAATCCATTTCACGGCCGAGTATCATGGAATTTAGCTACTCAGCTTCACAAGAAGATATGGTATGAGTGACCTTTTTCATGAATGCAGTCAACTAATCATTCATAGAATAAAAATCCGTCCTTTTCACAATAATTGCATCAAAGCCATAGAATTATATTCTATAGACCTTCAGAAACTGGTAATTTTTTTAGGTATCCAGAAATAATTTCTGAAGATTCCTATCTCCCTACACATGTTATTTAAAGTTAAACTGCGCTTCTTCAAAAGTGCATCAATTTGTTTTTCTATGTATGGGAAATATTTAAAGTGACTGACCTTGAAAGTGCTTTATTCTTCAACAAAGTCTAAATCACCCCCTCCTTACACTCAGCACTCTTCTTCTCCAACAAAGCCAAGCTAAAACATATTCACATTCCAAAGAAAGCATTAATCTTCACTGACAGTTAAAGCGGATGGATTTGTTGCTTTTTTTTTCAATCTATATGTTCTTCTCTGTGGAAGAAAAGGTGGTACAGAGGCACGATGGTAGAGTTGCTGCCTTGCAGCACCAGAGAACTGGATTTGATCCTAACTGTGGGTGCTATCAGTACAGAGTTTTTACGTTCTCCCTGTGACCGCATGGGTTCTCTCTGGGTGCTCCGTTTTCCTGCCACACTCCAAAGGCACAAGGGTTTGTAAGTTAATTGGGTTTGATAAAATTGTAAATTGTTCCTAGTGTGTAGGATAGTGCTAGTGATTGGTGATCGGCCCGGACGCAGTGGGCTGAAGGGCCTGTTTCCACGCTGTGTGTCTAAAGTCTAAAGTCTATGATTTTTATTTTGAGTTGGCTTAGCCTGGGTGAGTAACTGGTGCATTTTGTATCAGGAACTCACGGCAGACATGTTGCACCTGCTGTGGAGAGAATTAATAAGCTGAGTGCCAATGAAGACGTCTGCTTTGTACTGTGAAAGCATTGAGAAAGAATGACTAGTTTATTGAGAAGTAAAATTACAATATAGCTAGTGAAATTACCACACTTTCCCTCCATAGCTTTCTCTTTCTATCAGTTCAGTCAGTCATCAAATAAAAAAAAGATAGACACTAAATGCTGGAGTAACTCAGTGGACCAGGCAGCATCTCTGGAGAGAAGGAATGGGTGAACTATCCAGAAATGCTGCCTGACACACTGTGTTACTCCAGCATTTTGTGTCCATCTTTGGTTTAAACCAGCATCTACATTTCCTTCCTACAACTTCAAATAAAAAATACGTATGCTGGAAATCTACAATATGAGCAGATAATGCAGGAGACACTCAACAAGCCAGGCAGCATCAGAAGAAGGAGAAACTGTTAAGATGAATGATACCCTCACAGGAACAAGTCAATAGTTCATTCTATTCTGGTCTTCTCCATCGGAACAAAGCATCAAACTGATGTTCTGGAGGACACAACACTTCTCACACTCTTCTCTACCCTTCCCATCTGGATCTCAATGCTATCTCTGAATAGCTTTTCAATGGTTGGATCTGACTCAGTATCACTGTGCATGCATCAATAATGTCTTGCTACTTCTTGTCCTATAACAGCAGATAGGTATTAGAGGTGGATTCCTTCAGAATTTCAGAGCATGAGTCTAGGAAACATTTCCATCTCTTAACATCTGGCTGGACAGATGCAGCAGGCTGCTTGTTTAATTTACTACCAGTTATGTTTTATTCAATTCCATTTTTGGCCAGTTTGTAAATAACCTTATCCTGCATTTTTAAGAGCTGAATGATATAGATAACAATTTTAATGGTTGCGAAATTGCAGACATTCAGGTAAATAATTATATTTCAAATGTCTAATCCGAACATAATGCCAAGATATACTAATTTCATCTGCCTGCACATGATCGATATCCCTCCATTCCCTTCAGATCCGTGACCATCTAAAACCCTCCTTAATGCCAATTAGCAAAATCTGTCAACACAAAGGGCAGATGTTGGTTAAAATAGCTTCTGTTATTTCTTTCATTTGCCCTGGATATCATGAGTGTTATTGGAGTTGTTCTTACTCAAGCAAGTGGATAGAGTTTCTTCATATTGCTGACTTGTACCTCATATGTTGGTGACATGGCTTCAGGGAAACAGAAGGTGAGACACTTGCCGCACTATGCCCGGCTTTGGCTTTTTGCAGATAAAGTATTTTTGTAGCAGGTCCAGTTAAGTTATTTGGTTAATTATTATTTGGCTACTCTCCTAGTATGTTAATGGTTAGAAACTCAGTGATACTAATGAAATGAAATGTCAAAGGTCTTTCATGTGGAACATAGAAAAATACAAAATTGGCCCATTGGCCCACAATGTTTGTGTCAAAGATGATGCCAAGATAAACTGATTTCATCTGCCTGTAACATGTATGTGATCCATATCCTTTAATTCCCTGCAAATCCATGTGCCCATCTAAAAGCCTCTTAAATACCACTGTTGTATCTGCATCCACTGCCACCCCTGGCAGCACATTCCAGGCACTCATCACTCTCTGTGTATGAAAAAACGTGCTCAGCGCATCTCCATTAAGCTTGCTCCTCTCACTTTAAAGTGATGTCTTCTAATATTTGTTACTTTCACCCTGGGAAAGGTTATGACTACCAAGCCTATCTATGCCTCTCATAATTGTATACACGTTTCCTGTTTTCCCCTGATTCCCACTGATTTTAATTTCTCCAGAGTGATAATTGCTTACTGGGAGAAATAATGAGCTGTTTGCAAATGTTTCAGGCTTGTCTTTTGCATTTGTGCATCAGATTCCATGTCATTGATAATGAGAAGGTTTGTGAAGTCTAATCCACCTCCTCCTCTAGCTGTTTAATTATCTGCCACCATTCATGACACGATAGGGGAGGACTACAGAGCTTCAGACAGATCTATTCATTGTGAGCTCAGAGCCTTGAACATTGCGTTCCCAGGAAGCAATGGCAGAAAATGGCACAAACATCAATGGCAGTAGCCTTGCCTCAAGAATATCCTTGTGCAAATTAATTGAATCAAGCATACACTCTGATATAGCAAGTCAATACACATAACAGGGCAACATCATTATATATTTAGTACATTATATGCCCACTACAGTTCTTTATCAAGTCTTTTACATGATTTGGCATGGCATTGACCAGTTTCCGACAGATTCCGAGGTTTATTTTCATTGCGATATCCCAGCTGAATCATAGCCTCTATGAGTTTCTGACCTGTGGTACAGTCCTATCCATCCCATCTCTCCTGGATAATTGACCACAAATTCTCAATTGGATTCAGATCAGGTGAGTTACCAGACCAGTCATAGACACATATTCCCTTCAGCTAGCAAAATCGGGCCACGATCTTTGATGTGTGGCACGTTGCAAGGTCTTGACAGAATATTCCAGATTCATCTTGAAAAGTCTTCGCCATTTCCGGCACCACTCTTCACTGCAAAACATCGCTGTATTGTGGGGATTTCATCATTCCATCAACTGGATATAGATGACCAAAATCACATAACCATATAACCATATAACCATATAACAATTACAGCACGGAAACAGGCCATCTCGACCCTTCTAGTCCGTGCCGAACACATAATCTCCCCTAGTCCCATATACCTGCGCTCAGACCATAACCCTCCATTCCCTTCCCATCCGTATAACTATCCAATTTATTTTTAAATGATAAAAACGAACCTGCCTCCACCACCTTCACTGGAAGCTCATTCCACACAGCTACCACTCTCTGAGTAAAGAAGTTCCCCCTCATGTTACCCCTAAACTTCAGTCCGTTAATTCTCATGCCATGTCCAAAACCATAGTAGCTGAAACAATCCCAGAACATTTTATTTTCAGAATGTTTGATAGAAACATAGACATAGAAATTAGGTGCAGGAGTAGGCCATTCGGCCCTTCGAGCCTGCACCGCCATTCAATATGATCATGGCTGATCATCCAACTCAGTATCCCGTACCTGCCTTCTCTCCATACCCTCTGATCCCCTTAGCCACAAGTGCCACATCTAACTCCCTCTTAAATATAGCCAATGAACTGGCCTCGACTACCCTCTGTGGCAGAGAGTTCCAGAGATTCACCACTCTCTGTGTGAAAAAAGTTCTTCTCATCTCAGTTTTAAAGGATTTCCCCCTTATCCTTAAGCTGTGACCCCTTGTCCTGGACTTCCCCAACATCGGGAGCAATCTTCCTGCATCTAGCCTGTCCAACCCCTTAAGAATTTTGTAAGTTTCTATAAGATCCCCTCTCAGTCTCCTAAATTCTAGAGAGTATAAACCAAGTCTATCCAGTCTTTCTTCATAAGACAGTCCTGACATCCCAGGAATCAGTCTGGTGAACCTTCTCTGCACTCCCTCTATGGCAATAATGTCCTTCCTCAGATTTGTAGACCAAAACTGTACGCAACAATTGATGAACTGGTCAATGTGGCTATTTCCTCACCGACACTCTGACTGAATTCTGAACATGTTGGCTACATTGGTCCTGAACCAGGAAATGGCTTTTGTTATTGAATAACACCTTTCTCCAGTTTTCACATGTCCAATTTTTAAAGTTTGCCCACTGGTATCATTTGTTCTTCATTGCAGCAGTTAGAATTTGTTTTAATCTCAGGTCTTCAGGTTATACAACCAACTTCAATGTTATATCAAAGTCATGTGAGTGACGACGTGAAGAGCCCGCCAACCCGCATGCGCGTCAATACGTCGAAGCATCGCGCGAGAATCGGAGCAGTATGAAACTGCTCTGGCAGGTAAAGGTTTAGATTTTGTTTCAGGAACTGGCCACTGCTCCAAAAATAGGTGCAGCGAGCCCAGAGAAGCTGGCACAGTTTGTGCAGCTGCTGCCGTGGAGTTGCCATAAGGAGCTGGCGGTGTAAATTTTTGACTGCCAACACGGCCGGGACAGCGACCACCACGGAGGCTCAGTACGTAGCTGGCGACTAAAATTAGCAGCTGCCGGCACAGCCAGGACAGCGACCGCCGCGGAGGCTCCGTAAAGGAGCTGGCGGATGGAATTTAATCGGTTGACGGCTCGGCCGAACCAACCGCCGTGGAGGCCTTAAATAAATAAATAAATAAGAAACAAACACATAAATAAATAAATAAATAAATAGATATATAGATGGATGAATAAAAAGGAAGCTGGCAGCTTTATTCAATAGGCTCACGGCTCGGCCGGTGCAGCTATCGCCATTATGGCTTAGCAGCCTGTTGGTCCAGGCTTACAACACTGGCAGGCGTGACCTGTCCAGTGACCCCGCTGAGGCTCCGAAGGAGCAGCTGGCCAAACGAACAGCTTGTTGATCCAGGCTGGGAGAAACTGGCAGAGCGATCTGCCACAAAAGGCAGAAGGCTGTTGAATTAAGCTAAGAGTACTAAGGCTCTGAAGGAACAGAACGGGCCAAAAGTAGCAGCCTGGCTAACCAGACTGGGAGTAAAACTGGCAGCGTGCCCTGCACAGTAAGCTCCAGCAAGGCTCCAAAGAGACTGTAGGCCGAAGTAGCAGCCTGTCCAATGGGGCTCAAGATGTGGTCAGACTTGGTCTGCAATGGAATGTCGCTGAAGCTCCAACAAGGAGGGAGACCAGGGATCAGAGACGCTGGCAGGTAAGGAATTTTGTTTCAGGAACGGGCTGCTACTTCGAAAATAGGTGCAGCGGGCCTGGAGAAGCTGGCACAGCCTGTGCAGCTATTGCAGTGGAGGCTCTGAAAAGGAGCAGGTGGCTGGAATCAATCGGCTGACGGCTCGGCCGGTGCAGCTACCACCGTGGAGGCTCCGTAAAGGAGCAGGCGGCCGCATTCAGTAGGCTGACAGCTCGGCCGTTGCAGCTACCACCGTTAGGCTCCGAGTGGCAGCAGGTGGCCGGATTCAGTAGGCTGATGGCACTGCTGGTGCAGCTACCGCCATTGAGGCTCACCTCCGTTTTAGGGCTCCAAGGGAGCAGGCGACTAGTCACGGAGAGCTGACGGGTTCAGCCGTACAGACACCTCCGTTGAGGCTCAAAAAGGGATCCAGCCAGATGCCTGTAGGAAGCAACACCTGGCTCATGGTTGCATTATATTCTTCCCCTCTAGACTCCGTTAAGGCCCCAGAAGGGAGCAAGCCCAGACTCGGTGTCATAAGCAGGTGCGACCTGTTCAGTCAGTATATAATATAGTTGTGCTCCTGGTTCAGGAGACACTTATAGGCTGCTCCAGTCAGATGCCTGTGGAAGCAACACCTGGCTCAGGGTTGCATTGTATACCCCACTCAGAAGAGGGGAAGCAATACCTGGCTCAGGTTTGCATTTCAATATCTCCCGCTCAGAAGAGGGGAAGAAACACCTGGTTCAGGGTTGCGTTATTTTAGCTCCCGCTCAGTAGAGGGGAGTACTGGAGATTATTACATAGGTAACTCTGATTATGGGGATATCAACAAGGAATTTGAATCCCCTGAACTAATGGTGGATATGCTGCAGTTTAATCATATGAAGGAGTTCCGTCTCTTGTCACATAATTTGACATCCCTTCGGGGATATGAGATCCACTGGAGAAGATCTGGCTAAGAGCATCAGTGATTTAACTTCTTATCAGCTACGGAGGGGTATATGCTGGATACGGCTGGGAAATGTGCCAGTCCAGATGAACTGCCTGACTTTGGATGTTCCAAATGTCAATCTCACCATTTGTGATATCTCAGTGGTGATACGTGGGCAGTGAATTAAAATTTCAGCGCATCTAAAAGACAGGTCACTGATGTCATTTCGGCCTTTGCAAGGGCAGTTGATGGGTTCAGCTATCGATAGTGCATAAGATGCATCAGCACTTCTATGTAATATGCAGTTGCAGCTAAATTGCCTTCGCAAGATGCTATAAGCCCTGAGTTAATTCCTAAAAAATGTGCTCATTTATGCAGGGCCAGTAACATGCAGCCTGCAAAATATCTCTTCAGAGAGGACTTATGTGAGCAAGTTTAAGACTTGCAGGACGAATTTTAGGCGGCTGCGGGGAAGGCAGAACCATCCTATGTTGGTAGGGCTTCAGTATTCCGGCGGGCATACCACCTCTATATATAACTAATGGCAGGAACTGTTACTCTGAGGCTGGTTGGAACAACAGGCCTACTCAATTCAGACCCAGCAAAGGCCTTTTTTAGGCCAGGGCCATCACGCTCATCTTCGTGAAGAGAATGTGTTGCGCACACTGGCGACTGAGATAGGTCCAGGCAGAGGACTGCTGCAGCTGCTCCTAGTTCACGGTTGCATTATGATATTTTCCAATCTGAGGGTGATTCTGCCTGTGAGGAGTTGACAGCGAACTCGTATTCCCACACCAAGTGGATGCTACGCTTTAATTCTAGTCGCATAAGGATCTGGTGGATGTTCTGATTCTATCAGACACTGGAGGTTTGTAGGTTAATGCCATCAGTTGAGGCAAAATAGTAAGATTAAACGAGAACTTACCAGTTTGAAGTTTGATCTGTATTTTATGAGGAGTTACGATGAGGGATTACGTGAAGAACCCGCTCAGCACGCATGCGCGGCATACTTCAAAGCAGCGGTGTGGAATCACAGACAGACACAGTTATTGAAGTAAACATAGTAAAGACAAGGAGACATCAGTTTGTGAATTTGACCCATATTATTGAGGGTGGGAGCGGAGGGCACGTAATCCCTCATCGTAACTCCTCATAAAATACAGATCAAACTTCAAACTGGTAAGTTCTCGTTTAATCTTACTATTTTACTTCGGAGTCACGTGAGTGATTCCGTGAAGATTTCAAAGCTCTGTGATTTCAAACCGTGTAACAGTTATTACTACATCACTGCCGAAGTCTTTGAGGGAGGAAGTGTGTTATCGTAATCAACCAATGAATCTGTTTTATGAAAAACAAAAACGGTATTTATTAACAATCGCAACAAAAAGAAAATTGCTCCCCCGGGCTTAAATTAAATATTTGCAGACTGTAAAATTGTTTTTGCATATAACACAGGTTTTGCCAACGGCTTGTGATAAAAAAAAGTCCTGAAAGTGGTTTCCCTTGCCAATCCTGCTGTAGCCAGGATGTGGTCCATCGGCACGTTCATTCTTTCCGCCGTTGACGTGGATGCTGCCCTGGTGGAGTGAGATTTATACAAGTTAGTCTCAATCCCGGCAGCTTTTAGCACCTGCTTGAGCCATCTCAAAATGGTTTGGCTCGTCACCCGACCATGAGGTTTTTTATGACTTACCCACAAGGTGTTTTCACTCCCTCGAATATTGTTAGTTGTGTCTATATAAGATAGTAGGCGGGTCATGACACATAACCGTGGTTATGGTGGGTAAGCCCGGAATATCACGACTGGACTAGGCGTTCATGGCCTGCTCTGTTTGATCAGTCCCTGGATCATAAACGAGATCTGGCCTGGAGCTGTAATCATGTGGTCCAGTCGTAACCATTATAGAGACTGGACCCTCTGTGCGGATACAGGTGCCATTAACATGAGCGTTTTGAGTGTCAATTGTTCCAAGCTGAGGGATTTGGCTGGTGGCCATCCCCTGAGGTAAGTCAGGACCTCACTGACATCCCATATATGGGTGTGCCTTGGTTTAGGGGGGTTGGTAATGTAAATGCCTTTCATTAATTTTACCACCAACGGGTGAGATCCCATGGCTTGTTGTACTGGCGCTAGTGTTAAGTAGGCAGATAGGGCACTTCTTGCTGTGTGGATGGCACTGTAGCCTTCCTTCTACGAAACTTCCTTCTTCGTAGTGAAGTTTGGCCAGGAATTCCAGTACGTTGGTGACTGATGCAGTTGTGTAGGTGGTCCCTGTATCCAGGCAGTACTTTTCCCATTTTCTGATATTGGTCAAGTACTGTTTTTTGGTGGATGTTCGGAGGGATGCTGACATGGTGTTGACGGTTATTTCTGATAATCCCAGTCCCAGCAATGGCCTGTTCAGAATCTGCAACCCAGGAGTTTGATTTTTTCATGGCATGGGTGGCTTATGCCAGACACTGGGTGTTGTAATAATTCTGGGTCACTAGGAAATGTCATCGGAGTTCCAACAACCATGTCATGGAGTATCGGGAACCATGGCTGCGTAGGCCAGTCGGGTGCTATCAAAATACCTGAAGCAGAGTCCATTTGTTTTTTGCGTAGTACCCGACTAATGAGGCAGAAGGGAGGAAATGCATAGAAGAAGAAATTACCCCAATCCAGTGCGAACGCATCTACCGCTGCTGCCTCAGGGTCTGGTTCCCAGGCGATATACATAGGTACCTGGTGATTTAGCCTTGATGCGAATAAATCGATATCTGGCGTGCCATTTTGCTTGACAATTTTTGCAAATATTTTGGGGTTTAACATCCATTCGATGTTGTCATTAAATTTACGTGACCGGGTGTCTGCCACTGTATTTAGCTTACCTGGTAGGTAAGTTGCTGAAAGCCAAATATGTCTTTCGACACACCATTGCCAAATTGTGTTAACCAACTTGTCGCATGATAACGATTTTATGCCGCCCATATGGTTAATGTAGGCCACCACCGTAGTATTATCTATTTGTAACCGAACATGCAAGTGATGCATATTTGATGCATATGCTTTTAAACCATAGAAGGCACCCAACATCTCTAGATAATTTATGCTCAGTGTAAGTAGTAATGATGACTCAGGGTTAGTCCATCTACCACCTGTGCTGGATATAGAGTTAGTTGCTCCCCAGCCTTGAGCACTGGCATCTGTTTGGATAAATAGCATTGGGTTAGTGATGGTATTAGGGCTGAAACTATGCCAAACGTTTTCTGCCCACCACTGTAGTTCTGATATTGCTTCAGTGGGTAACTTCATGACACGATCATAATGACCTGCATGTCGTTTTAGTGCCTGTACCTTTGCTCTTTGTAAGCTTTGGTAGTGCAAAGTTCCAAATTGCGTAGCCGGAAATGCTGCTACCATTTTCCCAATTACTCTTGCTACTTGTCGAATAGTTGGTTGTTTGTTGATCATTAGATTGTTGCATGATTGTGCCAATGCAACTGTTTTGTCTCTTGGCAAAGTTACAGTCATATGGACTGAATTAATTGTGAAGCCCAAGCAGTCCATAGTTGTGGATGGCTTCAACTTAGATTTATCTGGATGTAAGACAAATCCCAAGGTTTCGAACAACTGTTTGGTAGCTGATGCAGCTGACATAGTCAATTCCATGGTTTTGCCTACTATTAAGATATCATCGAGATATGCCATGACAATATGTTTTTGTCTTCTTAATATTGCCAAGGCTGGTTTTAGTATCTTGGTGAATAATCTTGGGGCTGATGTTAACTCATTGGGTAACGCTTTAAACAGCCATCATTGCCCCATCCAGGTAAACTTCAGGTATCTGCGATGATCCTTGTGAATAGGTACTGAATAGCAAGCATCTTTAAGATCAATGCTTGTCATGTAGTATCCTTTGGAAATTAATTGTTTGGCAGTAACAAATGTTTCCATTTTGAAATGTATATACTTAACAAACATATTTAGTGATGTTAAGTCAATGATGATGCGACATCCACCATCTTTTTTGGTTTTAGCGAATATATTTGATACAAATTCCAAGGGTTCATGTTTTGTTTTTTCAATGATACCCTTTGTAATTAGTCTCATCAGTTCAACTTGTCCCTCTCGTTTTTCTTTCACTGAGAGGGAAAATACCCTTTGGGGTAAATGTTGAACTGGTGGCAATTTACCTGTTATGAATTGTATTTTGTATCCACTAATGCCATTGAGTATATACTGATCACTCGTGATAGACTCCCATGCTGCTTTAAACTGGTGTAATCTCCCTCCTGTTAGTATTAAGCCCCTTCTTTCTATATGCTGGTAGGAACCAGACCCACCTACCTCCATGGTTACGGGTATTTCCTCTGGTTCCCGCTGGTCCCACGAGGCTTGCGTGTTGTCTGATGTGGCGTTGACGTTGGGGGTGGCGCATTTTCCATGGGGTCCGCTCTGGGCCCTGGTCTAAAAAAGACTTACGGTGATAAAATGCGGACCCCGAGCTTTCACCAGACCTATATGGTGGACGTCGACTTGTGGACGCGACGGGGTGCTGCCACTTGGTGTTTAGTGTTCTATGTTTGCTCGTCCCGTGCCCTGCCTTCATGAGACCATGAGTTTTTGAGGCCTCGGCCATATCCTTCATTCGCTTAGTGAGGTCATTGCCAAAGAGCAGTATGTCTGGCTCAGAGGCTGGGGTTTTGCGCAGCCCCGCAAATTTAGGATTGATGGCAGGTTTTATTATTTCTTTACGCTGGTTGTTGATCTCAAATTGCGTATTACACAACAGCGCGAGAGTATCCTGTTGAGTGGTGGTCATCTCGGTGTTGTCCACGGAACGAGCAAATGAAGTGATGGCCGACGTCAGGAGCCTGAGGATCCGCTGCAGTTTTAGCTCGTGGTGTCGGATGTTTGGCCCAACGTGTCCCCAGATTTGGCTGTTTACAGCTGGCACTTTGAGGGACTCACAGTTCTCCGGCGCTGTATAAGTTTCCAAAGCATCATTGACCACCTGCTCCTGTAGAGCCCTGTTGGAGAAGTGGTTGATGCTGGCAGCTAGTTTGGCTTCTAACGGTCTTCCTGCACGTGGGGTTGCCACGTAGCGGTCCACTACACCAAGCAGCTCTTCCTGTTCCTGCACCCCTTGCATACTCCCGAGATCTTTAGCCATCGTCCCCTCTTCTTGACCAGCCCAGTCCTGGTCAACAAAGCTATCCTCTGGAAAGGAGGAAGCAATGGACAGTGCACAAGGCACTGTGGAGGGAGTGCCTGACCTCCCTCTGCGAGAGCACCCCTCCTGGGCGCTCCATGCGGCTCAGGCGGCTGTCTCTCCCCCGCCTGGGTGGAGAGACGTCCCCATCCGATGTGTCGGAAACCACCAGCCGGACGATCTTTCTGGTAGCTTTCCCTTCAGCCCGCTGCTCAGGCGCTAGCAGAGCAGGGCTCGGCAAGGTGTCGGGGATAGCGGAGCGCTCGGTTAGTGTTCCTACCGCCTGTTGCTGCCCCCCCCCCCGTCTGATGGAACGCTCCTCTGGTGTAGTCGAACGGAGGACAGATTTCTTTGAGAGTCTTGTCTTTGGCGTACTCATTTCTGAAAGAGAAATCAGATGGCTCTTCTTTGGTAAGTAAAGCCGACCCCAGTTCACTTACCTGACGGTCTGTCTTTAAAATTGCAGCGGGAGTGCCTGACTCCCGCTGTAGCCGCTTGTTGCACTGCTGGCGTAATGCCGCGCATGCGTGCTGAGCGGGTTCTTCACGGAATCACTCACGTGACTACGAAGTAAAATCAGTCGAAAGACTTTAACCCCAGAAAAATTTGGGAGTTCTCAGGGGGAGAAAAATGTAGCATGCCAAATCAAGTTAGGATTTGGATAGTCTCATCATGTGTCTGGCTACCCAGTTTAACATGGATAATTGTCTTCCAGCAATTTAGCTGATGCAGAGGATTTAGGGCCTCAATCGGTCTTGAAGCATACTTTTCCATATCTATACACGAGAGGCACAGATATATCTGGTGTTTTTGATGACAAAGCCAGTGGTGGAAAGTTTCGGCTCTACCTTAGGGGTTGTCTTCAGGCCTAGGCTATTTACAAAGATTCTAAAGCTAATGCTGCCCTACTCAGATCAAAAGGGCGTTGTGTCACAGAGTTTATAGATGACATGCTTTTGTAGCTGATAAGACTTGAATGGGAAGGCTAATCATTTTTTTTGCAATAAATCTACAGCCTTGTGCAAATTAATTGAATCGAGGGCTGATTTTGCTATTTTTTTCATATGATGAGTTTTGACGTCCTTAGATTTTTTCTGAAATCCTTTAAATCCCTTTGAAAACTTTTTTTTGGTCATTCTTCCTACTCCAGGTGTTCATATCAGTGATTTACCACCATTTGAGAATAACGTAAAGCAATACACAAAATGGATCCTCTTTTTTATCTGCATCTGCCTATCCTTTGGGCGATAGCGATCCAGTGAGAGGCAAATTTTGTATCAACAAAACCCCGTCTTAAGCCCCTGTCCCACTTTCATGACCTAATTGATAAAAAATGTCGACTCGTGGACATTTTTTATCAGGCTGGAAAAAACGCCGCAGCCTACTTGAGACTACGAGAACACAGAGACCACTCACGAGCATGAGGAAGAGTTACGAAGACCCCCTACGACCTCGTGGCGATCAAGCTGTGAGTATGAGTCAAGGGAAAACTCGGCAGAGGTCGCCAAAGGTCATGAAAGTGGGACAGGGGCTTAAGACGGGATATTGTTGATACAAGATTTGCCTCTCACTGGATCGCTATCGCCCAAAGGATAGGCAGATGCAGCTAAAAAAAGAGGATCCATTTTGTGTATTGCTTTACGTTATTCTCAAATGGTGGTAAATCACTGATATGAACACCTGGAGTAGGAAGAATGACCATAAAAACCGTTTTCATAGAGATTTATAGGAAAACCTAAGGACGTCAAAACTCATCATATGAAAAAAATAGCAAAATCAGCCGTCATTTCAACTTAATTTGCACAAGGCTGTAGATTTATTGCAAAAAAAAGATTAACCTTCCCATTCAAGTCATCAAAGTGAATATATTCATGTTAATACATCATGCCAAGCTCATCTATCCAGCTAACACCAAGCTCTATCATTTAGGTCATAACTGGGACATAAATGTACCATGCCTTATCACAACTCATGTAGTTCTGCTGCAAGCTCATTATACAATACAATACAATATACAATACAATACAATACAATACAATACAATACAATACAATTTTATTTGTCATTTGAACCTCGTTGAGGTCCAAATGAAATGTTGTTTCTGCAGCCATACATACAAAAAGAGAAAAAGACCCAAGACACAACACAATTTACACAGACATCCATCACAGCGCATCTCCTCCTCGCTGTGATGGAAGGCAAAAACGTATCTCTCCCCTGCACTCCCCTCTCCCCCCCGATGTCAGAGTCAAAGCCCCCAGCGGGCGATGGTAATTGTCCAGCAGCCATTAAAGCCACGCCGGGTGATGCAAGGCCATGCTCCGGGTCTTGTTGTTGGAGCCCCCGGCGGGCGCTAGCAAAGTTCCGCAGACATTCCAAGCCACGTGGGGAAGAGATGTAAGGCCCCGCTCCAGGTAACCTTCAACCCCGCAACTCGGGCAGGAGAATTTGCCGTTGCGGAAGCCCCGAAAAGCGGTCTCCCAGCAGGGACCCGCGGGCTCCCGGTGTTCCTGTCTGCCAGACCTGCGGTTGGAGCCTCCGAATCTCAGCATATATTAGAGCCATTTTAGACACAACAGCCCTGACATACAAACAAATTGCATGAAATGCATTGACATACCCCCATGCTTATTCAAGTGAACATGCTTAAAAATGCATCTGAAAATGAGGAGGGATGGAGAAGATGCTTACATTAGCTGCCACCAGCATATTTCAATGATGCCTGGTGGAAAGGATCTGCAGTGTTGAGGCATCAAACATAGGTGCTCAGGCACAAGCAAGAGAGAGCAGTGCAAGAACCCATGCAAGGTCGTACTTAAGCACTGTTCAGAAGAAAAAGTAGAAAATGGAGAATTTTTAATTGCTGAGTGATTGAAAGTTATTGCATGGAGTGAGACCTGAATGTCCTTGAACACAAAATCTGGCATCCTTAGGGAAATAAGGATATATTGAAATAGAAGGAATGAAACAGATTGACTGTTAGAATGTCGACAACATACTGGAGAAACTCAGCAGGTGAGGCAGCATCTATGGAGTGAAGGAAATAGGCAACGTTTCGGGTCGAGACCCTGCTTCAGACTGTTAGAATGTGGTCATCATTCCAAGAACAAATATTAAGCCTGGAGGGGAGGGGAGGATTAATCTCATATTCCCATAAGGTTTAGTTGGGGTTTAAACTGGGAGCTGGGATCTCAGATGGGATTTTCATGTTTTAGAAATACAGGAAAAAAGTTTGAAGGTTGAAGCTTGTGTGCTGTCCGCTCTCACCTCTGTTGGTTATGGGTTGAAATCCCAGTCCAACCATATACATACAATATTAACCAGCATTTCAGTGCAGCAGTGGAGGAATTCTGCATTTTCAAGGTCAGTAGGTGCATGAAATATTTTAATGGTCAGTAAATTTTTCACGGATTGCTGACCTTGCTGTCTATCCTGATATGTGTGTGTCTGAAATATGAATCTCCCTGGTGGAAGCACAATTTCTCAAAGTCAGTCTTATGCATGAAACGCTACCAGACTTCCCTGCAGATTGTTTTCAGGAATTAATATAAATCCAAATCTTTGTTTACCATTTAACTTTGCATCCAGCTCTAAAGAAACATCCAACTAACATAAATTCATCACTTTTATGGATTAAAAAATTGTTATTCTTGTGAAAATTGTTCGATAATAGCATTCTCCTCCTCTAAGCAGCAGATCATGGGTTCAGGTCCTACCTTTGAAAAGATAAACATGGTGAACAGCTATAGGACCAGCCTTATCAATCCAACAAACACCCACAAGCTACCCACTCCTTCCTGCAGTACACCCTATGGTTCTTGACTGGTGTTTGACGGGTGTCAGAGGTCATGGAGAGAAGGCAGGAGAATGGGGTTAAGAGGGAGTGATAGATCAGCCATGATTGAATGGCGGAGTAGACTTGATGGGCTAAATGGCCTAATCCTAGTCCTATCATTTATGACCTCATGCCAATAGAGGAGATATTACATCTTCCCCTCTACTCCCACTTGTTCCAGGGGCCCAAACACTTTTTCAATTTAGTAAACTGTATTTGCTGCTCATGATGTGGTCCTCTCTGTTCTGGGCAGAACAAATGTAGATCTTACAATTGGGCTGTGTAGGAAGGAACTGCAGATGCTGGTTTAAACCAAAGACAGACACAAACAGCTGGAGTAACTAAGCAGGCCAGACAGCATCTCTGGAGAAAAGGAATAGGTGACGTTCTGGGTCAAGACCCTTCTTCAGACTAAGAGACATGGGAAAGGGAAATGTGATATAAGATGGTGATATTGTGTCTATTTGTGATACTGTGCTTTTTGTGTCTATCTTACAATTGATCCGTTGGACACTTCAAATCTGTCTGTATGTATGATCTGACATTATGGTCCTCAGTTTCTTCAACACTGTCCCATTTATGCTCTTGACTTCTTCATTCACACTGTTCCATAATTTTCTTCTGAACCTAAGCTTGAGGAGCAACACCTCTTTTTTTTTGGCTGAGTACATTCCAATATTCTGGATTGAACTTCAAACAATGAACCTTCTGGTTCAACTTACATCAGATTTAGTTTCATCTTTTGTCCTTTTCCTCAAATCATTATCAAACTCTTTATCCCCTTTTCTGTCTGCAATATTATCCCTTTAATCATTTGCACTTTTTCTATCTTCTGCCCTTCTATTATCGGGTTATCTCTTTCGGAACATCTGACAATTTTGCAGTAAGATATGAGCACCCTTTTAAGAATTGCAGCATGTGACCAACTGCTCCTTGTATTTCTTGTTGTTGTGTTTTGTTTAGTTTAGTTTAGAGATACAGTGTAGAAACAGTCCCTTCAGCCTACCAAGTCCACACTGACCAGCAATCCCCTACACTGGTACCATCCTACACACACTAGGGACAATTTACATGTTTTATATGTGCCAAGCTAATTAACCTACAAACCTGTACATCTTTGGAGTGTGGGAGGAAACTGAAGGACTCCAGAAAACCCATGCAGTCACGGAGGGAACGTACAAACTCCGTACAGACATACTCATGGTCAGGATCAAACCCGGGTCCCTGGTGCTATAAGGCAGCAACTCTACAGCTGCGCCACCATGCCGTGCCATGTGGTCTGGGAGAAATTCCCAGAAAGTCTATTGCTTTGTATAGAGATTTGGCTCTGGATAGTGGGCATACAGAAGATAAATTATGCAGGCCACTGGGCAAATTGTTCCATAGCAAGAGCACTTTTGTTAGCTTACTCATTATCATCTGATTTGTGATCCTGAAACCTTGTGTCAGTAATGTTATGAAATGAAAGTGTGACATTTTGACTCCGAACATGAACATTAAGAAAACAAATGGATGTGTACAGAGGGGTGTGTGATTCAATGAGATTCTACACTGTGGAAGGAACCAACGAATGAACTACTGGATTTCCAGACAAGTGAACAGTTCTATGAACAGGGAGAGTGGTGGGAATAGTTTCTGCTGTATATTGCGATGAATATGCAGATGAACCAAGGCAGATCAAGGCAAATGTTATGGTATCTCTCTGGCCACATCAGCACAAAAAGCCCCTGTAGTGTGAATTAGATACTTTACCAACATATGAAGCACACTTCATACATGCCACAAGGCAGACCCCAGACCACATATCACATTAAGTCATAACAAAGGGCAGACAGACAGAGCACAGCACTTTGACTGAAGTATCTGGAAGACTGGTACCAAAGTAAGACTTTTTCTTTTCACTATGAGGGAACAAATATAATGTGTGACTTATTGGATGTGTATCCTTTTAAGTACTTTTTATATCTAACTTACTGGTTATTCCCAAGAAGTTTAGACAATAATAATGGAAACTTACTGTTTCTTATTTCCCATCTCCACCCTGCCACATCCACCAATCCTGTCTTTTCACCTTAAAACTTGCATTACCTCTTAATTTCTTGCAATTCTAATGTAAGGGTATTGGCCTGAAACATCATTACAGTATCTCTGCTTCTCTTTCCCGAGATGCTGCTTGAACTGCAGAGTATTTCCAGCATTTTCAGGATGTCAGCATCCAGAATAATCTGCCTTTGTTTTTTGTTCATAAAATAAATATATATGATTCCCCTAATTGTATTGAGCGATACTGTTTTTGCAATCAGTTCAAAAGATCAGTTAATCATTCAAACTATTTCTGGTTCTGTGATTTCACGTAATCAAATTGACTACCATACTTGTGTTACCACAGTACCACAGTCCTTGAGGTTCTACTAAACCTTTTGAAAAATACAGTGCATCTTTCGTCAATGTTTATGCATAACCCATCATAAAAAGAAAAATTTGCTAGCATTTCATTAAATGACAATTACAAAATATGATGGTATTTTCCTTAATTACAATGTGGCTTATTATCTTTGGGAATTTGATATTTTGATCTTTAATTTCCATGGAGAAGATTAAATTGGGTTGATGATTTCCACAATTATTGGCAGTCAATGGAAGGAGAGCCAATGTGAGATTTATTGTTATTTCCTAAATACGTCTGTAATTCTAAACCTTAAACCAAAGGGTCACTTTAGCCTAAAAGTGTAAAGCGGAGTCATCAACACACTGTGTCTTTACTACTATTTATTGGTAATACACAAACGTTACTGC
Source organism: Leucoraja erinaceus (assembly GCF_028641065.1). Lineage (NCBI taxonomy): Eukaryota > Metazoa > Chordata > Chondrichthyes > Rajiformes > Rajidae > Leucoraja > Leucoraja erinaceus. The sequence goes on along the minus strand of NC_073379.1, from coordinate 32,137,065 downwards.
CCTAGCTGTACGTGGTCTGTCACAGGAGCTAGAGAGCGATCAATGGGTGGGGAGGTTGCAATTATACTTCTGATATGGGGAGTGGTTAGTAGTGGTGAGGTCACTATATTAAAGGTACATGCACATGTCATCTACAAAAAGGCCAATAGAATAGAGTATGATTGGCAAACACTTCAGTGCGAGCTGATATTTATCTGACAGTATCCCCACCTAAACTGTGCACAGGGAACATAGCGAGACTGTATCATGATACCAGGTTCAGAAAAGCATATATGGAGTACTTAAAATTCAAACAAGCTCTCATATGTTATTTAGTGTGCTGGGAAATCAGTCCTGCTAAAATGATAATGTCTGATTAGTTGGAAAGTGAGAGCCTGGTTAATGTTGGTTTGCAAGACGGGATTGGGTGCTTGAATGAAGTTTTCAGAATATTAACAAGCAGCAATATAAAAAGCAACCAATTTGTCCATTGCTCCAATTGGTTTGTGGTATAAGATAAGGGTGTCTTGCCATAATTATGAAGGGACATATCTGAAGTACTCTGCAGTTTTGGTCTCCTTATCTAAGGAAAAAAGTAATTGCTTCAGAAAGAATGCACCAGTTAACCAGGTTTGATTCCTGAGATGAGAGAATTGAGCAGAATGGCTCTATTTTCCCTGTTTAGTGAAATGAAAAGCAATCGCATTATTTAAATTATTCGAGGAATTGTAATGTAAATGTTAAAAAGCCATTTCCTCTTTGTCAGAGTTTAGAACCAAGGAATATAGTCTCAGGTTCAGCCATTATGGACTTGGGTTGAGAATTCTCTTCACCCATGGGATTGTAAGCTTTAAAATTGTCTAATGTGCACTATCGATGCTACGTAAAAAGTATATTTAGAATGAGAATTATATAATTTTGAGCATATATAGGAATTAAATATCATGGGGATTAGATAAGAAGTATAATTGACAAAAATGTCCATTATGATCTTGTTGAATGGTGGAGCTAGAATCATGTCACATTGCCAATTCCAATTTTTAATTTTCTGTGGTCAGTTTTATGGAAAAGGTGAAATGGTTAGAAATCACTTTTTCGAAACAACTAATGCAGTAACTGTGAGTTGTCATTAACAAAATGTTAACCAGGAGTGTTAACTTAGGCTGAGATGAAGGGTGTCCCCACATATTGGTGCTTCACTGTGCATCTGTTCCTCATCTGATGTTCTTGTACAGTTCGCCCATGAATAAAAATCACCTGACCATTATTTTGGCACCAAACAATATTTTGTGATGTGAAAAAAAACCTTGGATTATTAACCACAAAGGCAGTGAGAGATGACCTATCAACAAATATTCATTGTGCAGAGCCACACTTGTCAGGGAGTTCAAGATCAAACAATTAGGGTGTTAGTGTTGACATCCTATTGTATCTTTTCAAATCCCACTCAACACTGGGATTGATGACATTTTATGGGGTCCTTTACAAACTCAGGACACCCTACAGAATTTTAGAGCTAATCAGATACCTTTTGCAGCATAAAGATGTCTGTAATTGTAGCCAATCTCCTAAGGAAGCCCCCTATAAACAGGATGATGTCCAGATACTTAGGTTGACTAGTGTCTGTTGAGGGATAAATATTAGCTAAGATATCCAAGAAAACTCTTCTTCTTCAAAAGAGTACTGTGTGATCTCGTGCATACATCAGAGAAATCAGGTGGTCTTTCTGTTGCACCTCCAGCAGAGCAGGCATTTCTTGGTACTGTGGTGAAGAATATGCCCAGGATTTATGCTCAATCCTCTGGAGTGCCAATTAAATTTACACAGAAAGAAGAGTGCGACTACATGGATTAAACCCTTTTAATCCATTGTGCAGATGCGTATACTGTAATTCCACCTCATGAACAGACTTTAAATTGCCAGTTAATATTTTGCAACCCCATTGAAAGGTTAAAGCGGATTTGCAGATGTACTCTCTCTGTTTTGTCCCTAAATTCCAATAAAGCTCGTACAAAGGAGGTAACAATATTGTATATACTGTACATAAAAGATGAGAGCCCATCATCCTTCATATGGGATTTGATTTTGTATATTTGAACATTAGTCTCCACATGTTAGCCAGTGTCACATGAAAGGTTTCTCATTCCGGCTCTATGATTATATCTGTCCTTATTTCAAAACACAAATATACCTTAACTTAGGAATTTTCGCAAACTCACCAGTGATTCTTTGTTGCATGTATCTTCAAGTTAAGATGTTATTTTGCACTAAAATGAATGGTGCACTTCTCTTTGCCCATGAGAATGCCCATAATGTAAACGCAGAGAATTGGATCTCTGTTCTTCCGTCAGTAACTTGATCCTTTACTTCCATATTGGCAGACCACAGTCAGTATGAAATGGTAACAATACTTCCTCATCGATAACCTTCAGCACAGGAGCACCTCAAGGCTGTGTCCTCACTCTCCTGGTCCACTCACTCTACACCCATGACTCTGTAGCCAGACACTGTTCTAAAGCCATCTTTAAATTCACCAACCATACCACTGTCATTACACAAATAACAGGTGGGGATGAGTCAGAGTATAGGAGAGAGATTGATAATCAAATTGAAAGGTGCCAGGACAATAATCTTGCTCTCAACATCAGCAAGACCAAGGTGCAGACTGGTGACTTCTGGAAGGGAAAACTAAGGATCCATGAAACTGTCTTCATCGGTGCAATCGGTGTGGAATGAGTTAACAGCTTCATTTTCCTGGGGTGGAATGAGTTAACAGCTTCATTTTCCTGGGGATATGTAACTGAAGATAAATTCTGGACCCAACACATTGATGCAACACACAACAAAAGTACATAATCGTTCCAACTCACTTTTGAAGGTTGAGGAGATTTGATATATTGGTGAATATTTTATTAAACTTCTAGAGGCGTACAGTAGAGAGCTTACTCACTAGTTGCATCATTGCCTTGCTCGACAACTCGAACACACAGAAATGAAGGAGGTTACAGAAAGTGGTCAACACTGCCTGATCCATCACAGTTACTGATCACCTCATCATCAAAGAGATTATTGAATACACTGCCTCAAAAAGGCAGCCAATATCATCAAAGACCAACGCCACCCTGTCCACGTTCTTATTTCACTCCTACTATCGGGAAGAAAGTGCAAGAACTGAAAACCATAACCTGCAATTTCAAGAATAGTTTTGTCCCAACCAGCATAAGGCTCTTGAACATGACACAATACTATGACCTGTGTAGCTGCACTAAAAACTTTGTGCTTTGCACAAGTATTACGGTTATCGATTTATTGAAATGTTAATAATTATTATATATTATTCATGTGCATTACATTTCTGAGCCTGTTAACTGTTCTGCTATCAGTACATATGACAGTTAAACACTTTTGACACGTTTAACAAAAACCGAGCAATGGCTCAGACTCACATTGGACTGTAACTCCAATAATTCAGGAAGGCATATGCAGAATGGATCTTCATTCTGAGTTAACAGGTCCTTCATCAACCATTTCACTTTTCTTTTTTATTCTCCTTTTAAATGTGTCAAATGTGTTCAATGCTATCCTTAATTGCAGTATAGATACAGTAAGAAGAGCAGTTAATGTTCTCCGGGCTACAACCTCTTGCAAATCATAGTCCCTGGTTTCCTCTCCTCTTTTGCTCTTGTCCCTGGTTTCATGGTCATTGTTATATTTAGATGGAAAGACAGTAGAGAATCGAATATCATTATCTAGCTTAAAGTAAATGCGCACTGCCTCTCATTGTATAATGTAAAATAAAACATATATAACTCTGCTGTTTTCACTTCCGATACCACACTTGTCCCATGCTATGCAAATTGGTTGTTTGCATTTTTAAATAAATCATCAATAACAACAACATCAGAGAGTAAAATTTAATGTGACAAGGGAGGTAATCACTTTGGTACCTCTGGGGCGGCTGTTGCGACTCTCGTCAGCAGCAAACCTCTGCAGCCCGTCTGCGCTTTTTACTGTCAGGTAAGGGCTTTTTTGTCTTTTTTTCCATTATGTAGCCGATTTTGTTTTGAGACGGTTATTTTTTTTACCACCCGGCTGGATTACTGCAATGTGTATGTGGGGGTTAGGGTCCTCCATCGCCCGTCTCCAGATTTAATCTCTCCCTGCACGGGAGACCCAACCTTTTCTTTGTCGGGTCTCTGTTGTCGTTGGAGCTGCAATGAGGAGCGGCCTCCAACAGGAGAAGACCGGGGCTCTGGTGCTGACGACTCACCTCACCGTCGCGGAGCTGGCCGAGTCCGGAGCGGGTGGAGCGGTGGTGGAGCGCTGCTGCTGCTGCGGCCAGACCTCCGGAGATTCGGAGGCTGCAACTGCGGGTCTGGCGGACGGCGGCACCGGGAGCACGCGGGTCCCTGGAGGAAGACCGCTTTTCAGGGCTCCTGCAACGCTTGTTTCTCCCGTACCGACTTTGCAGCTTTGGGTCGAAGAGCTCCTGTTATTATTAGCTGGGGCCTTACAGCGCCGTTCCAACCCGTGCGGCTTGGAATGGCGTACAGCGGGACTCTGCGAGCGCAACTCGCAGAAATGAAGGACGGTTACAGGGGCTCTAACATCAGTTAGAACCCGGTGTACACTGCCTCGAGCCTTGCATCACCCTGGTTCTTATTTGGCTCCTTAATGAACTGCCAAGGGACAGCATCGCCATCACAATACTAGCCTGTGTAGCTGGTGCTTTGACTTTGACTCAGTTAATAATTATTATATACATCATGGCATTACATTTCTGAGGGGGGGGGGGGGGGCTCTCATTGGGACTGTAACTCCAGTGGAGGAGAGAATGGATCTTTTTTTTGGCCTTCATCAACCATTTCACAGCGATGTTTATGTTCAAATCCTTATTGTTGTGTTGTTGTGTTTTGGGTCTGCAAATTAGTCCCCTGGTTCATGGTCATTTTCTATTTATGGAAAACGACAGTAGAGAATCGTTTTGTAATGTATGGCTGGCAGAGAATCGTCATTTCTTTTGGACCTCAAGGGGTCTAAATGACAAATAAATTGAATCTTGAATCTTGAATCTTGAATCTTGAATCTTGGGAAGGTTCTACAGGATGTGTCAGTATACTACATTAATGTGATTTCATCCTTTCATCTTTCTCCGATGAGTAAAACTGTAAGATACTTGGAGCTAGTTAAATTGTCAGAATTTGTTTAAACTCGGCAAAAGTGACAGGTACAGTAGAATTCGGCAATAAACAGCAAGGACTACATTTATTGCAAATGGCTGATTATACAACTGACTGGACCTTTCAGAATGCTTGTGGCAAACATTCCATTCCCCTTCACCCTGTATCTGCACAACTTTCATATTTTCTTTGGTGCCCCCTCAATCTTTGAAAATTCATTTATTTTCTGCACCATGTAGGTTTTATATAGTAGTTGGTGTGAAAATTATGAATATTGTTATATCTCAGTATTCATTTCTTATCATTTCCATTGCCACAAGCTCTAACCCAGATATGATTATTGTTGCAGATGAATGCACATACACCATTCATTTCTTCCAATTTCTAACATCACCCAGTCACTCAACAAAACCTAACCGTTTCTCCCAGATGAACCAATCTGCCCATTCTTTCACCAGCATTGCATCCACATAGCTCAATGCTCCATACTTCCCTGCCTAACCCTATATGTCTATCTTTTAGTTCTCATGTGAGACATTCCTTAGTTTTACCAAAGTGTTAGGCTCTTGATACAGTCATAACTTATTTGATATTGCTGCAGTGAAATATATTGAGATGTTCACATATGTTAGAGGTGCTATTTAATTACAGATCATTAATGGTTCAAAAGGACATTTAATTACAACTGCTAAGCATAGGAGATATGTATTTAAATGTTCCTACACCTCTCTCGGTTCAAGGAACCAAATGCTCTATGTATTTGAGAGTGATTCCTCTGATTTGTATTTGTTGATCACCGTATAATCCCCATTAGATCACCATAAACCAGACAAATGTTTAGATGATTACTGTGTGGAACATTTCTGCTCTTTCAGCGTGTATGCCTTACAGTGTTGACCTAACTCCTGTAGGTCAACAATGAACTACTTCCATCCCCTACTCTACATGTCTCCAGAAAAATTTTAGTTTAGTTTAGAACTGCAGCATGAAAACAGGCCATTTGGTCCACTGAGTCTGCACCTTCCAGCGATCCCTGTACCATAAAGGGCCTGTACCACTTGCCGATTTTTTTCGGCGACTGCCTGCGTCATATCAATAGACAATAGGTGCAGGAGTAGGCCATTCGGCCCTTCGAGCCAGCACCGCCATTCAACGTGATCATGGCTGATCATCCCCACTATCAGTGTCTCCAAAAGATTTTGAACATTTCAAAATCCAGCGGCGGCAAAAGAAATGGTGCGACAATTGAAAAGACACCGCACATCATACGTCATCATTCCACATCACGCCACATCACCCCGTGAATTTTTCGGTGACTTGTCAATGATGCCGGCAGTCACGGAAATAAATCGCCTTAACACAAGTGCTACTCACACTAGGGACAATATACATTCATACCAAGCCCATTAACCTACAAACCTGTATGTCTTTGGAGTGTGGGAGGAAACCGAAAATCTCGGAGAAAACACATGCAGGTCACGGGGAGAATGTACAAACTCCATACAGGTAAGCACTTATAGTCAGGATCGAACCTGGATCTCTGGTACTGCAAGGCAGTAGCTCTAGTGCTATGCCGCCACAACGCCCTTATTCAATACAATTCAATTCAATACAAAAATTTAAATCTTAGCTTTGCCTTACCCTATGAATGTTGGATACTGGTGAAGAAGGTAGTTTGGTGGTAGAATAGGGTGGGTGGTAATCAAGATGTAGTAAGACTCTTTGATGACCTAAGGAAGGCAAAGCATATTATCATTTGACAGGCTTGGCGATCGCTTCACCCAACACCTCCGCACAGTTCGCATTAACCAACCCGATCTTCTGGTGGCTCAACACTTCAACTCTTCCTCCCATTCCGTATCCGAACTTTCTGTCCTGTGCCTCTTCCATGGCCATAGTGAATCCCACCACAAATTGGAGGAGCAGCACTTCATATTTCGCTTGGGTAGTTTACACCCCAGCGGTATGAACATTGACTTCTTCAATTTCAGGTAGTCCTTGCTTTCTCCCTCGTTCCCCTCCCCTTCCTAGCACTCCCACAGCCTACTGTCTCCGCCTCTTCGTTTCTTCTTCCCGCCTCTCTCCACCCCCTAATCAGTCTGAAGAAGGGTATCAACCTGAAACGTCACCTATTTCTTCGCTCTATAGATGCTGTCTCACCCGCTGAGTTTCTCCAGAATTTTTGTCTACCTTGTCATTTGACTTGGACAGTTGCTGCGATCTGATCTTGCATGTCACTTTTACCTTCCTGTGATTGTCATCTTGCAATATTTTGACTGTTTTTATATCAGAACTTGACCTTTCTTTTTTCATTATCCACCTTCTATTAGATGTAGGTCTCCCTCACATCTCTTCAGCCCCACAGCCCTTTGAATGTTTCTCCTAAATCGCATTTTATATCTATTGATTTATTTAACAGTGTTCATCCCAGTAGCATGCAAGTCAGTGGGGCCAGTGACTTCCAGTTGGTATTATTGTAATATTCACAAACTAGGAGCTGATAGAGCAATCTGTTGTCTATTTCCCTTTTTGGTTTCCTTTTTATTTAGCATTCCCAAATGCATAGAACTGCAAAAAGGAACGCATATACTATGATTGGAATGATACCGGGAACATTAGTACAGCTCTGGGACAAAGATGAGGTGCAAATCTGTGATTTAAAAAAAAAAACACACTTAAAACCATCTTGCCTTTTCTTGGACATTGATAGAGCTGTAGGTTTAAATTTAGGGTTTTATAGTCATGTGCAGTGAAAAGTTTCTTCGTGCATGCTATCCAATCAAGTCAGATAATAAAATGCAAATGGAAAGATACAGAGTGCAGAATATAGTTCTTAGAATTATAGCACAACAGTTCAAAAGAAATAGTCTAATGTCCGCAATGAGGTAGATGAGAAACAGACTATACCCTAGCTTATGGAAGGACCATTCAGAAGCTTGATAACTGGGGAAGATACAAGGTGATTGAGTACCTCCGTGGGTCAAGCAGCATCTCTGAGGAACAAGGATAGGTGACATTTCAGTTCCCGACCTGAAACGGCACCTATCCATGTTCTCCAGCATTGCTGCCTAACCCGTTGTGTTACTCCACCATGTTGTGTTTATATTTGTAAACGAGTATCTGCAATTTCTCAGTTTCTACAGAAGGGAAGAAGCTATTTCTGAGTCTGGTAGTGCATGCTTTCAAGTTTCTGTATCTTCTGCCTCAGAGGGAAGGAATGACTGGATTGAAGAGGCTTTGATTATGTTGCCTGGTTTCTCCAGCATAAGGTGTAGATGGAGTCAATGCTGGGGAGTCTGGTCTGTGTGGTGGACTGCGCTACTTCCAATTTCTTGTTGGCTATCTACACCTGAAATGCAATTTATTACACTCAGTTATAGCAAACAATCAGCAACAACGGACACAATTGCCCTGCTTTGGTCTGTTATAAGGATGATTTACTGTACTAACACCAGTGCCCATGGAAGCCGTTTCAGGTACCTTTACTTCGAATCCCTGCTTCTTATTTCTCAGCTAAATTTGTATCTGTGTTGCTACTCTCCCTTTAAATGTTTTCTATTTGCAAACAATCCATTAAAGTATATTTAATCAAATATTCATTAAAGATTAATCCCAATTTTTCCTCTCCTCTGTCCTAGAAATAAATAAATAGGCTTCCTGTTATATTAATAGCATCTTTTTTCTTTTACAGCTCATTTAATTTATTTTCTTTTACATTTCCTCCCTCATTATAATTACATGCCATTTGACAGGGAGCATCATATTTCATCATTGTGCTTATGTTCAGTCAAAAAACACTGGATTCCACATTACAGTCTTACAGCGATAAAGCTTTGTGTTAAAATATAAAGGTTATTCTTTCACCTGCACGTAAATAAAAATGAAATGTTATAATCATCTGAACATTTCTCCAGTTATATTACCAACTTCATTGCAAATAAATGAAGTGAAGGAAGAAGCAGCTGGTTGAAAGATGTTGTAATGTGACTGGTTGAATGATAAAAGGATTATATTTCTTAAGTTGATAGTTAACAAGAAGACAGGAAGAAAACTGTGTATGTTCTTTTGACAACTGCCCACGCCTCCGGATCATACTCAATAAATTCATTTAAGATATATAGCTTTAATATCATCACAGGGAGATACATAGTTTCAGTTTTTGATTTATTCTTTTTAAGCCTCTCTTTAATACAGATAAGCTGATTATTGTTCTCTCTGTCCTTTTGAAGGCAGTGCCTTCTTGATAGACCGTGCTCCCCAGGTGCCTGTAACTCTCCACTGTCTCCGGCACAATGCTATTGCTCAACAAGGTCAGGTAAGAAGTTTTGTTGGAGTGGAAATCTGACCAAGTCCAGCCCTTCTTCCTCAGAGTTCATAGTCAACATCACTGAGCAGAAACTTTACTGGAGCAGCCCCATAAAAACAATGGGAAGAAATACAATAGTTTGGCCTCCTGAAAGGGAGTGATTTACCTCCTCACTTCCTTTCCATCATCCACAAGGCATAGAAACATAGAAACATAGAAAATAGGTGCAGGAGTAGGCCATTTGGCACTTAAAGCCAGCACCGCCATTCAATATGATCATGGCTGATCATCCAGAATCAGTACCCTGTTCGAGTTAACGCACAAGCTAAGAGAGTGCTGGAATGCTTTCAACGTGTCTGAATGAGTACAGTTCCAACTACTAGCCAATTAGTAAAATATTTAGGGTGGCTCAGCGGAAGAGTAGCTGCCATACAGTACCAGAGACCAGGTTCGATCCTGACTATGGGTGCTGGTCTGTATGGAGTCTGTATGTTCAACCTGGGACCGTGTGGGTTTTTCCAGGTGCTCTGGTTTTATCCCACATTGCAAAGGCGTGCTGGTTTGTAGGTCCATTGGCTTCTGTACATTGTCTCCAGAGTGTAGGATAGAACTAGTGTATGGGGTGATCATTGATCGGTGCAGACTCGGTGGGCCAAAGGTTCTGTTTCCACGTTGTATCTCTAAAACTAAAATTAGAACAAAGCAACCACCTTAATTAAGACTATACCCACCACCCTAACTATTAACTCCTTCTCCTAACAATGCACCCTGGCTGTAGTGTGAACCTTCTGAGAAAGAAAACACTGCAGTTACTCATCTAGGGTACTCTGACTCCAATCTACAACTGAACCAAAAAGGACAACACCTCCAAATACAGTGGAATACCTCCACCTGTGATTTCCTCCCCCAACTTATCCCCTTAGAAATATATTGCTTGTTCTTCATTGTTGCTAGATTTTGTTCCTGGAGCTGTTTATCCAATTACATGCTGGTAGTATTTAACAAGGAACTGCAGATGCTGGAAAATCGAAAGTACACATAAATGGTGGAGAAACACAGCGGGTGCAGCAGCATCTATGGTGGAAATCGAAGATACACAAAAATGCTGGAGAAACTAGGAAAATCGAAAGTACACAAAAATACATGCTGGGAGTACTTTCACTTTATCGAATGCAGTTTCAAAAAGTCAAGGAGAAGGCTAACCCCATTCCATATCCCACTCACTTCAATAAGTGTCTTGGTAACAATGCCTACATCCATAAATGAATCAGATATTGCAGCAGAGTGTACTTCACAAAACCATTCTAGGAATCGAATTCCTGTTTAACTTCCTTACCTTTAGCTAATTTATGTTGTTCAATGTTTATTTTTGTCAATTAATTTAAATGTAATCTTCCCACTGAAAACAAATGGTTCCAATCTACCTCTTCCACCTTTGAAAAAATGTTTGATTAAGGCCCATTCTGCAATATCCCAAGGTGTTTTTTCAAAGAAGTCATGATCCACTTTTATCTTTTAACCAACATCACTAAAACATTATCTTTTACATTGCTCATTGTGCTCAATTGCCATTGTTTACTTTGGTTTCATCTTTAAATTGATGGCTACATTTTGGAAATCCATAATTGCCAGCTGATTGCATTGGACTTTTTGATCAAGTCAAGTCAAGTTTAGTCGTCACATACACATACGAGATGTGCTGTGAAATGAAAGTGGCAATGCTCGCGGACTTTGTGCAAAAAGACAAACAAACAAACAACCAAACAAATTATAAACACAACCATAAACACACACATATTCTTTTACATGTTAAATATTGGAAGGAACAACTTTCAGTAAAGTGCAAGTGCAAGCTTGCTTTTGTCATTCTATCAAATCCAAACATGGATTTCTTCCAATCTCTCACCCTAACTATGGCATTCAAAATTGTGGAGGGACTTAGAAATTTGATTTTTATCATATATCTGTCCAATTACACCACTTCCAAAATTTCATTCCAAAATTTCAGGTCGGGTATATTGTGCAGCAAATTCTTTTGATGCATGTTTGATGCAGTCGACTTGGGATCATTCCAAGCCAAGTCAAGTTTATTTTAGAACTGCAGATTCTGGTTTACAAAAACTCAGAATTTATTGTATATGGACAAGCATGGTGAGGTACAAAGACAACTTTGCAAATTTGTCCTTTGATACATCCAATTTACTCCTTTCTTGCTGGATTTTTAATGATCTCCTTTAGGCTTATCATCAAAGCAAATCACCATGAAAGGTTTGCCCCAGGTTATTTACTAACATTTTAGAATAATTATAAACAGATCTAAATGTGGCACAAAAATAGGCCCTTCAGCTCAACTCATCCACGTTGAGGTGGTCATTCTGAGGTAGTCTCATTTGTCAGTATTTGGTTCATTTCACTCAAAACCTTTTCTATCCATGAACTTGTCCAAACATCTCTTAAACATTGTAATATAGCATCTAAAGGCAATATAAGAGACAAGGGGTCTGATTCTACACCTCGTGCTTCTTGGACGTGATAGTCTTGGTGAGATCCAGCTCCCCAGATGAGATGGGTTCTAATGTGAATTGCCATCCCTGCTACCCAACGATAAGTCACTTTGGCTTTCCTGATGGATGGACATGTACACTGGATGAACTGTACATCACTAACTGTACGTAAGTCAGAACCAATGTAAACAAGACCTTGTTCATCGTAGCCTGGGAATTCAGCCAGCAACCTCAAGAGAGTACTATCAAAATACTTTCAACATATCTTCCTTTGATACAGAGGCCCAAACATTATTGACCATTTCTAAACATACATCAAAAGTGCCTACTATTCCATTCCCTGCTTGCATTATTCTGACCATCAGGCTGTGCTCCTCAACCAACATGTCTGTCCTCAGCATTCCTCACAGCTATGGAGACGTCAATTGCAAATTGAAAGAACAACTCATGTTCCATTTCGGTAGATTTCAACCCAATGGTATGAACATAGATTTTCCAATTTCAAGTAACTTTCTCTTCCCCCCAACATGCTTGCTTAACCATCCAGTTTTCTTGAGAAGGGTCCAACCTGAAACATCACCTCTCCATGTTCCCTGAGATTCTGCCTGACCTGCAGTGTTACTACAGCACCTTGAGACTATTTTGTAAACCAGCATCTGAAATTTCATGTACAATCATATTTTCCCTTTGTTCAGCTCTTCTATCCCCTCCATTACCTGATTTCATCTACCATTATCCCCTTCTTATCTGTGTTCAAGTATCACCCTCGAGTCTTCATCCTACCCAACTTGTCTCAAGCTTAGTTCTATTGTATTCTGACAATATTGCCTTTTCCCCCTCAGTCCTGATGCAAGGTCCCAACCCAAAATGTTAATTTATCCCTTTTACCTCCAGAGATGCTGCTTGACCCATTGAGTTTTTCCAGTGTTGTATTTTAATTCTAGATTTCAACATTGGCAGTCTCATTTGTCTACTTGCATTATTTTATCTGTTGTTTATGTTCTCACTGTAACTGCTCCCATTCACTCATTAACTAGATAGCCTTATTTACAACTTCTATCCAAGTTTACCCTAATGTTATTCAATCATAAACATCCCACTCCCCCACCTTTTCTGCAACTTAACAAGCTTCTTTTGTTACCTTCGCAATTCTTCCACAGATTTAGAGATAATTTACCCCTGGTTTGTAGGCGAGTGGTGAAATTAATGGAATTAATGGGATTGTTGGGAGAATTTTTTTTAAAGGGCAATGGAGACCCAGAAAAGAGTAGATGCTGGAATCTAGAGCAACATGCAAAGTATTGGAGGAATTCAATGGATTGAGGGGGACAGAAGTTATCAGTGTTTTAGGTTAAGATCTTGCATCAGGATTGAGAGCAGCTCCAGCTGCCCCCTATTTTAGTCCTTGTCTGCTTCCACCTATCACCCACTTGCTTCTCTTTCAAACTACCCACCTGGCTTCATCTGCCCATCGTGCTGCACCCCCTCCTTACTCACTCCTCCCCCTTTCCCCTACTACCTATCTTGGATTTACACTGTCAGTTCAGATGTAGGGTCTTGAATCAAAACATCAACAATTTATCCCCCCCCCCCACCCCCCCACCCCCCTTTTTACATACATAATGCTCAATACACTGAGTTCCTCAAGCAGTTTGGTTTTTAGTGTAGGAAGAGCCTGTTTTATGATCAATGACTTTGGGAATATTTGATACCATAGCTCTGTAATGTCAGATAGTCAAAAGTCAATCACAGATGACGAAAATACTGTTTCACTTTCTGCGCTGATTTATTTACTTCAGCCTGAATTATTTCTGCCAGTATAAGGTGGGGCTACTGCCATTGGGTTAGATCATCAAATGAATTATGGGGTTTCTAAGTTCTTGACAATATTTTAATTGAAATGAATCAGTTGATTAATTTCAATTAAAATATTGAATCGATCTGTGAATATATTTTAACAGGAATTTCCCAGATCACTTAATGTTCAGAAGGTAGGTTGATATATTAATATATTTTCCAAATCCAAAGCGTAGCTATGGGCAAGCGCATGGGCCCCAGCTATGCCTGCCTCTTTGTAGGGTACATCGAATTATCCATGTTCGAGGCATACCGTGGCCCTATCCCCGAACTCTACCTCCGCTACTTCAATGACTGCATTGGTGCTACCTCCTGCACCCACGCAGAACTCACTCACTTCATCCATTTCACCAATAACTTCCATCTGACACTCAAATTCACCTGGACCATTTCCGACATCTCCCTACCGTTTCTGGACCTCACTATCTCCATCGCAGGTGATAGACTACTGACCGACATCCACTATAAACCCACTGACTCCCATGGCTATCTGGACTACACTTCTTCCCACCCTGTGTCCTGTAAGGACTCTATCCTCTAATCTCAATTCCTCTGTCTACGCTGCATCTGCACCCACGATAAGGTGTTCCAAACCAGGGCATCGGAGATGTCCTCATTCTTTAGGGAACGGAGGTTCCCCTCTTCGACTATAGATGAGGATCTCACCAGGGTCTCTTCTATACCCCGTAACTCTGCTCTCACTCCCCATCACCCACTCGTAACAAGGACAGCATCCCCCTTGTCCTCTCCTACCACCCTACCAGCCGTCACATACAACAGATAATCCTCTGACATTTTCACCACCTCCAATGGGATCCCACCACTGGCCACATCTTTCCATCTCCTCCCCTTTCAGCTTTCCGCAAAGACCGCTCCCTCCATAATTGCCACACCTGGAAAGACTGTTTAGGTCCTTGGATGGAGTCAAGAAGGGAGGTAAAGCGATAAATGTAGCATTTCTTGCGGTTGTAAGGGAAAGTACCAGGGGAGGGGGTGGTTTGGTTGGGAAAGGACAAATTGACCAGCACCTGCACCTGCAGCTCCTCCAACCTCATCTATTGCATCCGCTGCTCTAGGTGTCAGCTGCTCTACATCGCTGAGACCAAGGTTGGCTTGGTGATCACTTCACCCAACACCTCCGCTCAGTTCGCAATAACCAACCTAATAACCAACCTAATCTCCCGGTGGCTCAGCACATCAACTTCCCCTCCCATTCCAATTCTGACCTTTCGGTCCTGGGTCTCTTCCATGGCCAGAGTGAGTTCCACCGTAAATTGGAGGAGCAACACCTCATATTTCACTTGGGCAATCTACACCCCAGCGGTATGAACATTGACTTCTCCAATTTCAGGTAGTCCTTGCTTACTCCCTCTTTCCCCTCCTCTTCCCAGTTCCCCACAGCCCACTGCCTCTGCCTCTTCCTTTCTTCTCCCCCCCCCCCCCCCCACCCCCACAACCCCACATCAGTCTGAAGAAGGGTCTCAACCCGAAACGTCACCTATTTCGTTCCATAGATGCTGCCTCACCCGCTGAGTTTCTCCAGCATTTTCATCTAACTTTGATATATTATTATATTATTTTCTAGACTGTTAAAGTGTACAATACACACCAAACTGATAATTCAATTTTATCAAAACTCAATCCTATACAGTTGTGTATTTTCATAATTTTCATAAATTATCAGTATCTAATCATTCCAAAAGTCAAATAATTGTAATTGTTGCCATTACTCCCAAAACAGTTTACTTTGCCAGTATGCCTAGTGACCCCTTCACTGTCTCTAAATATTCTCCCATTTTCCACACTACACGTAACAGATGAACAAAACATGTTTTTATGTTTCTATGTTTCTAACATTCCTCAGTCTTGAGAAGAAATTAAGCTGCTGTCTTCCAATTCCATCACAAACTCTTTTCCTTAACCATTAACTCCTTTCTTCTCTCTGGTAACTGTCTGAAACTGAGTCTGCCTGTTTACAACCTCAGTACCATGTGACCCCCATCTCCCCCCCACCCCCTCTCCTCCCACAACTATTATGGCATAAACTAATTAGCTTTTATCAGTTGTACTGTTTTGGAAATGTTCTTCAAATTGCTCTCATCCAATGCAAGAAAACATGTTATTGGATTATTTTCAAATCAAATGATATTTTGTTTAGCAAATAACTGCGCAAGTTAGTGGTTCAAAATAAATTCCTAAGCGACTTTCAAGAATTTTACTGTATATTGGGCTAAATACGAAGGAGATCTGGACAGCTGTGTTAAATGTTCTTAATTTTGATGTTTAATTTATTTTATAATGTATGAATTAAACTGTTTTATGTTTCCACTCTTAAGTAGTCCCAGGAGCATTTTTGTGTGGGAAGAAAGGAATACGAATAGTTATTTTCTAGCACACTGTCTGCCCTGGTTTATGGAAGATTTCACATTTCCAATAATGGAAATGAATCTGAGCAAAAATGCTAAGTGCAACTTAAACAATATAATTTCAATTACTTTCCAAGTGTGGTTTCCTAAAGCTGAAACTCTGCCCCTAATTGTTTAAGCTTTATATGTTTGATAGAACAGGTAATAACATAAAACTAAGTAAAGCACAGGAACACAACATCTGTGCTGAACAAGATGGCAAGTTAAACATATCTTCTCTGCCTACACATGACCCATATGTCTCCATGCACTGCATGTTCATGTGCCTATCCACCACCCTCTCAAATGCTACTATCAGATCTGCCTCCACCATCACGCTGGCAGTGCAGTGCAGTGTAGGCAATCCAGGCACTCGTCCATCTAAAATCATGTATAAAACGTTTTGGCCAGCACATCTTCCCGAAGCATCACCCTTTCCTTCTCTCCAAAGATGCTGCCTGTCCCGCTGAGTTATTCCAGCATTTTGTGTCTATCTTCAATTTAAACCCAGCAACTGCAGTTGCTTCCTACACATCTTCTTTAAAGATTGTTCCTCTCAATCTTTAAGCTATGCCGCCTACTTCTTGACATTTCCACCTTATCATAAGGTCCATCTTATCATAATTTTATATACTTCAATCAGATCTCCTCTCAACCTTTGATAGTACAGTGGAAATAATCCAGACAGCATTTTGGTAAATAAAGAGACACAAAGTGCTCGAGTAACTCAACGGGTCAGGTAGCATATCTGGAGATCGTGGATAGGTGACATTTCAGGTTGCGGTCTATTTTTCAGACTTCAGCAGTGTTGTAAAGCTTTACTTCATCCTCGCTAAAGCATCTGCATCTTTCATGTTGGGAACAATCAAAACCACATGCAATAATCAAAATGTGGTCTAATCAAAATCCTATAGATTTATAACATTACTCTGAGTGATGAAGGCAAGCATACCCAGATACTTACTTTACTATCTACCTGTATTGTTATTTTCAGAGAGTGATGGACTTGAAACCCAAGATCCCTCTGTACATTAATGCTGTTAAGAATCTTCCCATTAAGTGTATATTTGATATTTTCTTAGTCACAGTGATAGTTACACAGCGTGGCCACAGGTACACCTTAAATCTATGCCCTCTGGCTCATGATTCCTCTGCTCCGAGCAAGGATCTCTGTGCATTTATTGGATCTTTTCCTCTCATCCACTTGTACACCTCCATAATATCACCCCTCATCTTTTTGCGCTCCCAGGAATAGTCCCAGCCTACTCAACCTCTCCCTATAACTCGGGCCCTCGAGTCCTGGCAGCATCCTCGTAAATCTTCACTGATCCCTTTCCAATGTGACAACATCTTTCCTATAACATGGTGCCCAGAACTGAACACAATACTCTAAATGCGGCCTCACCAATATCTTATATAACTGATTTGATACTCTGACTGATGAAGGCCAATGAGCCAAAAGCCTTTTTTGACTACCTGTGATGCCACTTTCAACAAACTATGTACCTGCACTCCGAGATACTACTGCTCTACAACACTCCCCAGAGCATTACCATTGACTCTGTAGGACCTGACCATGTTAGTCTTTTTAAAATGCAACATTTCTCTGTATTAAATTCAATCAACCATTCCTCAGCCCACCTCCCTAACCGATCAAGATCCTGCTGCAATTTTTGACAACCACAAACCACGTGGTTGGTCACAAACCAGTATTAATATAAGATGGGAAGTTCATAAATTCTTTTGATACTATAGTTAATATTTGGCAGTGGGATAAGCCAAAACTACTGTTACCAAATGACAAATCAGCAATTGTAAAAATGAACAGAAAATGAGAATTTTATTTTTTGCACCATTTGTAACCTAGGGAAATACTATAAAATCTATATTGGAAATGCAGTTATCATCAATACATCACAGTATGGATAAAAAAATCTAGTGATGTGCTGACAATGCCTTAATGGCTTAAAAGAGAGAATATCCTCATTTTGAGCAGTTACTGACAACATATCTGACAACACTTAAAATTAAGACGTGGGTGTTTCTCAAAACCTTTTTCTTTTTCTCGAAACCACATTCCAGCTTTACATCCATATTGCAGCCTCATTGAGCAGGACTATGAACACTGATCACTACATGTGTTTCCTCCGTGGGTTTGTAGATACATGCAAGCAAGTATTTTCTGCACCTCCACCAAGTTTTACCAAGAGCTTGAGATATCTGTTCTGTCAATTACTGTTATTTTTCTTCTGTAACAGTTAATTGTTCTGACTGGAAAAAAAGGAAGATGACACACTATCCCCCCCACCAGTGCAACCCAATTATTCTTGATGTCTTAATGTCTAATGACAGTATTAAATTTGTAGCTCTATTAAACAAGGGTCATTAATCAATGTCAAGAGGATGAGCAAATCAAAGCATCCCATCTGTGAACATTAACATCGATTCCCATATTTCTTATTTCAAACATATTAATTACATTCCAAAGCAGAATTACTTAGAATATTTGTTTTTCTTACCTGCTGAGATCTGAATTTCGTTTGCCCTTGATGCGTAAGTGTTTTATTTGTTGCATGTGGTGATGATGAGATGCAAATTTGGATTGCTCGAGTTGGTTCAAAAGATGAAAGTTTTACATTGTGTAAACTGTGGAGATGGAATTAGAAATAATTCCAGTAAGGTCCAAGAGAGACATTGAGAATGAGGCAGCTGTCAACATTTGTAATATGTAATATGTTCAGATAAGAAATATAAGAAATACACAGATAGGAGATTTGTATTTGCAGAGGAACAACAATCTGGGAACACGAAATAGAATAATAAGCGGGTAATTTAGGAAGAACATATTGACACAGAGGTTGTCAAGGGCACCGAGCCTGTCATCACAGGGAATGGTAAATATGTAAAGGGAACACTAGGAAAGGTTTTTCCTTTATTGGTGTGCATGTTGTTGTGGATCATCTAAAGACTTTCCTGATAGTGAGTGCCATGTTTCCAGAAAGGGCACATGGCTCCTCTATCCTGTGCAAATCAGACCTGCTGGACTTGCTCAGTGGAAGGATTACTCCTGGGGGATGAGGACTGTCTTCGACCTTCCTGACTCCTTGTGGCAGTGTATCCCACAACAACAGCAGCTGGGAACGGATACAAACAGAGGCACTAATTATCAGGATTTAAAGAGGAAAGCACCATTAATCTCTGAGAAATTAGATTCCGTTGCTCATATCAGCCTGTGGACATGTTATAGACAAGCGGAGTCATAGAGCCTCACTGCACAGGCACATGATCTTTGGACCATCATGTCCATGGTTAAAATGGGAGGTAAAGTTTATCCAGGGACCTATAGGCTGGTGACCCTCACATCAGTGTTAAGGAAACTATGGGAGATAATTATTTGAGATAGGATTTACTCCCATTTGGCAGAGAATGCGCTAATTAGGGATAGCCAAAGTGGCTTTCTACGTGGCAGGTCATGCTTCACAAACTTGATTGAGATTTTTGAGGAAGTGACATAGCAGATTGCTGAAGGATGTTGCACACATGGATTTTAGTAAGGCTTTTGATGTTCCCACCTGGTAGGCTGAAGAAGGCCGCTTTCTTGTATACCACACTCGTATCTGGCTAAGGGGATCAGGGGGTATGGAGAGAAGGCAGGTACGGGATACTGAGTTGGATGATCAGCCATGATCATATTGAATGGCGGGGCAGGCTCGAAGGGCCGAATGGCCTACTCCTGCACCTAATTTCTATGTTTCTATGTATCCTCTATGCCCTGGCTATTGAAAGCAAGCATCTCATATGTCCAAAACCTACAACTGAAATTACTTGCAACATCTGTTTGCAGTGGCCTGACATATTTGAAAAGGGCATGAAGTGTACTTGTGCATTACTTAATTGAATGAGGGTTTTTAGCCTTTGCAAAGTCAACTGGGGCTATTTCCTACCATGATCTACCTGTGGTTACCACGGCAACACTCCTGGGTCCCTGGCACACAGCCCGTTACGATTACATTTTAAGCCCCTCCAGCATTTTACACATTGCTGAGACTACCAAGTATATGCCACATAAACCCCTGTCCCGCTTGGGCAACCTCCACAGCGATCTCTGGCAAGTTTGCCCACGACACATAGTCATGGCAAGGTCGCCACGAGGTCGTAGGAGGTTTTCATCACTCTCTTTCATGCTCGAGAGTGGTCTCCGAGTAGTCGGGGCTTCAGCTCGGTCACGATGTATTTTTCAAGATGTTAAAAATTGACCGTAACTAAAAATAGGTCGACGTGGGAAAAATAGATATTTGTTTATTTATAGGTCTAGTCGAAGATGGTCGTAGTAGGTCGTGCTGCTAGTCGGAGGCAGTCGAAGGTGGTCGAAGGTGGTCAAAGGTATTAGCTCCGGGGTGAAAAAAAGGTAATTAGAAAAAAAAGGTAATTTAAACAGCAGAGCGTCACCTCTTTCACTCCAAGGCATGTTCATTCATAGCTGGAGAGTTTTTCGGAGAGGACACTTGTGTTATAGAGATGGCACCAAAAAGGCAGCAGCGCAGGGGGAGGGCACAACTCTAAAAAAAACTTGCCATGCAGGTGTTGCCCACCCAGGAGGAGGAGTGGCAGGAGGTGATGCCATAGGAGGTGATAGTGCAGGAGGAGGTAGCCCTGCATGAGAGACCCCTGGAGGAGGAGACCAGGGTGGTAGTATATGTCCCCACCACCACCCCATCCTTCACTGCATCAGTTGAAGGCAGCAAAGCAGCCCTTTCTCCTGTGTCTGACACAGCATCAGGGGCAGATGCCCCATTGGTGGTGAGGGAGGACTGGAGGAAGGTTATGCCCTACACCTTCACCAGGCAGCAGAAGGGGGACCTAGAGGAATGTTTCCAGCAGAATGCCATCCTGTACGTAAAGGAAAATGAGGAGTACAGGGATAGGGACAAGAATGGCACACTTGCCATCCACTGCCCCACACATGTGTGTAAAGTCCCATATTTTGTCAAAGCCCAGCACCACTCTCTTCCAGTCATCTGGTGTATTCGGAGAGTCCATCACATCATCTCCATTCACCCGTTGAGACCTCTTCTTGTGCTTCCACTTTACTCTGGATCTTCCCCTTCTGCCTTTCTTAAAAGGCTGCAGAAGCAAAAAGGCTACTGTAAACAGCAGTAGTATTTTTACTAATATCCTCCAAACTAGTTCCTTTCTTGCTTGCATGGTTCAGATTGATTAAAAAAAAAATCTGGGAGACATTTTTAGTGAGAAAAAAAATGCAGACATTACATCATTTTATCAGGTGATCATTTGAGCTGTAGACATTCATCACTGGTTGTTGTTGGTTTTCTGTGTGGGCCTCTGAGGTGGAAGGGGGTCGTACTCATTCATGGACCAATTTGCCAGAGACCATCCTCGAGTAAAACGTACATGATCGAAGCCAGTCTTCAACATAGTCGAAGGAGGTCGAAGGAGGTCTTCTTCATAGTTGAGTGAGGTCTTCAACATAGTCGTAGGAGGTCATACACATAGTCGAGGAAGGTCATAGGAGGTCGTAGGTCACCGTGACCTTGATTTTTTTTAGTCGCTTAAGGTCACCAGAGGTCGTGGAGGAGGTCGCCCAAGTGGGACAGGGGCTTAAATCTTTTTCACACAAAGGGTGGTTGTTGTAATAAACAAACTGCCAGAGGAGGTAGTTGAGGCAGGGAATATCCCAACATTTAAGAAACAGTTAGACAGGTACATGGATAGGGACATGTTTGGAGGGATATGGACCAAACTCAGGCAGATGGGACTAGTGCAGCTGGAACATGCTGGTCGGTGTGGCCAGGTTGGGCCGAAGGGCCTATTTCCACACCATATCACTGTGACTATGGCTCTAGAGGCTTTCTCCCTCTCCCCTGTTAGCCTCTCTCTCCATGGGCAATATATTTTGAAAGGCTAGTGTTCCACAGATTGCAATGTTGTAAATTGAGTGTTCAATTGAGCTGGTCTTGGGAGTCACACAAGTCCTGTTTTAGCATAATCAACAGTGTAAACTCTTGCACAGTTTCAAAAAACGTTTTGGCCAATTTCACAAAGTTCTGTAGGAGGATTGATTGGGCATTAGTCTGCCAATTGAACCACCAATTAACATGTAATTTCAAACTAATATCAGCTAAGAACAATATAACAGCAATAAAATACAATAGTATTGAACTACTATTTATGTGTCATACACCATCTGAAGTATAGCAGACTTTGTGTGATTGGCTTGTGTACTGTCTAAAGGAGACAATCAACTTACATACAGCTTAAATTGACTTTCATTTTAATAGACAATAAATATTCAGTTGCCTGGAAAGTACAATAGTCAAATGAGTTTTATTCTATATTTGTAGCATACAACAATTGAACCCAACTGTTTATTTGCCACAATTTGCCTTGATTCCACGAGGTCATAAAACTTTGCCATAGTTGGATTTCTAAAGCTAATGTGCATATAAGGCTTTGACAGTGGATTTAGACGATTAGAGCTATTAAAAATGGACAGTGTTGCCGACCCATGTTCTCCAGAGATATTGGCTAACCCACTGAATTACTGCAATACATTGTATATATTTTTTGTAAATCGCATCTGCAGTTCCATGTGTTTACATCTTCTATTATTCAGACTCTTCCTTAGGTTGGAGGATATGCTTCCACCATATTGCTGTGGATCCAGAGGTGTCGATGTGGAAGCCCCAAACTCTTCACATTCACAAGTTATAGAAGTAGAATTAGGCCATTCAGCCCATCGAGTCTACTTCACCGTTCAATCAGGGCTGACCTCCACCTCCTAATCCCATTTTCTTGCCTTCTCCGCATAACCTTTGACACCCATTCTAATCAAGCATTTGTTGATCTTTGCCATAAAAATATCCAGTGATGGCCATCTGTGGCAATGAGTTCCACAGATTAACTACCCTCTGACTAAAGAGGTTCCTCCTTACCCCCCTTCTAAAAGAGTGCCCTTTAATTCTGAGGCTATGACCTCTGATCCTAGACTCTCCCACCAGTGGAAACATCCTGTCCACATCCACTCTATCTATGCCTTTCATTATTCTGTAAGTTTCAATGAGGTCCCCCCTCAACCTTCTAAACTGCAGCGAGTAGAGGCCCAGTGCTTTCAAACACTCATCATATGTTAACCACTCAGTTCAGGAATCATTCTTGTAAATCTCCTCCTCAGATATGGAGCCCATATTTGCTCACAGTACTCCAAACGGCCTGACGCACCTGACTCAGCAGAAAGCCTGGATAGACTTGGTTTACACTCTCTGATTTTGTCTTCCAGAGGGGATCTTTGAAACTTACAAATAATAGGCTAATGCAGGAAGATTGTTCCCATTGAAGTCCAGGACAAGGGGTCACAGCCGTGAAATCCTTATACCTAGCGGTGAATCTCTGGAACTCTCTAGAGGATAGTTGAGGCCAGCAGCAGATGTGGCTGATCAGGGGTATGGGAGAAGGTAGGTCAGCCAGATCATATTTGTGAGCTGGCCGAATGGCCTTCCCACCTAACACTATCTCATTTTGTCTTCCAGGGCTAAATCTTTGCCGTCCTGATCTAGCGATGACTGAATGGATTTGAGCTGGGTTCCTTTCAGGGCTTCTTTATGAATGGATTTGATTCTTCTATGATCCTTGATTTTCCTTCTCCACCTCAGTTTCAGTTTCAAAGCTTAGTTCCTGGGCCAAAAGTTTTCAGGTGTCAGTGAGGATTTTGCACTTTTTTAAAGATTTTTTGAGCACATTATTAAATCTTTAACTTGATCCATCTGGTAATCTCCTGCTGTGACCTGCCTTGAGCAGTAGGGCATGAAAATGATGTGGCCAGAGCTGACTAAGAACAAATGAAGCCTCTTTGCTGGGGTTATTGTTTTGGGAGAGGATATTGACATCGATTTACTTATTTCTCCATGGAACTTGGAGGATTTTGCAGTAATAGCATTGGTAGCATTTTTCTAATATCTTGTGATGCCGGCCGAGCGTAGGTTTCAGAAGCATACAAGGGGGTATAGATCAATGCTGCCCCATGAGATTTTTGCCAGTCTGATGACTTGATTTTACACTACTTAATTCCTTAATCCACCAAAAGTTGAGGGTGCATTGCAGGTTCTGGTGAATTTAATCCACTAGGTAAGCTAAACAAACATGTATACATATGACTTGATGATGGAGGAAAGGTTTCTGGCAAAGTTGCTGAAGATGGTTGGGCCATGAAACATTCCTAAACAATTCTTATAATAAGCCAAAGATACAAAGTACTGGAGGAACTCAATTGGCCCAGCAGTATCTTGGATGACATACCTTGTTAAATGCTATATTGTGTCAACAACATCCACCCCATCTCAACTAATCCTCACTGGCAAACACCATTAATGTCCTTTTGTGGAGAATGTGCTTGTTTTTGTCTCCTTTCCTCTCTGATTCTCGAATGATGAGGTCAAATACAATGTAGTCTCCATGATGATGGCATATTTATTCATCCATGGTTTGTGGGGCAACATCAAACTCAACATAATTCAAGAATCCATTTGGAGATCAATGAGAAATGAAGTCAGAAAATTCCAGAATTCATACTCAGCCAAATTATTGTTTTTGTTCTATTGACTACTATAAGACTGATAGCAACAATAAAGTTAAAAAAAAAAAAAACTGGCATGGATTGACCACAAGCAGTCAGTGAGGGACTAGTGGAGTCAAGGGATATGGGGAGAAGGCAGGCACGGGTTATTGGTAGGGGACGATCAGCCATGATCACAATGAATGGCGGTGCTGGCTCGAAGGGCTGAATGGCCTCCTCCTGCACCTATTTTTTATGTTTCTATGAGACTAAGACATCTGTAAGTAATGCACTACATTTTATTTTTAATGAGAATAATGAGAATAGCAGCTTACAACTAGGAGTATTGATTGATATTCTCGTTATGAATTCTAGTTGCAGCAAATACATGTGCACAGTCAAATGGGAAAACACATGGATAAATGTTACATATTTATGAGATGCTTTTGAGTAAATAACAAGAATAAAATGAACCAAATGATGCTGTGGATGTGGATATTCAGAAGGTATTTGATAATTATCATGGATAAAGGATTGGCGAACTAAGAAAGCTGGAACAAATAGTAAACGCTGGAAACACTCAGATATTCAAACAGCATCGTTAAGAGACAACCAGAGGTGTAGACATTTCCAAGTCAAGGACCCTCATTAAAACTGTACAAGAGTGAAAACAAACATTTGAAGTTGCAGGGAGGGAATGGGTAGAGTGAACAGAGGACATATCTGTGACCTGATGCAATCCAATTCCTGAAAACCTCCATTCCCCACCAGAAAGATCTTGAGGCCCAGTTATTCCTTGAACAGATACCCAGTCAGTTTCCCTCAACTAACACACTCCTCTGCCTGGTTGAGCTTGTCATCCCCTTAACCACCTGTCTTTTGACTACTCTCACTTTCTTCAAGTCAAAGGTGGATGGACATTCACATGGGCCCCAGCAATGCCTGCCTTTTTGTTGGTTACGTTGAACATTCCTTGTTCCAAACATATCCTGGCACCATTCCCAACCTCTTTCCCCCTTTATTGCGATTGCCTCCTACACCTGTGTAGAACGGATTCATTTTGTCAACGTTGCTAATTTTCACCCTCAAATTGGACTAAACATTATTTTAACAAATTTAAATGGATCCCTATAAAATGCTGACCTGACGCGCGCTTCTCTTCTTAATATTGCCAACCGATTTCTTAACTCTTCTTGCAAAATATTAATTCCCTTTCTCTCATCAACTGTAGCCTTTCTCCACTGCTTTCTCAACTGTCTCCTCTCCTTCACTAATTTCTTGATTTCTCTCTCTCATCTTCATATAACCACCTGTAGAGCCGGACTTTCTTTTTCTCACAACACCAAACCTGTCCACACCATATTGATAAATAAACTCTCCCATCTAATCTAATTTGTTTTCCACTGTCCCTTTCACTCTCTAACGCCTTTACCAAATTTATATTAACAGTTTCCCATTCCTTCCTTTCACTTGCCCTAGGCCATCTAACTCTTGGTTTAAGCCCACCATTCTTCTCCCTGACTGGGAGATTAACCTCACCACCACCTACACCCCCCTCTGCAGTGCTTGTTCCCTCCTCAACAGTAACAGATCCTGCAAAGTGGTTTTCTACCCGTCGCTGGACTTCACTCGACTGACTTCTCAAGAAGTATTGCTCAATGCGATTTTGTTGCACTCCCTCTAACATTCTGTTGTAATTTCCAGGTGAACACATGATCAATTTCCCAAAACCAGATGGGTCATCTAATTCCATGATAAACAATGAACAGGGAGTTGCTCAAATTTTGTTTTCATTCTGTGCCTTCCATCCCAAATCTGCATAAAATTATTGTCATAGTATGCAAACAATACTTCATTTATGCAAACAATAGGATCATAGTCACAAGAATACTTTATCACAATCACAATAATACTTTATTAACTAAGTATGTTTTGCAACATACGAGGAATTTTATTTGCCAAGTCAGTCATACAATTAAAAAGCAACAGAACATACAAAACACATTTTAACATGAAAAT
Source organism: Leucoraja erinaceus (assembly GCF_028641065.1). Lineage (NCBI taxonomy): Eukaryota > Metazoa > Chordata > Chondrichthyes > Rajiformes > Rajidae > Leucoraja > Leucoraja erinaceus. Next base: position 32,110,246 of record NC_073379.1, on the reverse strand, counting down.
CCAGCACAGTGACTCCTCCACATTCCTCACTATGATGGAAGGCGAAAATAGTTCCATCTCTTCCCTTTGCTCTCCCGTGGTTGGGGGCCTCGAGCCCTCCATTGACGGGTCGACCTTGACTCCCGTAGCCGGCGTCATTTTGGGCCCTCCGTGTCGGGGTGATCAAGCTCCTGCATAGGGGGCTGTCAGCTCCCCCGCGCCGGGCGATCGAACCGCGTGTCTGGACAGGTCAAGCCTCTGCGTTCGTTGGAGCTCCTGACTAGCTAATCCCGACTGCGATCCCTTTGATGGTAAGTCCGCAGGCCGCGGTTGGAGCGATTCCAAGCAAGAGATTGGCTCCGATGCTAAGTCTGCACCCCGCGGTGGAGCCCAAGGTCAGTCCGAGGAGGCCTCCAGCTCCATCGATGATAGGCCGCAAAGCGACTGGAGATACGATCCGGAAACATTGTGTCTCCGACATGGTAAGAAACTGAAAAAAAAAGTTTCCCCCCTTCCCCCCCCTCCCCCCCTTCCCCACATGAAACAAACCAGAGAACATTTACTTGGACTTATAAAACGCACTAAAAATAAAAAAAAGATGAAAAAACAAACAGACTGTTGGCGGATTGCCAATCGTTCGGCGCCCCTGGTGGTGCAGCTCAATACTTCATTTTCTATGGTCTAAGGTCATTTTGAACCTTGGCCAAGGTGTAACTGGCAGTAGGAGATTAGATTCACCTTTATGCCCATATTTTTGTTTCTTGGGCAAACGACATGTATATAACAAGCAGCCAATTCACTACCATGGGTTTTGTACCCTTGTTAAAGTTGACAATTATCTTGTCCCTTCCATATTTAGACTATTGATTTATTTTTTAGAATATATTCTTTCTAAAATGTATTGTAGACTACAAAAACACAGTCTGATAGATTTTCATCCAGAACTGCTGAGATTAAAGTGAAATATTAAACCCGTATTTGTCAACCACAAACTACATAATTAAGACAGCAGAAAACAGGTTATTATCAAAGAGCCATAGAGGTAAACCACATGGAAACAAGCCCCGTAGCACATCCTGTCCATGCCGACTAAGTTGACATTCTAGGCTGGTTCCATTTGTCTGCATTTGGTCACTCTGCTGTGAAAGGATGTTGTTAAGATGGAAAGAGTGCAGAGAAAATTTCCAAACATGAGATCCTGAGTGAGGCTGGGTAGGTTTGGAGTGCAGGAAGATGAAGGGTGATCTTATGGAGGTGCACAAGGCCACAAGGGGGGTGGATGCAGTGAATGCATAATGTTTTTTTTACCCAGAGTTGGGGAATCAAGAACTAGGAACATACAGTAGTTCAAGTTGAGAGGAAATAGATTTAATGGGAACTTGGGGAACATCAGGGTTGAACCCAGGTTGCTGAAGCTGTGAGACTGTGGCTTTCATGGTGCTAATGTTGTTATGGGCCTGTCTGACTTAGGTGAATTTTTAAACAACTGCAGGAGACTATGCACTCGCAACATGTTTGCGGGTGTTTGCCGGGGACTGACCTTCATGAGGAGTTCCCGCATTCTGGGAACTAGTCGCGGCCTCAGTAGGGCGCCGTGAATTATTCAACATATTGAAAAATTAGCGGCGACTAGAACAAAGATGCCATGGAGAGTAGCGAGAATTCTCAAGCCGTAGGTGGGTCGCCAGGACGTCCTAATCGGTTGCCAGGAGGTCGAAGGTTCTTGGAGGTTCTCGTACGTTATAACTGGTGCTGACCAGAATTTCATTAGCTCATTGGGGAAAAAAAGGTAAGCAGTAGTTTTCAGAACCAAGGATAATCGACCAGTAATGTTAAATGTCCACCGAGATGCACAGCCATGGGTCTCTGGCTTATTAAAAGTTGTGTCCACTCCCTCTCCCTAATTCTCCCACCCCCCTCCCCCCTCTTTTAAAGCACTGTGCTTTAGCTGTCTTTTTACAGCGCCAACCTTCCTGTTCATCACAGTGTGTGTCTGTTTCACCATGGCTTTGCACTGTGTGAGTTTTTTAGACAGCGCTCCCCACGCTTGCCCTGTCCCCCTACTACATAACGGGCTGGTGAAGGAAGCGATGTGTGTGTGTTTGTGTTTGTTCCACTCTGACAGTTGCCGTTCCAGTTGCTGGATTTTCAGGTGACTGCCGGCAACTTTACAGTCACCAGCAGTCCGCTGAAAAATTGCCTGTGCAACAGGCCTATTAGGGTAGCTGGAAAGGGTGCAGAAAGGATTTATTGATTTCATGCCAACATCCTTGCACTGAAGCAGAAATTATACTCATTCGGCCAAGAGAAATTCCCTACTTGCATGACTGAAAAAGCATTCTATTAATCCAGTTCTGTTGTGGCCATGAAATTTCCAGCTAGACAAAATAAACTGTTTTATGATGTTCTCAAAGCCTCCTCGAAAAAGTGCAACATTGCCGACCATTCTTGGGAATCCCTCCCACTGCATTCAAAATGGAGATGAAGCATTCAGGATGGCTTTGTTCCTTGTCGTTCCTTGTCAGGTGCTCCGTGTGAATAATGTAAGAGTATACCAGCTCAGCAGGTTCCCACCTGCCTGCTGTATCAATAACCTTCCGCACCTATGACAGGGTCTTCGGATCCTACATTGGCCTCCAGAGACTCATCGGAATCCAAAGAAATTGAGTGGGATCAAGTCATCCTCATTCCGAAGGACTACCTAAGAAGGACAAGAAAATAACAAGTTATCTGGGTAGCTTGGATAGTTGTGGTTGTTCTTCCTAGAAGACAGGAGTTTGGGAAGGGATCTGCAAAGGATGTTTAACATGATGCAAGTTAGGGGTAGTTCATAAATTCATGTCATAGGAGCAGAGCATCCAGCCCATCGAGTCTCTGCCATTCAATTATGGTTAATCTACCTTTCCCTCTCAATCCTGTACTCCTACCTTCCTCAACCCTTGACACACTTATTAATCAAGAATCTATCAATCTCCACCTTAAAAATACCCAAATGGCCTCCACAGCAATAGGTGGCAATGAATTCCACAGATTCACCACCCTCTGACAAAAGTAATTCTTACTCATCCCCTTTCTAAAGGTGCATCCTTTTATTCTGAGGCTATGCCCTCTGGTCCTGGACTCTCACACTTGTCGAAGTGTGCATCCATCCATCTCTGCATCTATTCTATTTGGGCCTTTCACTATTAGGTAAATTTCAATGAGGTCTGCCCTCATCCTTCTAAACTCAATGAAAGGGAAACTTCTCACTGGCAGAGAAATTAACATGAGGGACATAGATTGTAGATAATTGGTAATTGTGCAAACATTGACTTTAATCAGAGAGTCAATGGGGCCTGGAATGCATGGCCAGGGAAGTAGTGGGCAGATTCAGTTGTAACATTCCTAAGGTTGGAAGCTGAAGGAGGTTAAGGAGCTGAAATGAAATCATTGGCAGGATAACAGCAATGGCTGGAAAAGTCAGCAAGAATTTGTAGGGCTATGGGAAAGGGTGAGGGAGTGAATCTAACTTAGTGCTCTCTGGCTTCAGTCTGTCCTTCCACCTCTCCCCAAACGTCGCCCCCTCATCACAAGTGAAGACCAGCAGGAGGAATGAATTACAATTGTGTGAAAATATTCCTCTTGCCAAGTAAAATCAGAGGGTGACAGACAGACAGCGTACAACAGCTCCGGGATCCAAAAGCTTGGGGAGTATTTACTTATTGCAATTAATTGCAATCTTTATTGTAGAGGATGTGATAAATGTCACAGTATTGAATGCTTGGATAAGCACAACATTTCCTGTCAGACAATTAAATGAATGGTTTGAAAACTCAGCCTGCAATTATCATTCATCACTTATCTAACAAAGCAGAGGACACCTTTAAAAACATCTGTGCAACTGCCATTTTCAGTTAATGTAGGTAATTTGGGAGAGCTGCTCTATTTTATCTACCTATTCTTTCCCTTCTACTGCTGAACATTTGTGGATGTGTCATTTCATAAGTTCCTCACTCTGTACAGTTGTACAGTGCGCTGGAGAGACCACACCTGGAGTTTGTGTGCAATTTTGGTCCCCTAATTTGAGGAAGGACATTCTTGCTATTGAGGAAATGCAGCCTAGGTTTACAAGGTTAATTCCGGGATGGCGGGACTGTCAAATGCTGAGAGAATGGAGCAGCTGGGCTTGTACACTCTGGAGTTTAGAAGGATGAGAGGATATCTCATTGGAACATATAAGATTGTTAAGGGCTTGGACACACTAGAGGCAGGAAACATGTTCCCGATGTTGGGGGAGTCCAGAACCAGGGGCCCCAGTTTAAGAATAAGGAGTAAGCCATTTTGAACGGAGAGGAGGAAACTTTTTCTCACAGAGAGTGGTGAGTCTGTGGAATTCTCTGCCTCAGAAGGCAGTGGAGGCAGGTTCTCTGGATGCTTTCAAGAGGGAACTAGATAGGGCTCTTAAAAATAGCGGGGATATGGGGAGAAGACAGAAATGAGGTACTGATTATGGATGGTCAGCCTTGATCACATTGAAAGGCGGTGCTGGCTCGAAGGGCCAAATGAACTGCTCCTGCACCTATTGTCTATTGTCTATTGTCTATTGTCTCACTCGTTGACTATCTTTGACAGGGACCAAACCATTCAACAACTACAGCAATTGCCAATCTAGTTCTCAGTTGGTCAGTATAAAAGATACAGGACCTTAGAGTATGCATGAAAAAAATTGTAATTGGAGGTACACTGGGATTTATCAAGAAAGTTTGTGCATTAGTTTTTCATCTTTTAACATCTCCAAATGCTCTAAAGTCTATGAGACACTTTGTTATACGATGATTTTCCGAACAGTGTGTGACCCATAGCGCTGTGGCCAAAGCGCTATATTTGAACCCCATAGCGCTGCAGCTGACAGCTGTTTGTTTAAATTCCCACATGTTAAGCTGACAGTGCTCTGTTTAAATCTTTGCATGCCAAACCAGCAGCGTTGTGTGTATTGCTTTACGTGCCAGTCTGCAGCTGATAAGGCTTTGTTTCCAAAGGCTGGATTGCAGTCCCTTGCCATTGGTTATTGTTTGAATTTGAGAGCAGTGCTATTGGCAAGGACTTACTGACGGTGATTTCAACACCTGATTTCTTACCTGTATAAAGGCAGGTGCCAGTAAGCCAGAAGTTAGTTCAAGTTCATGTACGAGAAAGGTTCGCCGACGGGCTGAGTCGCGATCAGCACTGCAGATAGAGGCAGAGAGAGAGAGAGAGAGAGAGAGAGAGAGAGAGAGAGAGAGAGAGAGAGAGAGATAGAATGAGAATCGTGCGTTGCTGTAAAATGGACCCTGCGCATTCCAAGACGTATTCTTTTTGTTTCATCTTTTCCCAATAAACCTGATATGTTCATGTACGAGAGGGGTTCACCGACGGGCTGAGTCACATCCAGCGCCACGGATGGAGACGGAGGGAGGTGTGCTGTTGTATAACGGATCCTACACATACCGAGATAAGTATTGTTTTTGTCCTCTCTTGCCAATAGAACTGACTTGCAACTAAACAGACAAGTGAGCCTTTATCTATTCTACTCATCAGATCCTAAAACCAATTCCCTTGTAACACACTTGAACCAGAACAACTAATTCACATAAAGCAATAGACAACAAACAACACTGTAAAAAAGAGCAAATATCAATACCAGCAATTTTGTCAGAAGATTGAAATTATTATTTTTAAAAAACAATTTACCTGCTCTTTCCCAAATTGTGCGGCCGGATCCGTCACATCTGCCTGTGAGAGCAGACAGGGCTTCACATCAATGCTTGCTGACAGTGGTGGCTGGTTACTGGTGTTGTCAGCAGAGTCAGTGCAGCCTTCTTGCAATAAAGGAAATACCAATGGCACAGAGCAATAAAGTGGTGGAAGAACTCAGAGGTCAGGCAGCATCTGTGGAAGGAAACGTTGAGAGGATGTTTTGGGTGGGGACCCTTCTTCAGGCTGACTGGAGTAGGAGAAGGAAACATGGAAAAGAGAGGTAAGGGTAGGGCAAAACCTGGTAAGTGATAGGGAGAAACAGGTAAGGGGGGAGGGGTCTATTGACAGATGAGTGGGGTAAATGGCAAAGACCTGCAGTGAATAAGAGACAAAAAGGTGTCAGATAGAGAGATGAGAGGAGAGGTGAAATGTAAAGCCCAGGCTGCATTAAAATGTGCAAAGAGCCATAGCACATTGTCTCACAAGTTTCACAGTATATTTAGGTCCCCAATAGTCCATTCAATTTCCAGCAGCAGAAGGACCTGAGTCTGTGGTCCTCCCCCACAGACCCTTCAAGCTTGTGGCACAGAGGTTCAGTGCATCCTGTGGTGCACACTCCTGTAGTTTGAAATATGCCAGGCAGCAGTATTTCTTAACTAACATATCGCTGTCCTGGAAGGCCAACACATTTCAGGCAGACCAAAGAGTGTTTTTAATCCGAATTGATGGCTTTCCAGCAGCAGTTGACATCTGCCTTGGTGTGGGTCCCTGGAAACAGCATGTAAATCAGAGGGTGCTCTGTTATACAGCTGCTCGGGATGGATCAAGACAAAGACCCTTGCATTTGTCGCCCTATTGGAAAATCCACACTTTGCAAAGACGTTGACAACCGCCTACTCTCCAAAGCAGCCTTCTTGAGGGCAATGTATTGTGTGAGACTTTGACAGTGCAGGAAGGATCTGACTGGGAGGATTCGTCACAACAGCAGCCAAGCAATTTAGATTCATAATGTCATAGAGTCACTCAGTGTGGGAACATGCCCTTTGAACCAACTTGCCCACACCGGCTAACATGTTCCATCTACACTAGTCCCACCTGCCTCAGTTTGGCCCAATCCATTTAAACCTGTCCTATCCATGGCCCTGCCTAATTGTTTCATAAATGTTGCAATAGTTCCTGCCTCAACTACCTCCACTGGCAGCCCATTCCATACACGCACCGCCCTTTGTGTGATAAATGTTACCTCTCAGTTTCCTATTAAATCTTCCCCCTTTAAGGACTCTATTCCTTAAAGCACAAGATGTGAGACAAAAGGATAGAAGTGAATAGAGAAAATAATGTGGTTTGGGGAAGAAGGGGGATGGGTGAAAAAGTTGCAGGTCCAGGTGAAGTGTAGGGGAGGAGGAGGGAAAAAGTGGGGGAGAAAGGAGAGAGGAGAGGGGGTGTGGGGTTGTTAGAGGTTACCTAAAATTGTTCATATCATTGGGTTGTAAGCTACTCAAGCACAATATGTGGTGCTTGAGTAGCTTGTGTGTGGCCTCTCTCTGGCAATGGAGGGGGCCCAGGACAGAAAGGTCAATATGGCAAGGAAAAGGGGAGTCAAAATTGTTAGCAACCAGAAATCCAGTAGGACCGAATGCAAGTGTTTGGCAAAGTGTCACCAAGTGCTCACTTGGTCTCACCGGTGCAGGTACAGGTGGCCACATCGGAAACACCTGATGAAAAGTAGATGAAATTATAAGAGGTGGCCGTGAACTTCTGTCTCACCTGGAAGGACTGTTGGGGGAGTCCCTTGATGGAGGTGAGGGGGGAGGTACAGAGAAAGGTGTTACATCTCTTGCAGTAAGGTGGTGGTTTGGGTGGAAAGGAATGAGTGAACCCAAGAGTTGTGGAGGGAGTGGTTTCTGCAGAAATGTAAAGGGGTGGAGATGGGAAGATGTGACTGGATCACATTGGTGGTGATGGAAATGTCAGAGGATGGTGTGTTAGATGTGGATGCTGGTGGGGCGAAAGGTAAGGACTAGGGGAACTCTGTTCTTGTTCTGTCTGTGGAGAGGGAGAGAGAGAGCATAACAATGGGATACAGAAGAGATGCATGTGAGGGATTCATCTATTACAGCAGGGGGAGAAACACATTTTCTAAAGAAAGAGTACATCTCAAATGTCCTAGAATGGAAAACCGCATCGTAAAGTAGATAGGTAGATTGTAGTTTGTACTAGGTTGGATTCCGCTGATTGATTCTTGTCAAACTAAAAATGAGTACCATCCGTATCTGGATAGCTGAAACGCAGTCTTAAATTGAGAATCATGCCTCTCCATCAAATATGGGAGCAAAGAGGTTCTTCTGCAGTTGTACAGAGCCCTAGTGTTACCACACATGGAGTATTATGTGCAGTTTTGGTCCCCAAATATGAGGAACGACATTCTTGCTATTGAGGAAGTGCAGCGTAGGTTTACAAGGTTAATTCCCGGGATGGCGGGACTGTCATATGCTGAGAGAATGGAGCAGCTGGGCTTGTACACTCTGGAGTTTAGAAGGATGAGAGGATATCTCATTGAAACATTTAAGATTGTTAAGGGCTTGGACACACTAGAGGCCGGAAACGTGTTCCCGATGTTGGGGAAGCCCAGAACCAGGGGCCACAGTTTAAGAATAAGGAGTAAGCCATTTAGAACGGAGATGAGGAAACTTTTTCTCACAGAGAGTGGCGAGTCTGTGGAATTCTCTGCCTCAGAGGGCGGTGGAGGCAGGTTCTCTGGATGCTTTCAAGAGAGAGCTAGATAGGGCTCTTAAAAATAGTGGAGTCAGGGGATATGGGGTGAAGGCAGGAACGGCGTACTGATTGGGGATGATCAGCCATGATCACATTGAATGGCGGTGCTGGCTCGAAGGGCCAAATGGCCTACTCCTGCACCTATTGTCTATTGTCTATTGTCTATTGTCTCACTCGTTGACTATCTTTGACAGGGACCAAACCATTCAACAACTACAGCAATTGCCAATCTAGTTCTCAGTTGGTCAGTATAAAAGATACAGGATCTTAGAGTATGAATGAAAAAAATTGTAATTGGAGGTACACTGGGATTTATCGAGAAAGTTTGTGTCTATTGTCTATTGTCTATTGTCTTCTTCCATTGCAAATAATCTCTCTATTAAACCGTCTATTTTAGATGTGGTGTTTGCTCAATGGAAGAATCAGGGAATCATTACTGTGGGAGACCTCTATCAGAAGGGGACTCTCTCCTCTTTTCAAGAACTGCAGGAGAAATATGGTTTGAATGCCAATAACCTTTTTAGATATCTCCAACTTCGAGATTACATGAAAACATAAACACAAGATTGTTCTCTTATGGGTCCTGATATATTAGATGTATGTTTGAATAGACATGCTGATACAAGCAAGTTGATATCTTACATTTATAATACCCTTCTAAATATTGACACTCCACCTTCTGAGATGTATATGCAAGCATGAGAGGACGAGCTGGGTCAACCCAGTTCGAAAGATATATGGGAGGAAAGCCTACAATACATGCATTACTATTTTTTAAATGCCAGGTATTGTCTGATACAATTTAAAGTTTTGCATAAGTTATACTACTCAGTTGGAAAGAAACAGTTGGGAAGATCTTGTTCACATTGGTCTTTAAATTGAACAAGATCTTCCCAACTGTTTCTTTCCAAATGTCACTTTCAAGAAGCCACCCTAACTCACACTTTTGTATCCCGTATAAAAATACAAAACTTCTGGATGGAAATATTCAATATTATTTATAAAACAGGTAAAACTCCATTGGAGCCAGATCCAAAATGAATAATATTAGGAATGTCAGAGGGCAGCGCTAATCTAACGATATTTCAAAGACGCTTCCTCGACTACAGTTCCTCAACTGCAAATAAACTTATACTTAAATTCTGGAAAAAGATAACAGTCCCCAAAGTGAAGATGTGGATCACAGAAATGACCAAGACAGTACATCTAGAAAAAATAATGTTCGTCTTGACTGACAAACCCGATCAATTTTCAAAAATATGGTCTTCTTTTATTGAATTTCTTCAACAACATAAAGGTTGAACACAAACTCAAAACCGATGGTAGGGCTGGGTGAGTGGACGTACGGAGGGTAGCTGGATATATCTGTGCTTCTTTTTCACTTTTTCTAGTTCTGTTTTTTTTCTTTGCTTTTTTTTTCTTTTCATCTTTCTTTCCTTTTTTTTACCTTTTTTTTCTTTCCTATTTAGTTAATAGTTTATAAAAATGTTAAAACAGAAGCTGTATGAAAATTGTATAACTGCTATGTTGATCTTTTTTTTGTACAATTGCTTCTAACAAAAAAGTATATATATATATATGTTTTTTATAACTAAAAATGACTGGCTCTGCTCATCATGGACTCAGCCATGTCCATCAGAGGCACACCTCTACCCATCATTGAAAGCATCTACATGAGTTGCTGCCTCAAGAAGGCAGCTTCTATCACAGAGGATTCCACACCATGTGGGCGAGCCCTCATCTCACTGCCACTGTTGAGCAGGAGGCACAGAAACCTGAGAATCCACCACCACCAGCTATTTTCCTGCAAGAATCAGCTTGAATAATCAACCTAATTTCACCTCCACAGAAGCACACTGTTGGCCACCTCTTGCATTATCATATGCTTGTCTTTTAATTGTGTTTTGCACCAATGTCTTTTATTTTTTGCAGTATTTTTGTTTTCACTGTCATTGTGCAATTTATGTTTATATTTCATCTAATTTATGATTTGATGTGCTGAGTGAGTCCATGTACCTACGATGCTGCTGCTAGCAAGATTTTCATTGTAGTTATACCTCACCGCACCTGTGCCTATGAAAATTAACTCGGCATGGTTTGAGTTTATATCCTATTTATCCTGACTCCGTTTCATGGGCAGAAAACAACTGGTATTGGATGGGCAAAATAAGAAATGAAAATGCTGAACACATCAGAACAACAGACAGCCAACCATGTCATCTCTGGGTGCCCACTCTACCACCCACCAAATGGAGCTCAGGGTCTAGCAGACATTGACGCCGAGACAACAACTTGGCTGCTCAACACTGGCTTGAGATCTATTTATTCCTTTGGTTTATGTTTCATTCGCAAAAATAATTTAGCAGGTCAGGCAGCACCCACGGGGACAGAAATAGACACAATGTTTCAGGTCAAGGGCCCTTCATTGGTACTGGAAAAGTGAAAAAAAGAAACACTAATGTGCAGGAAAATAGCTGGGGAGAATAAAGGGCCTGTCCCACTTGGTCAACCTAATCCGCGAGTTCTGGCGAGTTTGCTCTTGACTCATATTCACAGCATGGTCGACACGAGGTCGTAGGAGGTCTTCGTAACTCTCCTTCATGCTCGAGAGTGGTCTCCGCGTACTCGCAACCTCAGCTAGGTCACGGCATTTTTTTCAATATGATAAAAAATGCCCGCGAGTAAAAAAAGGTCGCCATGGAAAAATTCTATACTTTTTATACTCGTAGGTTTAGTCGTAGTAGGTCGTAGTAGGCCGGCATGTTAGTCATAGGTAATGAGGGCAGTCGAAGGTAGTCGAAGGTAGTTGAAGATAGTCTTCATCATAGTCGAAGGGAGGTCGAAGGAGATCGAAGGAGGTCGTCTTCACTCTCCACTATTTGGTGTCCAATTTTCCCATAGCTAGTCGTAGCTAGTCGAAGCTGGTCTTCAACATAGTCAAAGGAGGTCGAAGGAGGTCTTCAACATGTCATTTTTTCAAGCTCTTCTAACCTCGCCAATTAGGTCGCCCAAGTGGGACAGCCCCTTAAAGGGAATGTCTTCTTTGATGGGGGAAGCCAAAGGTGACAATTATTTCAAAGACCAAGACTCAGAGACCACAAAGAAATAAGTTGGTTTTGTCAGTAGAGATAAGATCAATATAGTTCAATAAAGATCAATATAATCAATATAGTTATACTGCATTTCGGGCTCACAACAAGATCTCTACATTGGAGAAAAAATGCGGATTGGGTGACTGCTTTGCAGTACATTTCTGTTTAGTTCCCAATGATGACCCCGTGTTTCCAGTTAGGTGTCATTTTAAAGCTCAGTCCAGCTTCCATTATGACCTCCCTGTCTTCTGTTTTCTATAGTGTTCCAGTGATTGCCATGATAAGCCTAAAGAACCTTCCACTCTGAACACATTTCAGCCTTCAGGATTTAATATTAAATTTAGAAATTTCAGATAGCAACACAGCTACTTCTCTCTTGACATACAAGGCTCAATTATGTTGTTCCATTTTTATATGTCTGTGTCCAATTCATGGTTGTTAAAGTAATCATTATGTTGACAACTTTGGTCTCCATCTATCACAGGGACCCTCTTTGTTCTCTCCACTTTTCACTGCCAGTAATTTAAAACACATTGCTTCTCTCACTTTTCCTGTTCTTATGAAAGTTTTTTTTAACCAAAAGTATCAATTCTGTTTTTTTCCTCATGGTTGCGGCCTAGCCTCCTTAAGTTTATCCAACACTTTCTTTTTTTGCTTTGGCTCTCTGTTCGTTAGCCAGTCCCACAGGCCCAAGTATGCTATATGTACCATTTCCTCTTTGTCCTGCTTATTACAACTTCTAAGTACAGCCTCTTTAGAGCAACATGTAGAAATTATACAGCAGTATTTTTTCAGTATGAATTTGCTGCAACAAAGATTTGTAATGAGAATATCAATCAAGAACCATTAATTGTGCATTGTTTGCTTGTTGAAAATATAACTTACAGAGGCCTACTATAGTTAATTTACATTGGTTTTGGATTATTTGGAACAGTTTTGCTGCCATCAGTATTATCTTAAACATTGAAACCAGGAGGATAATTTATTGTACATACTATTCATAAAAAATTGGTGCATTGGGTAACGGAAACAAGAATAAACTACAAAAATGATTAATTGTTTAATGAGAGCTTTGGAATATCTGATGATGTAAATAGTGCAATGGGGGGAGGGGAGGGGTAAAGACGAGAGGAATAGAACTAAGGGACTGAAAATGAGACAGCCAGACAACGTCAGGTACCAACGAGGCTAACAGTGTTGAGTGATTTTAGTGCACAATAAATATCTGTCAATGTTACTGATGCAGCAGGTAACCATGCCCAATGGTTTTTAACAAGTTAAATTGCATGCAGTGAAGAAGGTTTATGTTCTGTCTCAGCTCTTTGGATATGAAGTAGTGACTGATAAGAAGACTAGAAGAAATCAAATCATCACTATTTGACTGATTGAAAGATACAATAGTTCAATAGTACATTATTGTCCCATGTACCAAAGTACAGTGAAATTCATTTATGTATACAATTCAGTACAAGTATCACTATACATAAGCACTTAGATATTTCTTAGATAATCATCCCAGATACAGTGCAAGTGTATAGCTGTAGTACACTGAGCTGGTATACAGTCACCAGATTTAGTGCCATTTTTAAGTCCCCATTGTTATTTAGTACTCCACTGCTCCATGCAGTTGCGGGCCGCATCCGGTCCACGTGCTTGGCCTCTTGGATTAGTGCCAGTCCAACCAAGCCCCAGGCTACTGTTGGACCTCCAGCAGCCCACTGCACCATTGAAGTGCACTGCACTTCCTCCCGCAGCCGATCTGCTCACCAGTCCATTCCCAACCACCTCCTGTCTGGTCCACGGGCCGAGCAGTGGCTGGGCTCGGTGGCTTTCCTCTCTAGATGGATCCCTGATTCCCAGTTTTGTGATGGCAAGCCAGGCCGTTTGTTGGGTGTGGCCACAGCAGCTTGGGATGACCTTCTGCCGTGCAGCACCTCGACATGGAAACAGGCTCATCAGCCCACCAACCATAGATCACACTGGTTCTATCTTTCCCCATGTAGGCATTCCACTAGGGTCAATTTACAGAGGCCAATTAACCTACTATCCCACGTGCCTCTTGAGATGTGGGAAGAAACCAGAGCATCCAAAGGAAAACCACACAATCATAGAGAGAACCACACAGTCAGCACCCGAGGTCAGGATTGAGTTCTCTAGCTCTGTGAGGCACCAACTCGACAACTTTACCAATTCTTCATAGGATGGCATGCTAGAGTGTTCTGCACCATTGGTTTGGTGACCCAGCTAGTTCAGGTTGTCCATCTGATGGACTGCAGCAGTTCTCGAAGAAGGTTTGTAATGTCTTCTAAAAGCTGGCATGCAAAGGGGAAATAATTACAATTTTACCAGGAGTGTCCACATAATGGGAATAGTTACTTAAACCAAAATATATGGTAATTTATTTTAAATATATAGTGATACAGGAACTATAAATGGTTAACAGGCTGCCAGGGACCACACAAGCAACCTCTTGATATTCAGCAAGGACCAAATGTCACCACCTGGTCTCTTCCTCTGATAGACTGGAAAAATAACAAAGATGCATTAGAAGTTATTTTCTCATAACAACATCATCCATATTAGTTGACTGATGTTTGTTCAGTGCTAATATTAGTTAAAGATAAATATTCGTCGGCTTGATTAACTTATAAATTATATATTGCTATTATATCAATGCAATGTGGACAACTGTTAAATTTGTCAAGATTCACTCTTATTCTTTTAAATTGCTTAACAATGTCATTTTGAAATTATTGATTATTTTTGTTCTACCGAGAAATCTTCTGCAAAATGGATTATGATGTTGTAATATGATTTCCCTCCTGTCTGGAGTGACATCAGCCTGTGGGCCTGGTTTGCTCAGTTGTGAGGCATGTTAATATTGTTATCTTGTTTCAAACATCACTCCTGCTAAGGGTCTCCCGTCGTGATACGGGATGAACTCTTTAGATTAGCAGCCGGCGTTGAAGAAATTTGGAGTGAGCCCTGGGCTGTTAGTTGAAATATTACTACTAAGTGAAAGTGTTGACATATCAGAATAATTACAGATTGCAGCAGATCTCAATAGACATTAGTAATTGGAGGAATTCTTTATTAGATCTGGAATTGCAAATAATGACAACAAAGGCAGCCCAAGCCTCGAGAATTATTATTTAATTCCTCAGAATATAGAAAACAAAAATCCATTCCATAATATTGTTTTCCAGCATAGTTAGATAGACTGGGCATGTAGCTGGACATTTACTGGAATATTTCTCTTATTGATATTGCAACAATAAATTGCCTTTTTAAAAATATTTCATGCTACAAAGAACATACTCGAGGGAGGGAGATGATTTTAAACATGATTTTCCACATGTCCACATCTGACACTTCGGATCCCATAGAACCAGAGTGAAAGCATAACACCCTCAATTCACACAACTGCCTAAAAGAAACATCCTCATAGAATTCTAACACTAATCTTACTGTCTAACACAGAGCATTGAAAAGATCACAAAAACACATTAACAGCTTAAATGCTGAACCTGAATTGGGTGTCCAACACAAGACTAATAATACTAAGAGACATTTCTGTGGTGGAATTACAATCAAATCTATTTTGGTCACATTACTTAGGGTCTGTTATTAAACTCTACTGCCTCTGCACAGGAGTATCTTCATTGATACTGATCCATGTTTCCAATTCCGTCTGCCATACAAACCTGGTCCCTTTGTACACCAATGGCGCACCAAAATTTACTGGTAACCCTCTTAAGCCATTCCTCAGACTGCTGTATTCCTACACCTCCAGGTTGAGATCGCATGAATAAATACGCCCTGATACATTAAGCAAGGTGCTGAATGGGATGTAATGTGGTGCGGATGATCTGGGGTAAATCCTTGCCTTTACTGTACTGTGATCGTTTACGTCTGGACCAGACACAAATCCCAACTCTCCACTGGTGGTTATCAATCAATCAATGAGGCAGCCAGCAGTGTGGTGCTGAGAGGTTACCTGTGAGGGCAGGAGTTGGGTGGGTTGGGGCAAGCGCTGCATCCACTCAATGTTCAGATGGGAGGTAGAAGGCTGCACTCTGGCTTGTGAATGTGGCTCTAGGTGGAGACTCGCAGCATCTGCTCGTTGGGCAGACAGACCACCAGGATCATCATTGCCTTCTGCTGGAGGATCTTGATCGGTTGGGCTGCGGAATGGTTGATGGAATTTAATACAGAGCAATGTAAGGTGTTGCATTAAGCAAAGACTAACAAGGGCAGGATCTAAGCAGTGAATGGTATGGCTCTGGGGAATATTGTAGAGCAGAGGGATCTAAGTGCAAATACTGAGTTCATTGAAAGTGGTGTCACAGGTAGATGGGGGGGGGTCAAAAATGCTTTTGGCACATTGGCCTTCATCTGTTAGAATATTGAGTATAGATGTTGGGAGGTCAAATTCCAGTTAAATAAACCATTGGTGAGACCACATTTATAGTATTGTGTTCAGTTCTGGGCACCATGTTATAGGAAAGCTGGTGTCAAGCTGGAAAGGGTGCCAAGAAGATTTACAAGGATGTTGCCAGGACACGAGGACCTGAGCTATAAGGAGAAATGAGGACTCTATTTGTTGGAGTGCAGGATGATGAGGGGTGATCCAATAGAGGTGTACAAAATCATGAGAGGAATAGAACAGAGTCTCTTGCCAAAAGTAGGGGAATCGAGAACCAGAGGACATAGCTTAATGGGGCTGTCCCATTGTACGAGCTAATTCTCCCTGGTTTCCCCTGATTCGAACTCGGAGAATTATGGTAATAGCTGCTCTTAGGTACTCAGGGCTCTCGTGGACATTTTTCAACAAGCTTACCGATTTTCCCGAGTACCTGCCGTTAGCTTTAAGAGCCGCTCAGAGACGTCCCGAGCTCCGACGTAGCCGCGACATACATTCTACGTGCTTACCATAAGTTTTATTTATTTTTTTAACTCGGGAGAACTCTTGAATTAGCTCGTACAGTGGGTCAGCCCCATTAGTATGAGAGGGGAAACTCTAACGCTGCGCCACTATGCAGCCCATGTTGGTCCCCAAATTAACCCTGTATTAGGTGTACCCACTGTTGCTACAATTATAAATTAATATCTGAAAAATAATCAAAATAACAACATGTATATTTGTTTCACACTGAAAACTGTTTTGGGCACAAAGATCAGTTTAAATTGCACTGAGTGAGGTGGCTAAGATTTTAATGTTGCTGATATGTATGAGGATATTCCAGGTGCAAAATCTAATATTTTATATTATGTTTTATTGGGGACCAGAGATAACAACCTGACTTCAGGTATTGTACCATCTAGCTGCAAGTGCATGTGTAGCTTTAGTTCCCATTAGTTTCTTGTCTGTGGCAGCCAGTTGGGACCTTCCTCCTCCCCCCAACCGACGATCATTCAGCCTGTTAAAATGTGTGTGCATTTGTGCAATACATTTTCATAATGCGTTAAACATACTACTATGAAAATAAAAGCTCTTACATTTCCCCAAACATGTACATTTAAATGATTAGGTGACTGACACCAGTGCAGAATTTATAGAATTGGGAGATTGATACTAATTTGAGCAAAAAGCTGCAATTTCAGAGTTCACTGGTCCTGCTTATGCCCTTCTTTCACCTTGCACCTCTTAATTCATGTTCAACAGCAGACATTTAAAGTGCTTCTTTCAGCTTCATTGATGATTGATTTTTAGAGCTAGCCTCTTCAATTGTACAAGTATGTTTTGCAATTCTTTACAGTTGTTAGTCAACAAGGCATGGTATGACTGGTGCTAAAGTGCATTATCCTGACTTCAAGACTTTGTCTCAAACCTCTCTTACACAGTTATGGGGACAACAAGAAGAATTCCACATGCAATACCATGCAATAGCATTCCCCATGAGTGAGAATGGAGCATATAGAATAAACAATGCTGCAAAGAAACAGGCAGGCTTTTACAGCAATCCTGTATTTTCATGGTCACCATTACTAAGAACTACTGTTCTTTTTGAAACACTCTGGAATATTAATTGAATTAAAATTCCACAGCTGTCATGGAACTTTGATCTCTGGATTATTAGTCTGGGATTTCAGGTTACTGATCAAAGCACAAAGTTCTGGAGGAACTCAGTGGACCAGGAGGATCTGTGGAGGGAATGGGCAGGTGACGTGTCCACAGCTCCACAGCTGCTGCTTGGCCTGCTAAATTCCTCCAGCACTTTGAGTTTTGATCAAGCTTCCAGCATCTACAATTTATCCACTCTCAGGGTTACTTGTCCACTAACTTACCCATTGCATCAATGCAATGTTTTATCCACATAACCAATGCAACCCAGCAGAGCACAAGTGATTAGCAGGACCAAGCTGATTAATGTGTTATGCCAGATGTGGTTGATGTGCTCATTAATGTACTTCCACGTGAAAAGTCATGAAACACCCTGTTAAACAACGATGATTTTTCTTCCAGCTAACAAAATGTGTCACCATTTAGCCAATTTCAATTCACAAAGTCAACATCAGGCATTGTTAGTGCAGCAGCTGCCTCATCGTTCCAGTATCCTGGGTTTAATCTTGACTTCTGGTGTGATGAGTTTGAATGATCTCCCTAAAAATGAGTGAGTTCCCACCCATTGCTCCATTTGCCTCCCATATTCCAAAGATGTTGTCAAGCTGGAAAGGGTACAGAGAAGATTTACGAGGATGTTTTCAGGACTAGAGGGTCTGAGCTATAGGGTGAGGTTTAGTAGGCTAGGGCTCTATTCTTTAGTGTGCAGGAGGATGAGGGGTGATCTTAAAGTGGAGAATACAATTATGAGAGAATTTGATCAGGTGGATGCACAGAGTCTCTTGTTCAGTGTAGGTGAATTGTGGACCAGAGGACATAGGTTTAAGTTGAAGGGGAAAAGTTTTAATAGGAATCTGAGGGGTAACTTTTTCACACAAAGGGTGGTGGGTGTTACATAACAAGCTGCCATTGTATACACTCTGTCATTCAATCATGGCTTCTCTCTGCCTCATAATACCATTTCCTGCTTTCTCTCCATAACCCATTCTAATCAAGAATTTGTCTATCTCTGCCTTTAAGATATCCACTGACATGGCCTCCACAGCCCTCTGTCGCCATTGGTTCCACTGATTAACCACCCCCTGACTAAAGAAGTTCCTCCCCACCTTCTTTCTAAAAGAGAGCAATTAATTCTGAGGCTATCACCTCTGGTCCAAGACACACCCACCAGGGGAAACATCATTTCCACATCCACTCTATCTATGCCTTTCATT
Source organism: Leucoraja erinaceus (assembly GCF_028641065.1). Lineage (NCBI taxonomy): Eukaryota > Metazoa > Chordata > Chondrichthyes > Rajiformes > Rajidae > Leucoraja > Leucoraja erinaceus. The sequence goes on along the minus strand of NC_073379.1, from coordinate 32,091,407 downwards.
ATTCTGCAGGTTTCAATGAGGTCTCTCTTCAACCTTCTAAACTCCAACGAGTAGAGGGCCAGGGCTGTAAAACATTCATCATATGTTATCCCACTCATTCCTGGAATCATTCTTGTAAACCTCCTCTAAACCCTCTCCAAAGCCAGCACATCCTTCTTCCCATATGGGGTCCAAATCTATATTACTAAAAGTCTGATCTTGACCACTTCCTGTTGTTCTATATATTGATTTTAGAAAAAACGCTCCCACTTACGGCTGTGATTTTTGGCAGAGTCCCCCTCTGCTGTGCAGGACAAGAGGATTTTGCCCATCGCTGAAAAATAAAAGATTTATTAATGTTTAAAAAAATGTTGAGATTCTCTCTCCTGAAGGCCACGCCCCTTCCGTAGGGACTATAAAACCCGGATGTGTTGAGTGCCTCAGTCAGTCTCTGCAAGATGGGGGAAGCAAGAGGGTCACGTCTCTCAGTCTGAGCTGTGAATAACACTGAACACATGTCTACTAAACTGTGAGTGTGGTTTTACTGACCTTAATGTGGTTTGAAAATGAAAATGTGGTTGGTTTGAATTGATGCACAGTAAATGGCTGTTGGTGGTGATTGTTTTGAATTGAAGCACTGCAAATGGCTGTTGGTGGAGGTTGGTTTGAAGTGAAGCGCTGCAAATAGCTGTTGCCGGTGGTTGGTTTGAAGTGAAGGACTGCAAATGGCTGTTGGTGGTGGTTGGTTTGATGTGAAACACTTCAATGGCTGTTGGTGAAATGGCTGCTGGTGGGGGTTGGTTTGAAGTGATATACTTCAATGGCTGTTGGTGGTTTGAAGTGAAGCACTGCAAATGTCTGTTGGTGGTGGTAACTTGACAATTTACTGTTTGCACTGTATATTGATTTTAGATAAAACGCTACCACTTATGGTTGAGATTTGTGGTCAAATTACTCAGTCCCCATCCGCTTATCAGGTGCAGAGGATTCTTCCCATCAATGAAAAATAAAAGTGTTATTAGTGTTTAAAAAATGTTGAGAATCTCTCTCCTGTCAATCACGCCATGAAGGCTACGCCATGAAGGTCACGCCCCTTCCGGTGGCAGGGAGGGTTTGTAAAACCCAGAAGTGTGGGTGTTGGTCAGTCCTGCAAGATGGAGAGGGAGAAGTCACGACTGTTTGAGCTGTCAATCAACTGAACACATGGAATGTCTACTGAACGGTGAGTGTGGTGTTTATGTGGTGTTTTGTGGTATTTTGTATGATTTTATGGTGGTTTCAACCTGCTTGACATTGTATGAAACTGCATTTGAATGTGGTGGCCTTGCACCCTGCAAGAAATGGTATGAAACTGCATTTTAATTTGGTGGGCTTGCACCCTGCTTGAAATGGCATGAAACTACATTTGAATTTGGTGGCCTTGCACCCTGCTTGAAGTGGCATGAAACTGCATTTGAATTTGGTGGCCTTGCACCCTGCATGAAGTGGTATGAAACTGCACTTGAATTTGGTGACCTTGCACCCTGCTTGAAGTGGTGTGAAACTGCACTTGAATTTGGTGGCCTTGCAGCCTGCTTGTAATGGTATGAAACTGCACTTGAATTTAGTGGCCTTGCACCCTGCTTGAAGTGGTATGAAACGGCACTTGAACTTAGTGGCCTTGCACTCTGCTTTAAATGGCATAAAACTGCACTCGAATTTGGTGGCCTTGTACCCTGCATGAAAAGGCATGAAACTGCACTTGAATTTGGTGACCTTGCACCTTGCTTGAAGTGGCATGGAACTGAACTTGAATTTGGTGGTCTTGCACCCTGCTTGAAATGTAATTTCAAGGAATAGCCGTGAGTCAACTGCCAGCCCACCAGCCATGAGTGAGTGAGTTGCCAGCACAACAGGCTTGAGTGACTAAGCTCCCAGCCCAAAAATCCATTTGTTCCACAATGTCCATACTAGCCCTCTGGAAACCAGTCCATTCAGCTCACAACACCCATACTAGCGCTCCCCCCCCCCCCCCCCCACCACCACTGGCCACCAATATTGGAATTGGAGAAGAGGTGGAATTTTGCGTTGGGGGACCAGTCCTCCCGTATGAACATGGGACCCAACGGGTCCCACTTAGTTTAGTTTAACTCTATGACTCTGTGACATGCTGTTTTATGGTTCATTGACCACTGTCAATTGTCCCTGGTGTGTTGATGAATGGTAGAATCTGGAGGCAATAAATGGAAATGTGAGGAGAATAAAACAGTATTAATGTAGGATTTTATTATAGATGGATGCTTGCTGGTTTGTGCAAACTTGGTGGGCCAAAGAATTTGTTTTCATGTTGTATGACTCGATAGCTATAACTCCAAGCATGCACTTTTAATGTGAAGCGGCGTTACGTGTGGCAAGTAAGAATAAACCGAGGCATTTCATGACCTCAGGGAAATCCCAGAATACTTAACAGCCATTTAAATGTTTATTTTAAATCTGTTCTCTGTTAATAGCTCCAAATGAACAAGCAACACTCTTGCTTCCTGTGCAATGATTTTAATAAAGCAATATATTATGTATATATTGATTGACTTGCTAAAGTGAATGCAGGTTTAAAGTTTGGTCAATTCTAAGAAAATAAAGTTTTATTCTTTAAATTTAAGTGGAAAAGCATCAGGATTGAGAGATTTATGACATAAATAACGATTATTCTTGTGCATCATTTTAACGAAGACATCAATGGTCCCTGAAAAATCCATCAGATCCATTGGAACGATAACCAAATGCCATTGACCTCTCCCAGGTGAATCACCCCAGCTTTGACACCCACAATAAGTTTAATCAGTCCCATTGTACAGGGCACAACAGACTCACCATTGTGACCTCTGTCACCAGATGAATACCAATAATAATAATAATAATAATAATAATAATAATAATAATAATAATAATAATAATATCTTTTATTGTCATTGCACGTCAGTGCAACAACATTTAGTATGCAGCTTCCAACCAATTTAAAAGAAAAGTAAAATAAATAAATAAGCTGTAGGTATGTTACAAAACCTACCTGAATCGTGGCTGAGCATCTGCCCCACCCCTTGTGTGTGATTTTGGCGCTGTTTGGAGGGGGTGGGTTTAAAACACGATTTTTACTAGGCTGTACTAATCGCAGATGTTCAGCCTAGTAAATCATTAACGAAAAATCGCTGCAAGACCCGGTCGCAAAAGGTGTTATTAGTTTTATAGGCCTCGATAATATAGTTATAATAGTTTTAAAATTAGCGTCTCATTCCGCAACCTCTCGCAGCCCCAGGGTTTTATAAAGCAAACAATTAAAGGTATGTACCTTATTTTTACATTAAATGGGGCATATATATAACCCTATATTTCAAGTTATCTATAGCGAGTAGTTCATTTTGGGCTTTTTATATCCCGCAGTATTTTTCTCGGCATTTGAGGGCACTATTCCAGCACGATGTCAACGTTCTAAACCAGCGCGTTCCACATGAACCCACTAGAAAGCCGATTTAAATGGGCATTTATTTACAGCAATTGAACACTAAATTCCTTCCATTTGGCCTATAAATTAATGTAAATTAGATATAAAAATCATGTTATATTGTGAATTATTTGTGAATAATCTTTGGACACTTAGGCTATTTAAAAATGTTAATCTTTCCTTAAGAAATGGGCTTTTGACTATCCAAGATCACAGCTTTTTTGTAATGTCCATTGAAAATCAATAGGGAACAAGATGCTAATTTCCGAGTATGAAAATGGCCATAACTTTTTTAATACTTGAGATATGAAAGTGAATTTGGTGTCAAATTAAACTTATTGTTATGCTTTATCTGATGGGATAAATTGCAGACTTGATTTTTAAAATCTCAAAATTTTGTAACATTGCTATAAGCTGTGTGACGTGACCATCCGAAGGAGACAGTCCAGGGGGGTGGGGGGCACTCAGCAGGGCCGGTTCAGAGCCGCTATAGCTCTGGGAATATAGCTGTTTCTGAGTCTGGAGGTTCGGGCGAAGAAGGCCTTGTAACATCTGCCGGATGGAAGTAGTTCGAACAGTCCGTTACAAGGGTGTGAGGAGTCTTTATGGATGCTGATGGTCATCCTGAGGCACCGTGTGTGGTAGATGCCCTCCAAGGCTGGTAGCTGTGTCCCAATGATCCTCTGTGCTCTGTGGACGACGCGCTAAAGAGCTCTCCTCTCCGCCTCCGTGCAGCTGAGATACCACAACGAGATGCCATACTTTAATATGCTCTCTGTGGTGCAGCGGTAGAATGTTGGCAGCAGCTGTTGGGGCAGACCAGTCTTTTTTAATGTCCTCAGGAAGAACAATCGTTTCTGTGCCTTCTCGACCAGCCCAATGTTGGTGGACCATGTGAGGTCCTCTGAAATGTGAGTGCCCAGAAACTTAAAGCTGGACACTCTCTCCACACTTTCCCCGTAAATGGAGATTGGGGTGTATTCTCCATTATGGGACCTCCTGAAGTCAATAATCAGCTCCTTGGTCTTGGAGGTGTTTAGTGACAAGTTGTTACGTGCGCACCAGTCCACCAGGTTCTGCACCTCCGCTCTGTATTTTGTTTCATCACCGTTGATGATCAGCCCAATCGCTTTTGTGTCATCTGCAAACCACGATGGTGTTGGTGTCGAATGCAGGAACACAGTCGTGAGTGAAGAGGAAGTAGAGCATGGGGCTTAGTACACAGCCCTGTGGTGTGCCGGTGCTCAGGGTGATAGTGGAGGACATGTGCGGGCCCAGTCTCACTGCCTGCGGTCGCTCCGCGTCAGAAAGTTCAGGATCCAATCGCATATCGGCGAGCTGAGGCCTAGCTGGTGGAGTTTGGTGGTGAGCTTGGTGGGGATGACCGTATTGAATGCAGAGCTATAGTCAATGAAGAGCATCCTAACGTACGTGCCCTGCCTGTCCAGGTGAGAGATGGCATCCTCTGTTGATCTATTTGTCCTCTATGCAAATTGAGGCCCTGGTATGCCTAGACCCAGGATTGTTCGACATACCCTACAAAGATACAGGCATAGCTGGGGCCCATGCATGTGCCCATAGCTCCGTTTTGTATTTGGAGGAAATGGGAGGAGTCAAACGAAAAGTTATTAAGGGTAAGGAGCAGCTTGACAGAGGAGAGTATTTGTAGATGGGGGTTGGTTGGTTCTCCGGTCGAGGAAGAACCGGAGGGCTTTGAGACCTTCCTGGTGGGGGACAGAGGTGTAGAGTGACTGGACTAGGGTTGTAGATGCTCTCTGGTGCATTCTGAGCTTTATTTTGGAGCATTTTTGCACCAAATTTATGGCCAATATTTCAAAATTAATTTTGGTTTAGTCAAGAGTCATGAGTGGGTGGAATGGCATGATTGGGGGTCATTGATGTATACATTTTAAAAAATCAAGAATTGAAGTTGACCTTGTTTTAATAATCAAGTTGTACTGTTGTAAAATATTATGTAAAATGTTATAAAGGAGCATGCATAAAACTGCAAATATAATACTGTGAGTTTTTGCAGTAAAGAAAACTTTTTTTAGAAAATATTTTTTGTGTGTTGATTTGATTGCCTATTACTGTTAGATTGTGCTAGTGTGTGCAGTGCACCTTTGATGGCCCTCCTGACATAACAACTTCACATCACTTTCAACATGGAATAGTGATATGAATACAACATTTAGTTCGACTTCAATTTCCATCATGAAAATTGAAGTCAAACTAAATGGTGCATTTACATTACTATGGTAGACGTAAATGCTGGAGAAACTCAGCAACTCAGAGACCCTTCTTCAGTCTCGACCTGAAACGTCGCCTATTTACTTCGCTCCATAGATGCTGCCTCACCTGCTGAGTTTCTCCAGCATTTTTGTCTACCTTCGATTTTCCAGCATCTGCAGTTCCTTCTTAAACATGTGCATTACTATGATCGCTTTCAAACTATCCTATTTTACTGTCATACTATTATAACGAATTCCAGTTCCATGGTGACTCATAAACAATGTCACAAATCACATTTTAATTTCTCAAACACAATGTGATTGTGAATAATTGTACAGCTGCCAAGTTTCACAGAGCATTTCCGTATTTTGATGGCTGAAAATCAGTATTTTGTTGGGGAAATCGTTATTTCTCCTATAAATGCAATAGAACGTACTACACAGAAACTGGATTTTTGAAAATCACTTTTGCATGTAACCTCATGTATTCTCAAATATCAGCATGGAATAGTGAAAATCAATATCACTGAATTGTGAAACCATTTTTGAAATGTGAATTTATAATTCTTGATTTTGATTCAATAACATATAAAAATATATAATATAACATAACGTATAAAATTCACAATTCATCATATAGCTTGCCAAACAATCAAACATGCTGGCATGATGCAGCATAATCATTCAGGTGCTCCTACTAAATGTAACATAAAGGTGAGTAGCATGGTAAGTACAATTTTAAAAAAAATCACTCAGTGTTATTATTGTTGACCCTTGCTTACTAGCATGACTGGAATGAGTTCTAAGTTCACTGTCACTCAACATGCTGGCATGATGCTGCAAAATCATTCAGATGCTCCTGAATGGATATTGCCATTTACCTCTAGTCCTACTAATGCAAGGGCATTCATTGGCCTTAGCCTATATGCCGTCTCTGGTTCCATGATATAGCACCTCAGACCAGTATATCTAGCATGGCAGTCCTCAGTTTGTTAATGCTATCAAAGTATGTGTCATTCCGCAGTACACTATTGTAGGTGGCCCTATTTCTACCTCTTCTTGCAGTGGCCCATTTGGTCTCCCAAAGTGTGACTTTATCTTTCATGGCAGTCCTCAGTTCATTAACGCTTTCCAAGCCCTGTGTCATTCCGCAGCTATGACTGCAGAATGAAACAGGCCTTCGAAAGCATTAATGAACTGAGGATTGCCTTCTACCTCTTCTTGCAGTGACATGTTTGGGCTCCCAAAATGTGGGGGATTAGCAGACAAGTTCAGTGTTCCTCTCAAAGACTTTGACACCACTCGTGGCAGGCCGACATATATTGCCATTTAGGCATAAATCATATTTTCCAGTTCCATTTTCCGAGAATGTAACTGTGCAACTCTAGTCACAACGTTGTCCAAGTTATGGGCAACGTCATAGTGAATGCGGATTAATGCGATTGCAGATAGCCTGTCATTGCTCAAGAAATGCCTGGTCTTTGCTTCTTCGTGGATATTAAAATGTATTGGCTGGATCAAAGTAAGATGCAGAGTGAGATCGCGCCCACTGCAACCATGCCGCCCAAAGCGAGCATCTCTCTGCCGCTCAGGCTCCTGACCAAAGGTCCCAGCTACTTCCGCAGTCAAATGGAGGGGAACAGGTGCGGTTGGCAGAGCGCCGTGGAGAGACTGGTAGCCGTCAAAGCCAAATACCTGAAGAGCCCGATGGCGAGGGGGTGCAAAGTGGAGCCCAATGGTTTGGGCAGCTCTGCCTCCAAGGATGGCAGCAGCAGTGGCAGCGGGGCCAGCAGCAACACGAAGACTTATCTTTATCTCTGGCAGCCGCCAGCAGAGTGGGCAGCTGGGACTCCCGCCAGACATTGTGCGTCGCTCCAGATCCAAGCGGCAGCTCAGGCCCGACTCGCTGGTCATGTACTGGCAGAAGTGCGAGTTCATGCGGGGAGCAGCGGCCACCAGCAGCTCCTGCTGTTTCAAGGGTAGTGGCAGCCTGCTCCAGCGGTGGCTGCCCGGCTCTAGCGGCCAGGGTGACATGCAGCAGGGGCTGGCAACGGGAGTAGAAAAGTCAGAAGGGGGAGAATCAGCATAGGGTACAGAGGCTGCAGCAGCCCATGGCTCACAAGTAAGCACACCAGCAACAGCCCAGGGCTTACAAGTAAGCACACCAGCAACAGCCCAGGGAGAAACAGCAGCCTCGCCAGCAACACCCCAGGGTGCACAAGTAACTACAGCACCCAAGGGTGCACGTAACCACTCCAGCAGCACCCCAGGAAGCCCCAGTCACCACACCAGCAGCATCCCAGTGTGCACAAGTAACCATGCCAGCAGCTCCACGAGAAGCAGCAGCAAGTCGCCCCAAGGAGGCGCTCAAGCGGCCGGTTAGTGAAGGTGGATTACGGCGATCAAACTCTGACTTCAGCTGCCGCTTCTCCTGAGCCTACTCAAGCTTGGACAGTATCTTCGAGCACTGAGGACTCGAGCCCGAGGTGATCGAGAACCTGGCCAGGGAGAAATTTGCCGGCGTCGCCGCCTTCAAAAGCCTTGCCCTCAGGTTTTGAAGCATGAAGGGCGTGTCCCACTTGGGCGACATTTTTGGTGACAACCTGAAAAGAGGTTGTCGCGTCGTAGTCGGGTTGTGACGTGGCGTGATGCGTGGTGACGCATGTAGTAACGCGCGGTGACTCCCTGTCGCCCCTGGATTTTGGAATGTTCAAAATCCAGGGGCGACATCTGGGTGCCTCATCATGTCGTGCGCCTGGTCACATGCTGACATATGCTGTCCTGCGGGTGACGCCCGGTTAAGGACCACAAATAGGCTGTAATATATTCTTCCTTCAATGCATGGATTTTAAACATTAATATATTAAAACTAATACAATAAAACAAATTGTGCAAATGAAAAGATGTCTGAGTTGTTCAATTTTATTTACAGATGTATTGGTCTGCTTCTAAAAGACAGATGGGAGGAAAGTCTTCCATACATACACAACTGTTCTCTTAATGTTAGGCATTCGCTAATACAATTTAAAATATTGCACAGACACTATTATTCAAAGTCTAAACTGAATAAGATCTTCCCAAATGTTTCTCCTATTTGTGATAAATGTCTCCTTCAGGAAGCAACTATAACCCATTATTTTGCCTCTTGTATAAAGTTACATAATTTCTGGAGAGGAATTTTTGAAATTTTTTCTAAAATACTTAAAATAAAATTGGACCCCGACTGATCACTCTAGGTACGTCAGAAGCCTGTTCTGAGCTAACATTATTTCAAAGACGTTTCCTTAATTATGGCCTTATAACGGCGAAAAAATGAATATTTAAATTTTGGCAACACACATCAGTCCCTACTGTTAAGTTGTGGATTACAAACATGTCCGAGACACTACATCTTCAAAATATTAGACTTGGCTTAGCAGAAAAACCAGATCATTTACTCAAGACATGGACACCCTTCACCAAATTCTTACAAGGATAGTATGGCGCAACGCAACTTTGGATTTAAATCCAACTATGGGTTGGGTGAGGTGGGTGGGGGGAGACGAGAGGCAGGTATATCACCACTTTTCTCTCTCTTTTTCTTTTTGTTCTTTCTTTTACCCACTCTTTGGCTACACTACTTTGGTAGTCTAGGGGTTCTATCTTTGCACCTCTCACTTTTTCTCTCTCTTGTTCTTTCTCTTTTATTTTCCTCTATTTTAAAGTTAAAAAGTTAAAATTGTAGCTGTACATTAATTGTATAATTTTATATCATGATTGTTTCATTCTTGTACATTTGCTTCTAATTAAAAAAGAGATGGAGAAAATGTAACCAACAAAAAAGTGGCACAGTGGTGCATTTGGTAAAGCTGCTGCCTCACAGCACCAGAGACCCGTGTTTGCTCCTGAACTCAGGTGCTGACTGTGTCGAGTATACACATTCTCCCTGTGACTGCATCGGTTTCCTCTGGGTCCTCTGGTTTCCTCCCACATCTAAAAGATAATAATATAATAATAATAATAATAATAATAATAATAATAATAATAATAATAATAATAATAATAATAATAAATACTTTATTAATCCCCTTTACAGTGGAAATTCAGATGTCCTTGCAGCACACTAATAAAAATACGACATAGCATTAAAGAAGAAATTTAACATTAAAACATAAAAACATCCCCCCACAACGGTTCCCTCTCCCTGGGTGGGTTGGTAGATCAACTGGCCTCTGTAAATTGTTCCTAGTGTGTTCGGAGAGGATGTGAATGTGGGGTGACATAGAACTAGTGTTTACAGATGATCAATGGTCGGTGTTGACTCGATGGGCGGAAGATGTTTCAAATCCTTATATCTTTCGATCATTCAATCAAAAGCTCACAAAGAGCTCAGAGTGATCTGCCAGCAATATTTCCTCTCACTCTTTAAGGAATCTTTCACCATTTGCCAACTGCCTCTAAAGATTAGGATCTCAGCATGCTCCATTTTCAGAATTTGTTTCAGCTTCCACAGCCCAATTTCCCTGTCACTTAAAGTTCTGTGCCACGATTGCCTATGCACAGCAGTGTGACTTTATCAGTAATTAAGATTGTCTTTTGTAAATGTTTTTGTTAAATTTTGGACAACAGAGCATTTGCTTTTAATTTAATTCCTGAAGACTGCAAGATCCACAGCAAGAGAGACGTTTTTTTCACTGCAGTACACAGGCACAGTTACACATTGCATTAATTTCTAATTTCTAATTTTCTGGGAATGTCTTGCATTCAAATCCTGGTCATATTAGCTTGAAAGCAAAGTTCTTTAAATGAGCAAATTGTCCAAAGTTTTGGCAGAGGTAAAATCTTGGAAACTAGCGAAGGATAAGTTGAAAAAAATAAATCAAAAACTAGACTAAGTGGGACCGGTTGGGTCCCAGCTTCACACGGCAGGGTTGGTCCCCCAACGCAATATTCCACCTCTCCACCAATTCCAATACACACACACACACATACACACACACACGCATACACACACGCATACACACACACACACGCTAACTCACTCACACACGCACACTCACATTCACACATACACACACACACTTACTCACTCACACACACACTCACACACACTCACACACACACTCACTCACACAAAAACACATACACTCACACACACACATACACTCACGGACACACGCACTCACACATACACTCACACATACACTCACACAAACACACATACACTCACACCAGGTACGTGCCGTGAGTAATTAATTACTCAGGGTAGGCAGTCAGTCAGCTTTTTAAAAAAAACTTAAGCTGCGCATGCGCAGATTGTTCGCTCCGTAAAAATAAAAAATAAAATCAAAGACAGTAACAATTCGATTTTCCAAAGGCATCCAAGTCTCCTTTATTCTGAATTACTAAATGAGTGGGTGGGGGGTGGGGGGGGAGTGAAGTGTGATGGCATGTGGAGAGATGGTGGGAAAAACGGAAGCACAGGGAAAAGTTGAATCAGTTGTTATCTTATTGAATGACAACATTTGTTCAAGGGACCAATTTGGGGGAGAGTTCCTTTCACAGCTTATAGGGGGGGTCGGGCCAGGGGTAAAGTTGCGGGTAGGGCAGGAGTGTTGAGAAGGAGGGGGTCGGGGATAATGCCAGTAATTCACTCACTCACCGCTACCACGGCGCTCTGGACGCCGAGCCACCGCACTGTAGCCGGGGATAGAAGCAGCTCGCGTAGCTGCGAGCGGCCGCCGGGACCTGACAGCAGAACTGGCCGCCACAACAGTGCCATCTGCCAGCCCACTCAGTGCTCTCCAAAGATTATAGAGCAGAGCTCTATGATCTTTGGTGCTCTCCGTCTGAACACCTCTCACCTGCCGATCGCCGACTTCGCTCATGTCAACCGCTTCCCGCAAATCCTTAAATTCCCACAGTCGAGTATCGTGCTAACGGGATTTAAGGATTTGCCATAAGCAGCTGACATGAGTGAGGCCAGCGAGCGGCAGGAGAGAGGTTTTTAGACGGAGAACTGCCAGAGGTGAGCGGGTGCCGGAAGAAAGCGCTGAGGTGGCGATCAGTTCCGCTGTCCAGCCTGGCGGCACTGCTCACAGCCACACCCCCCCCCCCCCCCCCCCCCCCCCCCCCCCCCCCCCCCCCCCCCCCCCCCCCCCCCCCCCCCCCCCCCCCCCCCCCCCCCCCCCCCCAGCCTCAATGCGGTGGCATTGCACGCCTCTGTGCAAGGAGCGTCGCAAGTGGCATGATCCCGTCCCCCTCCTTCACAACACTCCTGCCCTCACCACAACTTTACCCTGGGCCAGACTCCCCAAACGCTGTGAAAGGAACTCTCCCACCCAGGGAAATACATTATTTAAAAACATATAGCACCAAGAAATGTACTTACCACATTTTTGGTACACAAACTCCATTCTTCTCTCTTTGTTTCCTAAAATACACTTAAGATAATGGCAATCCATATTTGAAAAACCCACCAAGAAACTAGCGCTGCGCATACGCAATAGGCTGCTGCACCTGCACAGTACAGCAAAGGCAGAATTTCTGCTGCCTTCCGCTCACCTTGAAATTGACGGCTAGAAGCAGTGCTGACGGCACGTGGGCTGCACAGAGCTTCACGTGTTGCAAGTGCTGCGGGTGAAAGGCACTGAGAATTATGCCTACCTAAGAGATCAATCTCTTAGATAGGCATAATTCTCCCATGCCTTTACTATTTATATTTAGTAATTACCATTTTATAATTTTAGTCAGGGTAGGCAGTGCCTAAATTGCCTACCCTGACGGCACGTGCCTGACTCACACACACACATACACTCACAAACACATACACTCACACACACACACATACATTCACATACACACACACACACACATACACTCACACACACGCACACACACGCATACACACACACACACACACCCACACACATACACTCACACACACACACACACACACACACACACACACACACACACACACACACACACACACACACTCACACATACACACACACACACACACACACACACACACATACACTCACAAACACACAAAGTTGAACACACACACACACACACTCACACACACACATACACACTTACATACACTCATACACACACACACATACACACACACATACATTCACACAACACATACACAAACATACACATACACACACATCCACACACGCTCACATACGCACTCATATTCACACACACACATACACACCATATATAAGACAGTAAACTTTCTTGAATCTACTCACACAGCTGAGCACGGCCTCTCACCTGTGGGGCTTCCGCAGTCAGCGGCACTTCCACAATCAGCGTGACCTCTACTCTTACCGGAAATTACGCAATCAGCGTGACCTCTGCACTCACCCGAAATTACGCGATCAGCGCGACCTGTTCACTAAGCAGAAGTCACAAAATAAGTGGGACATTTGGACTAAACACATCGGACCTAATAAAGCATTTATTCCTTCTAAACACAGTCGGACCAAATAATGCATTGCAGTTTCAAGCACAGGCAGGGCAGCAGGCCAAACATCTCATGGCATTGTCATTAATTGCTAACATATCAATTATTCCATGTACATTGCAGACTCACAGTCCAGTTGATTCACAGCTTACAATGACAGTCGTGGCCTCTCCCTCGCAATCTTGCAGAGTGACTGACACACTTGCAGGCATCCAGGGTTTTGTAGTCCTGCCCCCGCGCCACCCCATCCCCCCCCCCCCCCCCCCCCCCCCCCCCCCCCCCCCCCCCCCCCCCCCCCCGGATTACCTTAATCGCGGTGATTGACAGGCGAGAGGACCAATCAGCTGATCTCAAGGTTTTTTAAACACTGATAATTTTTTTTTTTTTTCATCGATGGGAAAAAAAAACCCTCAGGGCTGGCTCAGCGGAGGAGGACTGTGAGTAAATGGCCAAAAATCACAGCGATACAGGGAAGCGTTTTTTCTAAAATCAATATACAGCACTAACGGGAAGTGGTCAAGATGAGACTTTTAATAATATAGATGATGGAGAATATCACACACTAAAAATATAAAAAGCATTGTGAAAGTTTCCACCAGCCCGTAAATAGGAAGGAATTCCCTTTGGTGCTGGGAAGGAAAACAAATATTAGAGAATAAGGAACTAGCATGGATATTAAACAAATATTTACGATTTTGTCTTCACAAAAGAAGGCAATAGGAGAATACAAAGATTAATAGCTAAACTAAAAGTGAAAACCGGGGGCGGCAACAATTATAAAGACACAGCTGCACAGATATTTCATACTGCAGAGGAGGCCATTTAACCATGCAGTCTACGCCGACTCACATCAACCCGATCAATTCCAATTATCTGCTCTTACTCTCTCTTGCATAGTCATCAGCTCCATCCTCGTTTTCCCACCATCCAGATAAACAAAGTATACATTACACCAGCCAATTAACCTACTAACCTTTGGAATATGGGAGGGAAGAAAATCGAGCATCCGGGGAACATTCCTACAGTCTCAAGTAAAATTGAAAGGATGAGATAACCTTTAAATGGTGGACAAAGTCTGAGGATAAGGTATATTTCAGGTGAGCTAAAGATACATTTATTTTCTGAAGTAATATCCTAGAGTATATCTGAATACTGTTGGGGGAAGTGACCTGTCATGAGGTCATGAGATCTTAAGGTCATAAGGAATAGTAGTAGAATTAGGCCATTCGGGCCCATCAAGTCTATTCTGCCATTCAATCATGGCTGATCTATCTCTCCCTCCTAACCCCATTCCTGCCTTCTCCCCATAATCTCTGACACCCCGTATTAATCAAGAATCTATCTATCTCTGCCTTAAATATATCCACTGACTTGGCCTCCACAGCCTTCTGTGACAAAGAAATCCACAGATTCACTACCCTCTGACTAAAGAAATTTCTCCTCATCTCCATCCTAAAATAACGTCCTTTAATTCTGAGGCTATGACCTGCAGTCCAAGACTCTCCCACTAGTGGAAGCATCCTCTCCACATCCACTGTCAGAGGAGAGCAGCACCAACAGTTAGTTCTGTGGCATTGAGCCTGGCTCTGTGGCACAGTAGGGAAGGAACAGGACAGACAGAACCACAGGGATAAGGGACTCGTTAGTTTGGGAGATATGTGGGAGATCTGTGGCAACAAATGATAATGCAAGATGGTGTTTTGCCTCTGTGAAAGAGCAAATGGTGATTACAATAGAAAATGAGATCTAAAGGGTAACGGGACATCTGTCTGCCTGCCGCTGGGTGCAATTTATATCTGCCGCTAGGTGCCATTGAAATGTATTTGTTAATCTGCATCTTTCTGAGGTGCTTGACCTATGATTGGTGTAGGACAATGTGAAAAGGCTCAAGTGCCTGCAGGAAAAGGAAATCACATTATTCACCTTTCACTGTACAGAATCAAGGGATATGAGGAAAAAGCAGGAACGGAGTACTGATTTTGGATGATCAGCCATGATCATATTGAATGGTGGGACTAGCTCGAAGGGTCGATTGGCCTTATGCTGCACCTATTTTATATGTTTCTAAGTTCCTACATCAAAAGGAAATTTGGTATTTAAGGAGCAGTTGAATCGTTGCTCAATGAGCAATCTACTAGAATGCTCCAAAAGCTCTTAAATAAAGTCTTGATTACCTTTTCCGATCTTTGGGGTGTGTTTTATTGTTTTCTGCTGCCTTCCTATTGGCATGGTCCATGATGTCTTGGAACAACTACAGAAGTTTTTCAAGGAGGAGGGCAGGCCCAAATGATATAGGTAGGAGTGTTCAAGAAGGAACTGCAGATGCTGGAAGATCAAAGGTACACAAAATTGCTGGAGAAACTCAGCGGGTGCAGCAGCCTTCTTGAACACAAAACCCTTCTTGAGACTCTTCTTCAGATATAGGTAGGAAAAGGGATGAGGTCCTGAGGAGCAATTGGAAGGAGTTAGACAAAAGATTAAAAAGCTAGACCTCGAGGGTAGTAAATCTGCATTACTCCTGGTGTCACATGCTGGTGAGTGGAAATAGGGAAATACAAAATATGAAATGTAAAGATCACAATACACAACACAATACACAATACACACACAATACAATGTATTTGTCACTTGAACCTCATAGAGGCTCAAATGAAATGTTGTTTCTGCAGTCATACACACATGAAAAAAAAGACCCAAGACACAACGCAATTTACACAGACATCCATCACAGCGCATCTCCTCCTCGCTGTGATGGAAGGCAAAAAAACTTATCTCTCCCCTGCACTGCCCATTCCCCACCCGATGTCAGAGTCAAAGCCCCGGCGGGCGATGGCAATTGTCCCGCGGCCATTAAAGCCACGCCGGGCGATGCAAGGCCACGCTCCGGGTCTTGTTGTTGGAGCCCCCAGCGGGCTCTAGCAAAATAGGACTTTCCTCCTGAAATCCTCACCTTACACAAGTTAATTTTCTTCACTCCACTTACAGAAGAGATGGTTGAGTGTGTTGAATGCAAGAAAAGGCCTGACAATTTTGATTAGCATTGAACAGTCAACTTCCCGAATTAGCTGAAGCAATCCACACTGTTCAATTACAGCAACAAGACTGATGTCTACACAGCAAAGTGAAAAATTGTCCAGGTAGCCTCTGTCTACAAATGGAAGGACATAAACAATCCAACTCATTACCACCACATCAATCTGCTTAAAGGAATGGAAAGTGTCAAAAGCATTTCCACCAATAACCCACTTACAGATCGCCAGCTTGTTTTTCACCGGCACCATCAGATCCAGTTTTCATTATGTAAGGACAAAAGAGCCGAATTCCAAAGGTGACATGAAAATGATGGCCCTCAGCAGAGAGGAAGTATTTGATCAAGTAGTCCGTTAAAACTGAAGGCAATTTTCAACATCGAAGAAATACAAATTGGAAACTTGGCAGACCAGACTTTACTTGCCTGAACAAACAACACTCCATAAATTCAACACTATTCTAGACAATGCTGTCTGCTATTCTGAAATTCCATTCATTACCGTTGCTTTTTATACCCTCTCACTCTAGCACACCATCTATGTTATACTGCAGCAAAATGCCAAAGTATCTTAATCACAACATCTGTTCACAACTTCTAGTATAAGCATGGAGAAAGGTAATCGACAAATGGTAAATGCCACTTGCAATTCACTTTCCAAGTCTCCCATCATCCTATCTTGGAACTTTATATCTTCCCTTGTCACTGTGTCAAAATTATAGAACTCCCTTTGTTGATTCCGGATCTTCTACCCTCCCTAGTCTGGGTCAGTGAAACACTGAATCGAACACTGGAGTCCAAACCTCGTCAGGGGTCCAGACTTAGTGGTGACAGGTGGGTCACATGAATGGGAGGCAACTCCTCCTCTGCCCAATCACAGATTCAGCGCATAGAAACAAAGTAGAAACATCTTCTTGCGTATGGCGTGCACAGTCTTAAGTTGTAGGACAACTTGTTCTTTTTGATCTTATTTTATTGTGCACGCCAGTTTGATTGCATTCTTTGAAACAGGGCGGACAACATGAAGGTTGCAATCTCCCACCCTAGACTCAGTGGCAACAAGTGGGTCACATGATTACCCCACGATGTCACCACCAGTGAAGCCCAGTCTTTCACAGATACTTGCCATTTCCCAAAGCATCCCAATCGTTGCATATTCACACCTTTCTTGTAGCATTCTGCAGGAATATCTTTATGATGTCTGCAACCTTTCAATATTCTATCTTTTTAAAGGACCTTATTTCATGCACAAATAACAAAATAGGCAAGAGAATGAGCATTGTGACCTAATGTAGGATGGGTGGTAGGAATAAAATGTTATCTCTTGATTGCAGCCTTCTGCTGTTGATGCTGAACCATCAGTTTTCAATTCTATCAATTGCTTCATCTTCTCCTACAAGTTTTAGGAAATAATTCTGCTGTGGCCGGTTATGCCTCAAAAAGCAAAAGTAAAACCTGCAGATGCTTGAAATATGAAAGAACAGAGAAAGCACTCAGCAGATAATTTTAAAAAAAAATCTGTTAAATCTTCATCCATTTTCACTTCTGATGAAAGTTGGGAGGCGAGATTACATGAACAATTTTTGTTGTTGTTTGAATTTAGAAGGTTGTGTAGTGGTTTTATTGAAATCTCTGAGATAGTAAAGGGGGGTGATTTGGGTGGTTTGGAGAGGCCATTCCCCGTAATTGGGACTATTCTGAAGACTTGAGCCATGTTGTTCAGGACAGACATTGGGAAGCATCTACGTACTCATACAATGACAGATGTTTAGAGCTATCTTTTGCCAATGGCAATTAATAGTCAAGTTAAGAGTGTTTAATTGTCACATGTACCAACAACGGAACAATTACATTTTTATTTGCAGCCGCAAACAGGCCTGTAAGCACAATACACAAAGACAAGATGTTACAAACAAAAAATCAATAATTTAATAAACATAATACTAGTGCAAAAAAAAAATGGAGTCCTTATCACAACCAAAGTGTTCCCGAGCCAAATGGTTGTAGGGACAAGCTATTTTTTAACCTTGTGGCCACTGATTTTAAACTCCTATAACTACTTCCCTATGATAGGAGTGAAATGATAGTGTAGTCGGGGTGGAGAGGTGGTGTGGCAATTTGATAGTATTGGAAGTCTTTTCTAGGTGGTGTCTCCCGAGGATCCCTTTGATGGTTGGGAGGTCAGTGGTTATGATGGACTGGACAGTATTCTCCATACTTTGCAATCTCCTTCATTACTGAACATTCAAGTTGCTGAACCAGGCTTCTTCTTGTTGTGAATGAAACATAAACCAAAGGAATAATTAGATCTCAAGCCGGGTGTTGAACAGTCAGGTTGTAGTCATTGCGTCAATGTCTGCCAGGCCCTGAGCTCCATTTGGTGGGTGGCAGAGCAGGCACCCAGAGAAAACATGGTAGGCTGTCTGTTGTGCTGATGTGTTCAGCAATTTCATTTCTTATTTTGTCCATCCAGTACCTGCTGAATGATGTTTTTCCAGCATTTCTACTTTTTAATACAGCTCTTCATAACCTTTAATCCTGATGCCCAGCAGGGTTAGAGGTAGATGAATTCACAAATATTTTTTCCCAACATACTTGCTGGGTTGAATATGCTTCAAACTCAATCCTGCTATTCCTACTGTGGTTTCTTTGTAAAATACAGCTATTAGAGTCGAGTTAAACTGAACTAAAAATTGAAAGAAGAATTGAATTGAAAAGTCCACATAATGAGCCAGGTTACAATTTAACATTTAATTCTTGGTTTTATGTACCTTATCTTACATAGAATAAGGATTTTGCTTATAACAACTGACTACAAGCAACTTTTTGACATGCCATATAGTCTTAGAAACATAAAAACATAGAAAAATAGGTGCTGGAATAGGCCATTTGGACCTTCGAGCCAGCACCGCCATTCAATATGGTCTAAAATCAGTACCCCGTTCCTGCTTTTTCCCCATATCCCTTGATTCAATTAGCCCCAGAGCTAAATCTAACTCTCTCTTTAAAATATCCAGTGAATTGGCCTCCACTGCCTTCTGTGGCAGAGAATTCCACAGATTCTCAACTCTCTGGGTGAAGACATGAATACAAGCCCAGTCAACTCCATTCTTTCATCATATATCAGTCCCACCATCCCGGGAATTAACCTGGTGAGCCTACACTGCACTCCCTCTATAGCAATAATGTCCTTCCTCAAATTAGGAGACCAAAATTGCACACAATACTCCAGGTGTGGTCTCACCAGGGCCCTGCACAACTACAGTAGGAACTCCTTGCTTCCAAACTCAAATCCTCTCGCAATGAATGCCAACATGCCATTAACTTTTTTCACTGCCTGCTGTACCTGCATGCTTACTTTCAGCGACTGATGTACGAGCACAACCAGATCTCGTTGCACATCCCCTTTTCTTAATCTGCCACTGTTCAGATAATAATCTTCCTTCCTGTTCTTGCCACCAAAGAGATAACCTCACATTTATCCACATTATACTACATCTGCCATACATCTGCCCAAGTCACCGTGCAATTTCATAGCATCCTCATCGCAGCTCACACTGCCACCCAGTTTTCTGTTTTCCCCAAACGTGGAGATGTCACATTTAATTCCCTTGTCTAAATCCCCCAAGTCACCTTACAGCTTCATAGCATCCTCATCGCAGCTCACACTGCCACCCAGTTTTCTGTTTTCCCTAAACGTGGAGATGTCACATTTAATTCTCTTGTCTAAATCCTAAATGTATATTGTAAATAACTAGGGTCTCATCACCGAGCCTTACGGCACCCCACTAGTCACTACCTGCCATTCTGAAAAGGACCTGTTAATTCCAACTCTTAGCTTCCTGTCTGCCAACCAGTTCTCTACCCATGTCAATACCCTACCACCAATGCCATGTGCTCTAATTTTGCACACTAATCTCTTGTGTGGGACCTTGTCAAAAGCTTTTTGAAAGTCCAGATACACCACATCCACTGGCTCTCTCTTATCCATTCTACTGTTACATCCTCAAAAAATTACAAATGATTAGTCAAGCATGATTTTCCCTTCATAAATCCATGCTGACTTTGATCGATCCTGTTACTGCTTTCAAAACGCCCTGCTATAACATCTTTAATAATTGACTCCAGCATCTTTCCCACTACCGATGTAAGGATAACTGGCATATAATTCCCAATTTTCCCTTTCCCTCCTTTCTTAAAAAGTGGGGTTATATTAGCTACCCTCCAGTCCACAGGAACTGATCCAGAGTCGAGAGAACATTGGAAAATGATCACCAATGCATCCACGATTTCTCGGGCTACCTCCTCGAGTACTCTGGGATACAGACCATCCGGCCCTGGGGATTTATCTGCCTTCAGTCCCAACAGTTTACCTAACACCATTTCCTGATTAATATTGATTCCCTTCAGTTCCTCACCCCCACTAGATCCTCGGTCCCCTAGTATTCATGGGAGATTGTTTGTGTTTCCTTTAGTTTATGTAAATAGCATTTCCAAAGGAGTCCAGTTATTGGTGATTTTGATCCACCATAATTGCTGTAAATTTTTTTAATATGATTTGCGTAAAACTAATTAACTTGTTTGCAAGGCGTTGATTAAGATGTAATTGGCAGTCTTTTGTCTAGTTTCATTCTCAAAAAGCAATTTACTACATATTGTATTGTTATTACAATGCTTCATAAATCTGGGCTTTCTGTATGATGGACAATAATGTCATGACATGTTTGTCATAACTATTTTCAGTACAATTTGTAGGACTTGTAACATTATATAATTTGGGTGCATGTTAGGGATTGTGATGACATGGTTGGAAGATTTACAGTTATTATAGAATCTATTGATAGCTAGAAATAACCTTTATTAAATGTAATGAATTGTTTTGAAATCTTGTTGCAGCTGAGATAAACATAGGCTTTTCTCTATTAGACCATCAATTGCAATGTTACACGGCAGGTAGCTGCTTGACGTACATATTCTCATATCTGACCAGGTTATTTATACAGACATATAGTTGCCCAACATTTAAATAAATCAAGATATACTTGATCAATATTGGAACACTAAAATTGTGACATAATCAAGGAATAATGGCCAAATATGCAGGGGCAAATTTCGATGGAAAAGACAAAGGGTTGTGTTAATTAGATTCCGATCAACATCCCTTGATAGATCTATCGAAACTCCAGGATACAAATGAGATCAGGTTAAAAAGAAATAATAAATGAGTTCATCAGCTGAGTAAATTGGACATTAAATATTTGATAGGCAGTTAATCACCTTCTGTGTATTATCATTGTATTGAAATGGCATGACACACAATTTATTTGATTTTCAAGCGGGTTCTTCCACCTTCCATACACAATTCCTTGCAAGTTGATTAAATAGAAACCTTTAACATCCATAGCACCAAAACATGCCTCAACGACTACCAACTGGTGGCACTAACATCCATGGTGATTAAGTGGTTTGAGAGGCTGGTTATGACTCATATCAACTCCTACTTTAACAAGAACGTGGAATCACAAAATTTGCCTACTGTCACTGTAGGTCAATGGAGTCACAAAATTTGCCTACTGTGACTATAGGTCAATGGAGGACTCATTGTTGCTGGCTCCTCATGCTGCATTGAACCACATGGACAATAAAGATGCACACAAGCTGTTGCTCATAGTCTAAGCTCAGCATTCAACACCATCATTCCCTCCAAACTGGTTACCAAGCTTAGGGAACTTGGTCTTTGTGCATCCATTGGTTCCTTCAATAGAACACAATCAGTACGAATTAGCAGCAACACTTCCTGCTTGACACCCTTTTGGCCAGGAGCACCTCAAGGTGTGCATTCAGTCCCCTGCTCCACTCACTCTATATCCACAACTGTGTAGCCAGACAACTACATCTTCAAATTCACCAATGCCCACTCCATTGTTGGATGAAATATGGATGATTCACAGACACCGACAAGATTAAGGAGTTAGTGGTGGACTTTAAGAGGAGAGGAACACCCCTGTTCCCTGTCTCCATCAATGGTGTGGATGTGCAGTTTACCAGGGAGTCCAAATACCTTGGAGTGTACCTGGACAGTAAACTGGACTGGTCCAGGAATGCTGAGGCCCTGCACAAGAAGGGACAGAGCCGGCTGACCCTTTTGAGAAAGCTTCGCTCTTTCAATGTCTGCATTAAGATGCTGCAGATGTTCTACCAATCGGTGGTAGCCAGTGCCATCTTCTTCACTGCCGTGTGCTGGGGCAGCAGGGCATTGCCCGTTGATGCCAATAAGATGAACAAACTCATCAGGAAGGCTGGCTCCGTCCTGGTAACGGTGTTGGTTAAATGGGAGGTGGGCTTGGAGAGGAGGATGCTCCTCAAAACGTGGAGCATCTTGGACAATACAGCTCACCCCCTCCATGACACACTGAACAAACTGAGGAATTTCTCAGCACAGACTGGTTCCACCAAGATGCTGGACAGAACGCCGCAGTAGATCCTTATTCCTTGTGGCTATCAAACTCGACAACTCCTCCCCCTTCTGTCGTGGAGTAGAATGACTCCCCACATCCGCTACCCCCTCCCCCCTCCCCACCAAACTTTGCACATCTGCAATCCTTTCCACTTGTCACTTTAATTTCATGTTTCTTGTGTTTTATGACTGTTGGCAGATCAATGTTCCTCCTGGGAAAAATAAAGTTCCATTGTATCAGATCGTATCGTATTGTATGATAAGTCAGACATATGAATGATCAGACACATGAATTAATGGTTAAAGAACAACAACCTTGCCCTCAGCATCAGTTAAACCAATGAACAGTTAGTTAAATTTCGAAGGGAAAGGGCAAGGTTCCACAGACCTGTCTTCCTCGGCAGAAGGGTGGTGGAGAAAGTCAAAAACCTCAAATTCCTGGCCGTGCATATATTTGATGATCTGTCCTGAACTCAGCACTTAGATGCAATCATAAGGAAAGCCCATGCACGCCTCTACTTCCTTGGAAGATTGAGGCAATTTGGTATGTCAACAAATACTCTCTTGAACTTCTACAGATGTACAGTAGAGAGCATATTGACATAGACACATAGAAACATAGAAATTAGGTGCAGGAGTAGGCCATTCGGCCCTTCGAGCCTGCACCGCCATTCAATATGATCATGGCTGATCATCCAACTCAGTATCCCGTACCTGCCTTCTCTCCATACCCCCTGATCCCCTTAGCCACAAGGGCCACATCTCCCTCTTAAATATAGCCAATGAACTGGCCTCAACTACCCTCTGTGGCAGAGAGTTCCAGAGATTCACCACTCTGTGTGAAAAAAGTTCTTCTCATCTCAGTTTTAAAGGATTTCCCCCTTATCCTTAAGCTGTGACCCCTTGTCCTGGACTTCCCTAACATCGGGAACAATCTTCCTGCATCTAGCCTGTCCAACCCCTTAAGAATTTTGTAAGTTTCTATAAGATCCCCTCTCAATCTCCTAAATTCTAGAGAGTATAAACCAAGTCTATCCAGTCTTTCTTCATAAGACAGTCCTGACATCCCAGGAATCAGTCTGGTGAACCGTCTCTGCACTCCCTCTATGGCAATAATGTCCTTCCTCAGATTTGGAGACCAAAACTGTACGCAATACTCCAGGTGTGGTCTCACCAAGACCCTGTACAACTGCAGTAGAACCTCCCTGCTCCTATACTCAAATCCTTTTGCAATGAAAGCTAATATACCATTCGCTTTCTTTACTGCCTGCTGCACCTGCATGCCTACCTTCAATGACTGGTGTACCATGACACCCAGGTCTCGCTGCATCTCCCCCTTTCCCAATCGGCCACCATTTAGATAATAGTCTGCTTTCCCGTTTTTGCCACCAAAATGGATAACCTCACATTTATCCACATTATACTGCATCTGCCAAACATTTGCCCACTCACCCAGCCTATCCAAGTCACCTTGCAGTCTCCTAGCATCCTTCTCACAGCTAACACTGCCCCCCAGCTTATTGTCATCCGCAAACTTGGAGATATTGCCTTCAATTCGCTCATCCAGATCATTAACATATATTGTAAATAGCTGGGGTCCCAGCACTGAGCCTTGCGGTACCCCACTAGTCACTGCCTGCCATTGTGAAAAGGACCCGTTTACTCCTACTCTTTGCACTTTGACACATTGCTTGGTTGGGCAACTTGAATGCCCAGGAGCAAATAGGATTGCAAAAAGTCGTGAACGCTGCTCAGTCCATCATAGGTTTTGACCCACTGAAGAGATCTACAGGAGTCACAGCCTCAAAAAGGCTGCCAGCATCAACAGCAACCCACACCATGCTCTCATTTCACTGATGCCACCGGGAATAAGGTACAGGAGCCTGAAAACTGTCCAGGTTCGGGAACAGCTTCTTCTCAACAACCATCATGCTATTAAACATTACAACCTCCAACTAAGCTCTGAACTACATAGAAATGGAGGCATTATATTAATCTTTGCACTTTTATTGTGTGTTTTTTTAATATATTGAACTTTATTTTGTGTTTATTGTGGTGTTTACAAAAGGTATGCCACTCCAAGTAAAAAGTGCATTATACCGTTTCGGGACATATGACAATCAAATACTCTTGACTCTTAACTATTCAACCCCATATTGTTACCGAACATTGCTCGCCGTAACAGTATTACTCCCGTCCCGGAGCTCATGTTACCATGCCCGGTACTGCAGAAGCAGCCAAGACCCCGGGGCAGGAGAGCCGGGGTCTTGGACAGGCTGAGGAGGCGAGCTCAATGACCCCCACTCCCTAGCTTACTGCTGGCCAACGTACCATCCCTGGGCAACAAGCTGAGCGAACTGAGGGCTTGGGTCTCCTTCCAACGAGGCACCAGGGATATAAACATCAACTGCCTCACAGATACCTGGTTGTAGGCAGGGATCCTGTAATCAAGCCATTGGGTTCACCGGGTTCTCCTTACATCGAGCGAACAGGGTGAGCACAACCAATGCATTTTGTTGTCTCTGTACTGTACACTGACAATGACAATTAAAATTGAATCTGAATCTGAATCTGAGGGGACCTTTGGGGAATAGGGGTGGAGGAGTGTGTTTCTTTGCGAACAACTTATGGTTCGATCAAAGGAACATTGAGACTCTGAAAACCTTCTGCTACCCCGATCTGAAATACCTCATATTGTTTTGCCGACCTTTCTAGTTACCCCGGAAATTTATAGCCGTTATTGCCACGGCTGTTTATATTCCCCCCCAGACGAACACAGAGCAGGCACAGCGGGAACTGTATAAGGTCATCAGTACACAGGGGATAACACACCCGGAAGTTGCTTTCATCACCGTGAGGGACGTCAACAACGCCAACCTGAGAGAAGTCCTTCCAAACCTCCAGCAGCATCTCCTGCCCCACGCTGGATCACTGCTGCACCACCTTCTGCCATGGCCACAAGGTGCCTCCCCACTCACCACTGGGCAAATCAGCCTACTCCTGCATCCTGCTTCTCCCCGCCTATAGGCAGAAGCTCAAATGGGAAGCCCCTGCCTATATGTCAGTTCAACTCTGGACAGACCAAGCAGACTCCACACTTCAGGACTGTTTTGATCAGGTGGACTGGGAGATGTTCCGGGCCACTTCGAATGGCAACATCGACAAGTACATAGATACAGTCACCAGGTTTATCTGGAAATGTTGGAGGACGTTGTTCCGACCAAAAGGGTCTGGATGCTTCCAAACCTGAAGCCCTGGATTGGCGTTGAGGTGCGCTCAGCTCAACAGGCTCGAACCGCAACATTCAACTCAGACTCCATGGAGGACTACAAAAGGATCTCGTACGATCTGAGGAGCATAAATAAAAGGGCCAAAAGACACTACAGCAAGCGAGGTGGAAGCCAGAGGTGCCGTGGGTTGCTGGAGGTGAGGTTGGCTTCCACCTGGTCGCGGCCTGAAGGCATGTGCAAGTCAGCTTGCGGAGGTGTTCACCGACATTTTTAACCTCTTGCTTTCCCTAAGATCCATCCCCATCTGTTTCGAAAATCTCCACCATCATCTCCATACCCAAGCACATCAAACCCACCAACCTCAACGACTGGCGACCCATAGCATTGACACCCATCATCAGCAAATGCTTTGAGAATCTATTCAAGGACATAATCTGATCTTCACTACCCAACAACCTGGACTCCTGCCAATTTGCCTAATGCCCCAACACATCAACAGAAGACGACGCCTTCGTCCACACCATTACCTGGAGAAGAGGGACACTTATGTTAGGATGCTGTTCATAGATTACAGTTCAGCATTCAATTACCTTTTTCCCCCGGCAAGCTCCTCGACCTGTGGCTGAAGCCACTCCTGTGCACCTGGATCCTGGATTTCCTGATGGGCCATGCCCAGGTGGTGAGGATCGGAGACCACAACTTCACAGCCCCCACCCTCAACATCAGCACATCTCAGGGGTGTGGCCTCAGCCCAGTCCTGTACTCCCAGTACACCCACGACTACATGGCCCAACATGACACCAACACCATCGTCAAGTTCGCGGACGACACTACAGTCGTGGGTCTGATCACCAACGGGGATGAGTCGGCCTCCAGAGGGGGGGGGTAATAGCCCTGACATGATGGTGCAAGGCCAACAACCTCTCGCTCAACGTCGACAACACAAGGAGGTGATCGTCGACTACGGGAGGCGTTGGGGGGGGCACGCACCCCCTCATCAACATCAACGGTGTGGCAGTGGAGAGAATGGAGAGCTTTAAGTTCCTCGGTGTCCACATCACAGATGACCTGACCCGGACCAACCACATTTCCACCATCACAAAAACGGCGCAACAGCACCTCTACAACCTCAGGCGACTGAAGAAATTCAGCCTGAATCCCCGGGTCCTCAGGGATTTCTACAAAGGCACCGAGGAGAGCATCCTGACAGGCTGTATCTCCACCTGGCACAGCAGTTGCACCAGCCATGCCCAAAGGGACCTGCAGAGAGTGGTGCGGATTACTCATTACATCATCGGGTGCAAGCTGCCCTCCCTCCAGGACATCTACTCCAGGCTTTGTGTTGAAAAAGCCCTGAGGATCATCAAAGACCTCAGCCACCATGGTTTATTCTGCTTGGTACCGTCAGGCAGAAGGTCCCATACCACTAGACACGCGACAGCTTTATCCCTCAGGCAATCAGGCTGCTGAACCAACCAGCCCTGAAACTCAACTGATCTGGACTGTCTCTGATTTAATGTTCACTTTATAATTTAATGCATGCATTTTATAACTTAATGTTAAATTTACTGTCCAGAATCCTCTAGCACAAGATTTTCATACAGGATTGAACCGTGTGTGGAACTGGCGTGAAAATAAACCCCTTGAATCTTGAATCTTGAATCTTGAAACCAATATCAAAAAATTTAAATTACCAAGATTCTATTTCGAAAATTTAAAAATATTTTTGGAATGTTTAAAAAAATGCACGTCAATGAATGATAGAATGAATGAAAACATTATAATTTATTGCTATCACCTCAAGTTGTTTACCATCTATGTAGCATATTAATATTGTCCCTATTATCTTTGGCTAATTCAACACCGGGTTCTCCTAAGATAGACACAAAAAAGCAGGAATAACTATCAGTACGGTGTATTTTACCTATTCTTCGTGAAAGTGAATGCCACTCGGAGTAAAGGAATTTCCACTAAATTCCTTTTTAGATTCATTAGTGTATCATTTGATATTTATGGTGCTGAGTTCAGGCTTTGCCTGCAAGTGGAATTATTTTATACCTGTCCATCCTTTCAAACCATTCCATAATCTAAAATATCTCTGCCAGGTCACCTCTCAGACTTCTATTTTCTAGAATAAAGAGCCTAAGGCTCTTTAGTGCTTTTGAAAATATATAGCCTTTCAGTTCTGCTCTCTTCCCATAAACCTTTTTTTGCACCATTGCCTGTGCCTTGATAATATTTTAATATAATATACAGAGCAAAAAATATGAGTGTATTTAAGGGCTTTGTTTTAAAGAGATTTATTTAGCCGAAGTACAGATTAGGAATATCAAGATAATGACTAGATTAGCAGAAATTTACCAATAATTTTGCACTTGATAGTGGATGACATTATTATAATTTTCCTAAAATTCTCTGGCTCCTTTAAATGTCGCTCCTCTCAGTTTACAGCTATGCCTTCTAGTATTTGATATTTCCATCATGGGAAAAAGGTTCTACCCTATCTATGTCTTTCATCATTTTATATACATCCATCATTAATCTCAGCCGTTCCAGAGAAAACAATCCAAGTCTGTCCAACATCTCCCTGTAGTTAACACCCACTAATCCAGGCATCATTCTGGTAAATTTCCATTGTACTCTTTCCAAAGTCTCCACATCATTTCTCGAATGAGGCGATCATAACTGCACATAATATTCCAAATGCAGCCTTATAGTCTTATAAATCATAATTATAAATGCAGCATGATTTCTTGAATTTTAATCTCAATACCCCGATTGATGAATGCAAGCATACCATCTGCCTTTTCTACCACTCTTATCTGCTTGTCTTGCCTTTTTATGAGAGTTTTGCACTTGCATCCCACGATCCCTATGCTGTTAAGTGGAGAAAAATCAATTTCTAAAAGAAAAATCATGTTTGACAAACACATTACAATTTTTAGATGCTGTACCTAGAAGAATAAATATGACAAAGGAATATGATTTATTTAGACTTTTAGGCTTTCTGTAAGGTTCCACACAGGTGAAACAATATTAGGGATCACAGGGCTGTGGATTATGGAAATATTCTGGCTCAGACTGAAGACCGCTTTACAGACAGAGAACAGAGAACCAGAATAAATGTGACATGTTTAGATCAGATGGCTAGAGCCAGCCAAACTGATGCTACAGTGATTGGTGATAGGGCTCCAGTTATTTCCAATCAATATCAATTATTTGAATGAGGGGATCAAGTGACCCATGTCAGATATGAGGAGAATGCAGTGAGTTTTCGTAGGGCAAGCTGGGTAAGTGGTCAAGGACATGGCAATTGTAGTATATTGTGGAAAATGTGAAATGGTTTACTTTGGTAACAAGAAAAGTCAAATTGAGGTTTTATTATACGGTGAAGGTTTGAAAAGTGTTGATAGTGAGTAGGACATAGGTCTTCAGAAATCACAGGAAGTTAATGTGCACAATCAGAATGTATGCTGATCTTTGTTGCAATTGATTTAGGGTACAAGTGTAAAACACATATTGCTAAGAGAATGTAACATTTTGATGAGACTGCATCTGTGATATTGTGTACAGGGTTCATTTATTCAGTTTGATTACTGTGATAATAAGTTTATTCAATGATAATATATCAAGCAGATTGGATGTATATATTCTTCTGAATTTAGAAGATTGAGAGATGGTCTTATTGGTTAGTACACTGTGAAACAGCATATTTAGTGCAATGATCGTTACTTAAAATTATGGATTACTAGCTACTCTCAGTTATTTAATCGACAATGGTCAACACATGCAACTGCAGTTACAGCACTTCATTAAACAAGACAAAAATAAACTAAACATAGAAACATAGAAACATAGAAAATAGGTGCAGGAGTAGGCCATTCGGCCCTCCGAGCCAGCACCACCATTCAATATGATCATGGCTGTTCATCCAAAATCAGTACTCCATTCCTGCTTTCTCCCCATATACCTTGATTCCGTTAGCCCTAAGAGCTATATCTAACTTTCTCTTGAAGAAACATCTATATGTAATTGTGGATAGTATAGTCAGGAGAACAGACACAATTTTCTGCCATTAGGATTCAGAGTCCTGAAGGCACTGTTGCCTGCCTGATGCCCTGATTTGGGACATCATCACTGACCTGCAGAGGAGTTTGGAACGGGAAGGGAAAAGTCCAGTTGTCGTGGTCCATCTTGCAACTGACGACTTGGTTAAAACAAGGAAAGAGGTTCTGCTGAGGGAATTTGAGCAGCTGGGAACTAAATTGAAAAGCAGAAACAAAAAAAAATAATAATCTCTGGATTGCTACCTGAACCATGAACAAATTGGCATAGGGTCGATGAGATTAGAAAGTGTGGCTGAAAGATTGGTTTGGGAGAAGTGGGTTTGAATTAGTGGTACATTTGCAGTAGTAATTGGGGAACGAGGAAGCTGCTAACCCAATAATACAGTGGCTAATACATTGTATTCAAACAGTGTTTCTCAGAGGAAACGGACATCACAACTTGTACCCTGATATGCAAGAAAACCAGACAAGACTCAATACTTAATCCAATCAACATTCAGCAAAGTAAAGCTTTGAAACATTATCTACAATGTGTATGTCTGGTTTGTATTCATCCAATCCATTCTATTTATTTTGCACCTAATTGTCAGGGTCTGCAGATGTTCCCATTCTCTTCCTGCAGCTCAATTTAGGCTCTGGGTGGGAGATTGCAACCTTCACGTGGTTTGCCCTGTTTCGATGAATGCAATCAACCTGGCGTGCACAATCAAGTAAGATCAACTAGAACAAGTTGTCCCACAACTTTAGGCTGTGCACGTCATACGCAAGAAGAAGAAGAAGTCTAGGCTCTAGAACTGGCACCATTCTGCAGGTTGTCCCATTTCTACAGAAAGCACTTTTAAATTGACCAAATGGCCTACCAGCCCTGAAGCCTTTACTCAATTTTAGGGTCCAAGCCTCTCCAATTTGGCCAGGATTAAAACTGGGACCAGGGTCTTGATGAATAGCATAACTAGAGCTACAAACAGAGATTTATCCTTAAAACACAGAAAATGTCAGGCAGCATCTGTGGAAAGAAAAATATAGTTTACATTTCAGGTTGAGGAGTTTTCTCCTGATAAAGGGTCTTTGAACTGAAAGATCAGCTCTGTTAATTTTGGATAATCACTCCGTTTCTATCCGATTACTTTATGAAGCAATGTGGTATCAGGAGCATTTTACCCTGCCACTCACGATCAAATGGTGCAACAGTGAAAATTGCCCAAATATTGAAGGAACAATTATTACTGCTATGCTTGCATTTACTAAGATGGCATTAGAAAAATGTTTACTAATCTATAGAATGACATCACATTTTTCAAGAAATTCCTTATCTCCATTCTGAAGGTATTTCATGCTGAAATATGGATAGATAGAAGAAACGGAATATAATTCATCTGAGATCCATCACATTTGGAGGGGAGATTGAATGGGAAGGAATTTAGCAAAAAATAATTTATGACATGTGTGATGGCAACCTTGGGCTGAGTAGACATGTCCACATCACATAGGTAATTACATATCATGTTTTTGTCTTTATTAATTTCTGATATATGTTGGGGAAATTTAGCAACTGGAATATTTACCATTGTATTTCCCAACTTAAAATAATGATCCTTGCCGTATGACTGTATTGTTTCCATTGAAATACTTGGGTTTGAGACTTCCTGATAAGAACTTTTCCCTTTTAGCAATGCCCTGCAGATTGATGCAATGGATTTATGTTTCATGTAAATATTTTATGATCAAACAAAATTGCATTTTTTAGAGGAATATAACTTCTAAAAAGTGATGATGGTTTTTACAGATTGGTAAATTTGATTTGACATTTATGTTAGTACAAAAAATGAACAGGATCTGCAGGAAGTATATCTTCCAAGTCCTGCAATCTCAGGTAAGACACTTTTACTAGCTTTTTCATGGCAGTTTGTAAAGTGTATATTTGATCTTGAAAAGATTTTAAGATTTTATTATAAAAGATCATTTGATGGCACTCAATTGCTTACCGATTGTCAATAAATCTCAGGAATGTTCTCTCAATTTCCTTCACATCATCTGAAATCATTTATTCTTGTTTCTCCCCTTTTGGACTTTCAAGGAATTTGAAAAGAAAAGTTGAACAATGGTATAATTTATTCTTCAAGTGGTGCAAGGTGGGAGATGTTGCATTTTGGAAAGTTTGACTAAAGAAGGACCTTCACAATTGTACAGCAGAGGGATCTGGGAGTGAAAGTACATTGTTCCTTGAAAATTGAGTCACAGGAAGATAAGGAGGTCAAGAAGGCTATCACCACATTCACCTTCATCAGTCAGGGTATGTTGGGATGTTATGTTACATCTGTACAAGGTGCTGGTAGGGCCACAGTTGGAGGATTATGTTCAGTTTTGGGTTGCCCTGTATAGGAAAGATGTTGTTAAGCTGGAAAGAGTGGACATAAGATTTACGATGATGTTACCAGGATTTGCGAGCCACAGGTATAGGGAGAAGTTAGGCAGGCTAGGACTATATTCTTTGGAGCACAGTAGGATGAGAGGTCATCTTGTAGGGATGTATAAGATCATGAGGGGAATAGACAGGATAGATGCACACTGCTATTTACTCAGAGTAGGGGAATCATGAACCAGACAACATAGATTTGTCAGAGGGGAAAGATTTAATGGGAATCTAAGGGACAACCTATTCACACAGAGAGTGGTGGATATATGGAATGAGTTGCCAGAGGAAGTAGTTAAGGCAGAAACTATAACAACATTTAAAATACATTTGTACAGGTGCATGGATAGAAAAGGTTTAGAGGGATGTGGCCATACGTGGGCTGATGGGACTAGTGTAGATGGAGCACCTTGATTGGCATACGCAAGCTGGGCCAAACCGTCTGTTTCTGTGTTGTATAACTCTCTCATTTTTTTATTCCAAGTATTGCTTCCATGCAAAAATCACACCTGATCTGACTTCAATGCATTTTAACAGTGGCTACAGTTGATAAAGAGTAGTTCAATGAATTATTCATCACAGTAGCAAAAGATGCACTGTTGGAATCCAAAATTCTGCTTTATTTAAATTTTGTAGCAGAATGCTTGAGTAATAGTGTAATCCATTTGCAGTTATTTTACAAATTGTAGGGGTAATTTACAAGTTAACCAATGCTAAACTTTAATCGGGGAAAATAAATGTCTCGCTACTGCTCCCCCAACTTAGCATGCATCTGTGCATCACCAGAGACCATCCCAAGATGGGATTTGCTTGTTATGGTTAGATGGAAATGTTAAAGTGTGAATTGATCTTCTTAGATGATTAAGGGGACGTTTCTTTGTCTAACGACTCCTTGGTTCCAATACTGGCTAAGAAGACTAGAGGATTTTTAGACAAACTTAAAGAATTCTTGATGTTAAACAGGGGACACAACGTTTCTCCAAAATACTTAATTTGAGCAGCAAATATTATTTAATAATTATGAGTATAGTCAATAGATTATTTTTGCAAAAGAGGTGAGGAGGAATTTATTTAATCAGAGGATGGTGAATCTGTAAAATTCATTGCCACAGAGGCCAAGTCAATGGATAGACTATTTTCTATATGGGGAGAGAATTCAGAAATCGGAGGAACAAAGGGACTTGGGAGTGCTGGTGCAGGATGCCAAAAAAATTAATTTGCAAGTCATATCGGCAGTAAAGAAGGCTAATGCATTTATTTCGTGAGGACTGGAATATAAAAACTGGGAAGTAATGCTGAGGATTTATAAGGCACTGCCCAGACCACATTGATGGCATTGTGAGTAGTTTTTGGCCCATATCTGAGGAAGGACGTGCTGGCGATGGAGAGGGTTCAGAAGAGGTTTACAAAAATGATCTCAGGAATGATTAAGTTAACATATGAGAAGCATTTGAAGGCACTGGTCCTGTACATGCTGGAGTTTAGAAGGATGAGGGGAGACCTCATTGAAACTTACTGAAATGTGAAAGGCTTAAAAAGAATGTTGGATTGATACCTTGTCGTGGTCAGGGAGCTTGTGTGTCTCAGTGACCCCTAGAGCTATGCCAGCATGAGATTCGTCTCCTGTTAGGGTCTCCCATGCTGGACAGGTCGAAGGGTAGAGGCAAGATGAAGAGCGATCCACTGGTCCTCCAGGTTGGAGGTTAATCACAGGGCTAACAACCCTGTCTCGTAAAACACATATGTTATGGAAACAGCAACTGAAGGAATCAACACTACTGAGTGGAGGACCTCCGTTGCTGCCCTACATGCCAGGAGATAATAGGCAGTAAATAAGTAAGGTAAATAGAGTGAATATGGAGAGGATGTTTCCACCAGTGAGAGAGTCTAGGCCTAGAGGCCATAGCCTCAGAATAAAAGGACGTACTTTTAGAATGGAAGTGAGGAGGAATTTCTTTAGTCAAAGGGTGATGAATTTGTGGAATTCAATGCACAGCCATTTGAAGCCATCAATCATAGATACTGGAGCGGAGCAAGATAGACCACTCCTGGAAAATCCAATGGACTGAAGTGTAGTATGCAACGGAACGTAACTTCCGCCATTTCAGTAAACCCGACCCAACTTTAGTTATGCCTCTCGCAATGTAATCAGTATTGCAAGGGAACAGTTTGTGTGTTTTTAAATGTTGTAAGTGTTTTTTTTTAATTTTCTTTTTAAATGTCTCATGTCCTGTGTTTGAATTGATTTTTGTATTAAACTTGCTGTAATCAGCTTTACGGGGGAATAGTTTGTGTGTTTTTAAATGTTTTAAATGTTTTTTGATTTTTTTTTGTTTAAATGGCTCATGTCCTGTGTTTGAATTGATTTTTGTATTAAACTTGTTGTAATCAGCATTGCGGGGGAACAGTTTGTTTGTTGTTAAATGTTTTAAACGGTTTAAAAATATATATTTGTACTGCCTCATGTCCTGTGTTGGAATTGATTTTTATATTAAACTTGCACTCTGTAATTCATCCAATTCCATTGTTCACAACTGCTTGTATGCACCCATAAAGACAATTATATATATATATAACTAGACTATGTGGGACCCATTGGGTCCCAGCATCGCACGGGAGGGCTGATACCCCAATGCAATATTCCACCTCTCCACCAATTCCAACATTGGTGGCCAGTGGGGGGTGGGCTTTCTGGTGCGCTAGTATGGGTGTTGTGCGCTGAAGGGCTGGTTTCCAGAGGGCTAATATGGGCATTGTGGGCTGAGTGGATTCTTGTGCTGGCAGCTCAGTCAGTCAAGCCTGTTGTGCTGGCAGCTCACTCACTCACGGCTGGTGTACTCACAGTTGACTCACGGCTATTCATTGAAACTCCATTTCAAGCAGCGTGCAAGGCCACTAAATTCAAGTGCAGTTTCATACCATTACGAGCAGGGTGCAAGGCCACTAAAGTCAGCGAATCATGACCTCTCCCTACCCTATCTTGCAGAGACTGAGCCATGCCCACACTTTTGGGTTTTATAGTCCCTCCCCCTCTCACCAGAACGGGCATGGGCTCCATGGTGTGATTGACAGGGGAGAGAATCTCAACATTTTTTAAACACTAATAGTTATTTTATTTTTCATCAATGGGAAAAATCCTCGGCACCTGATGAGCAGAGGGAGATTCTGAGTAACATGGCCAAAAATCACAGCCGTATGTGGTAGTGTATTTTTCTAAAATCAATATAAAGCGCAAACAGGAATTGGCAAGATTAGACTTTTAATTATATACAAGGCAAGGCAGCTCTAATTAGGCAAGGCAGCTCTAATTAGGCAAGGCAGCTCTAATTAAGCAAGGCATCTAATTAAGCAAGGCGGCTCTAATTACACAAAGGCAGTTTGCTTTAACACGTTCAAAACTAAAGGCAAGGCAGTATGCTTTAGCACTTTCAAAACCAAAGGCAAGGCACCTTGCTTTAGCACTTTCAAAACCAAAGGCAAGGCAGCTTGCTTTAGCACATTCAAAGGCAACACAGCTTGCTTTAGCACTTTCAAAACCAAATGCAAGGTAGCTTGCTTTAGGACTTTCAAAACCAAAGGTAAGGCAACTTGCTTTAGTACTGTCAAAACCAAAGGCAATGCAGCTTGCTTTAGCACTTTCAAAACCAAAGGCAACACAGCTTGCTTTACCACTTTCAAAACCAAAGGCAACACAGCTTTAGCACTTTCAAACCAAAACACACTTTTGCATTTTCAAACTACATTTTCAAACCACATTAAGGGCACTGACAGGTCTGTAAAACCATTCACAATTTAGTAGACATCAAACTTAGTAGTGTTATTCTCAGCTCAGACTGAGAATTGCGACCTCTCGCTCCTCCATCTTGCAGAGAACTGAGGCACCTCCAGACTTCCGGGTTTTATAGTCCCTCGTTAAGGGGCGTGGCCTACAGGAGAGAGAATCTCAACATTTTTTAAACACTAATAACTCGTTTATTTTTCATCGATGGGAAAAATCCTCTTGTCCTGTGCAGCGGAGGGGGACTCTGAGTAAGATGGCCAAAAGTCACAGCTGTAAGTGGCAGCGTTTTTTCTAAAATAAATATACAGAACAGGAAGTGGTCATGATCAGACTTTTAGTAATATAGATTATAGATATCATTCAACCTCTCTCTCTCTCTCTCTCTCTATGAAATCCTAATCTTGTAAATAAAATATCAACGGTGGAGGGACAGGACCAGGTGTGGGGTGGAAGATTGCAACTTTCACATGGTCCGCCCTGTTTCGACTAATGCAATCAACTTGACGTGCACACATGGAAGATCAAATAGAACAAGTTGTCCAACAACTTTAGGCTGTGCACGCCACACAAAAGAAGAAGAAGAAGGATCAAGGGTTTGTTTGGTCAAAGGGTCTAGCTGCATTTCCGGTGTCCGGTACCGGCGGCCATTTGCAGCCACCTGAGTTACCGAGTGATTTGCTAGCATGATCCTCTGACTCCATTCTTCTCGACACTCCTGCCCTCCCCGCAACTTTATTCCCTGGCAGCACAACCGTGCTGACCCGGGTCAGATTCCCCACGCTCTGTGGAAGGTACATCTGCACGTTTTGGCTTTTTATTGTGATTTATGGATTATGTACCAACCCACTCAATTTTAAATAATTCAACATCAAAATTCATAAACAAGGATTATTTTTTATTTCTGTCATTCATGGTATCATTTACATAGTTGACATTGTTTTGTGTGTGAGATATACAGGGTTGCAGTGTTTCAAATATCAGCTAACCAATGACGACAGTTCTTTGACAGGTACTCCGTAGTTGGGTGTAGGAGATCTTGTCAACGAGTATTCTGGACCCACTGTCGACATCTGCAATTAGAGAAAATATGACATGATTAACTTAAGAACAATCTTATTATAAGATTAACATAAGAATATCATATAGTATTACCATTAGAACAAATCTGTGTATAAGTACATATCTGCAGATTGGATAACATATCACTTAAATGTATACATTGTTTTCAGGGGTGGGGAGAGACGTGTATAATGAAGAAACATTTTCCCTCTGATATGTCAATTTATCTTACATGTAGAAGAGCTTATTAAAATCTTCTTACACTAGCATGCATACCTTACAACAGGAACAAAACCAAAAATGTACAGCAGGTGCATAAATACTTGTAGGAGGTGGGGCAGGATGACAGAGCGATTAATAAAGCAAATAGGATGCTGGACATTAGCAGAGACATTAATATAAAAGTTAAAAAATGATGTCATACTATAATACATTGTTGGGATCATAAGAATAGAATTGTATATTGTTATATGTATATGGTTACAGTCATCATACATTGGGAAGGAAATGAAGGCTTTAATGTGGTCTCCTTGTGACATGTCGTTGCTCCCTTAGATATCGGAGTTTCACAAGTGCAACAGAGTCTAGATCAAAGATCATAATCCATTCTACGATCTTTCATCTAGATGTTCAGCTGAATTTGTATGAGAGGCAGAAAAAAATTACATTATTTAGCCTGCCCGATCTCTCCCACTTGATAACAGATAGTCAAGTCCTGGCAACAGCTCGACTATCTGAGCTATAGGGAGAGATCGGGCAGGCTAAGTAATATTTTCACTACACGATGGAAAGTAATACATTTGTTCTCACCTTTTGTTTTTCATGGGGAACCTGAAGAAAGACAGGTCGGTTCGCCTACATTGAATGGTGGAGTGGACTTGATGGGTTGAATAATTCTGCTCCTATCACTTATGAATAGATCCGGTCATCTGGGTAGAATATTTTGTACAAAATGGGTATGTGGAACAACCTTTAAATTAAATAGTTTTAATTAGGCGATGGAACAATGAAGTCTATGTCAGCAGATAATTAAGGATGGGATATTCATGGCAAGGTGCACCCTCATCTTCTGACTCCAGTCAACATTTCCTTGAATTTGCATCATCTCTGGTTAAGAGGTAACAGCTTTATGACCAAAATCAATGTATGTACAAGCTTGTGTTTTAAATCAGCGCTTTTTACGACTGGTCCCAATAACATCAGTAAAATCCTCACTG
The DNA here is from genome assembly GCF_028641065.1 of Leucoraja erinaceus. Classification (NCBI taxonomy): domain Eukaryota; kingdom Metazoa; phylum Chordata; class Chondrichthyes; order Rajiformes; family Rajidae; genus Leucoraja; species Leucoraja erinaceus. The sequence goes on along the minus strand of NC_073379.1, from coordinate 32,053,005 downwards.
ATATGTCATAAAAGGAGATTCTCTCTCTAGGTCAAGTAGTCATGCAATGGAAATTCAGTAGGCCTCCAATTACACATAGGCATCATAGTGTTATGAAGCCTATGTAGAATTTCATCTTGATAACCATGGGTCATGGATAAGCAGCATTTATACCCAAATGTTTGCTAATATGTGAAGAATAAGTTTGGTTGTGAAAAATTGATTCTGTCCTGCTATATCAAAGGAAACAGAATGAAAAATAATTATACCAAGACACAGACCAAGACTCTGATTAGTGACGTTTCAGGTTGGGACCCTTCTTCAGATGTCATCTATCCATTTTCTCCAGGGATATTGCCTGACACACTATGTTACTCCAGCACACCGTCCCTTTGTTTTGTAAGCCACTGTCTGCATTTCCTTGTTTCTACATTCTGGAAAATAACTATGGCAATCATCTTCAGTTACATGGTTAACACAAAAATCTGGACTGTTAATGGTACTATACATTTTGAAAAATAACAAAGCTTCTACTACTACAAATGCAAGATCATGGAGGATTATGAATAACTAAAGCAGGAGAGTCTCAGAATAAAGATTGAGAAAAGGATGTGCAGGAGCTGCAGGCCGTGTTTTGTCAATCTAATGGGTCTCCCTAGAACTTGCTTCATCTCTCTTTAAGAAAAAAACACCTTTCTGGCTGAAATCCATGTCTTGTACAAGCTTACTTCGAAACCAGAAATACTAGGGGACTGAATTACTAGTGGGAGGTAGGAACTGAAAGGAATCCACATTAGTCAGGAAATTATGTTAGGTAAACTGATGGGACTGAAGGCCGATAAATCCCCAGGGCCTGATGGTCTTCATCCCAGAGAACTCAAGGAGGTGGCCCGAGAAATCGTGGATGCATTGGTGATCATTTTCCAATGTTCTCTCTCGTCTGGCGACCCTCCAGTCCACAGGAACCGATCCAATGTAATCCCACTTTTTAAGAAAGGAGGTAGAGAGAAAACAGGAAATTATAGACCAGTTAGCCTTACATCGGTAGTGGGGAAGTTGCCCGAGTCAATTATTAAAAATGTTATAGCAATGCATTTGGAAAGCAGTGACAGGATCAAAGTCAGCATGGATTTATGAAAGGGAAATCTTGCTTGTCTAAACTTCTGGAATTTTTTGAGGATGAAACAAGTTGAATGGATCAGGGAGAGCCTTAGCTGGATGTAAGGTGTATCTGGACTTTCACAAAGCCTTTGACAAGGTCCCACACAAGCAAATAGTGTGCAAAATTAGAGCACAAGGTTTTGGGTGTAGGGTATTGACATTGATAGAGAATTAGTTGGCAGACAGGAAGCAAAGAGTAGGAATTAATGGGTTATTTTCAGAATGGCAGGCAGTGACAAGTGGTGTGCCGTATGGTTCGGGGCTGGGACCCCAGTTATTTACAATATATATTAACGATTTAGATGAGGGAATTAAATGTGACATATCCAGGTGTGTGGATAACGCAAAGCTAGGTAGCAGTGTTTAAGAAGGAACTGCAGATGCTGGAAAATCAAAGGTAGACAAAAGTGCTGGAGAAACTCAGCGTGTGCAGCAGCATCTATGGAGCGAAGGAAATAGGCAACGTTTCGGGCCAAAACCCTTCTTCAGACTGATGTAGGGTGTGTGTGGGGGGGGGAGAAGAAAGGAAAGAGGAGGTGCCTGAGGGCTGAGGGAGAGCTGAAAAGGGGAGGAGACAGCAAGGGCTACTGGAAATTGGAGAAGTCAATATTTATGCCGCTAGGGTGGAAACTGCCCAAGCGGAATATGAGGTACTGCTCCTCCAATTTCCGGTGGTGCTCACTCTGACCATGGAGGAGGCTCTGGACAGAAAGGTTGGAATCGGAATGGGAGGGGGAGTTAAAGTGCTGAGCCACCGGGAGATCAGGTTGGTTAATGCGGACCGAGTGGAGGTGCTCGGCGAAACGATCGCCAAGCCTACGCTTGAGGAAGATGCTATGAGACTGCAGAGTGACTTGGATAGGTAGGGTGAGTTAGCAGATGCATGGCAGATGCAGTATAATGTGGATGAATGTGAGGTTATTCACATTGGTGGCAAGAACGGAAAGGAAGATTTTATCTGAATGCTGTCAGATTACTAGAAGGTTCTAATGGATGATAGGGGATGATCACCCATGATCACAATGAATGGCAGTGCTGGCTCGAAGGGCCGAATGGCCTCCTCCTGCACCTATTTTCTATGTTTCTATTTAAGGGGAGGTGCAACAATACCTGGATGTGCTTGTACATCAGTCACTGAAAGTAAGCATGTTACACAAAAAAGCTGGAGAAACTTAGTGGGTGCAGCAGCATCTATGGAGCGAAGGAAATAGGCAACGTTTCGGGCCGAAACCCTTCTTCAGAAGTCTGAAGAAGGGTTTCGGCCCAAAACGTTGCCTATTTCCTTCGCTCCATAGATGCTGCTGCACTCGCTGAGTTTCTACAGCTTTTTTGTGTAACCTTCGATTCTCCAGCATCTGCAGTTCCTTCTTAAACACTGAAAGTAAGCATGCAGGTACAGCAGGCAGTGAAGAAAGCTAATGGCATGTTGACATTCTTTGCAAGAGGATTTGAATTTGGGAGCAAGGAGGTCCTACTGTTGTTGTACAGGGCCCTGGTGTGACTGCACCTGGAGTATTGTGTACAATTTTGGTCTCCTAATTTGAGAAAGGACATTATTGCTATTGACGGGGTGCAGCGTAGGAAACATTTTCTCGATGTTGGGAGAGTCCAGAACCAGGGGTCACAGTTTAAGAATAAGGGGTAGGTCATTTAAGACTGAGATTAGGAAAAACTTTTTCAGCCAGAGTTGTGAATCTGTGGAATTCTCTGCCACAAAGGCAGTAGAGGCTAATTCACTGCAAGTTTTCAAGAGTGAATTAGATTTGGTTCGTAGGGCTAAAGGTATCAAAGGATATGGGGAAAAAAGGGGGAACGGGGTGGATGATCAGCCATGATCATGATTTTTGATGATCAGCCATGATCATATTGAATATGGCTCGGAGGGCCAAATGGCCTACTCCTGCATCTATTTGTCTATGGTTCTATCAGTGGTTTCTATCAATGGAGGGAGGAACTCAAGGAAATCCACATTAGGCAAGAAATGGTACTGGGTAGAAAGATGGGACTGAAGGCTAATAAAACCCCAGGGCTTGATGGTCTGCATCCCGGGGTACTAAAGAAAGTGGCTTTAGAAGTTGTGGCGCATTGGTGAACATTTTCCAATGTTTTATAGATTCAGGATAAGTTCCTGTTGATTGGAATGTAGCTAATGTTATCCCACTTTTTAATAAAGGCGGGAGAGAGAAAACAAAGAATTATAGACCAGTTTGCCTGACGTCGGTGGAGTGGAAGATGCTGGAGTCAATCATAAAGATGAAATAGTAGCACATTTGGATAGCAGTACAGGATCTGTCTGAGTCAGCATGGATTTACGAAGGGGAAAACATGCTTGACTAATCTTCTGGAATTTTTTGAGGATGTAACTAGGAAAATGGACAAGGGAGAGCCAGTGGATGTAGTGTACCTGGACTTTCAGAAAGCAGTTGATAAGGTCCCACATAGGAGATTAGTGGGCAAAATTAGGGCACATGGTATTAGGTGTAGAGTGCTGACATTGATAGAAAATTGGTTGGCAGATGTGAAATAAAGAGTAGAAATTAACGGGTCCCTTTCAAAATGGCAGGCAGTGACTAGTGGGGTACCGCAAGGCTCGGTGCTGGGACTGCAGTTATTTACGATAAACATCAAAGTATTTCAAAGTAACATTAGCTAAATTGCAGATGACACAATGCTGGGTGGCAGTGTAAACTGTGAGTAGGATGCTATAAGAATGCAGGATGACTTGGACAGGTTGGGTGAGTGGGTAGAAGCATGGCAGATGCAGTTTAATGTGGATAAATATGAGGTTATCCACTTTGGTATCAAAAATAGGAAGGCAGATTATTTTCTAAATTGTTTCAAGTTGGGGAAAAGGAGAAGTCCAATGGGATCTGGGGATCCTTGTTCATCAGTCAATGAAAGTAAGTATGCAGATACAGCAGGCAGTGATGAAAGTGAATGGCATGTTGGCCTTCTTAACAAGAGGAGTTCAGTATAGGAGCAAATAGGTCATTCTGCAGTTGCATAGGGCCTAAGTGAAACCACACCTGGAGTATTGTGTGCAGTTTTGGTCCCCTAATTTGAGGAAGGACATTCTTACTATTGAGGGAGTGCAGCATAGGTGCACAAGGTTAATTACTGTCATATGCAGAGAGAATGGAGCAGCTGGGCTTGTATACTCTGGCGTTTAGAAGGATGAAAATGGATCTTATTGAAACATATAAGAATATTAAAGGTTTGGACACCCTGGAGGCAGGAAACATGTTCCCGATGTTGGGTGAGTCCAGAACCAGGGGCCACAGTTTAAGAATAAGGGGTAAACCATTTAGAATGGAGAGGAGGAAACACCTTTTCACACAGAGAGTTGTGAGTCTGTGGAATCTCTGCCTCGGCGGTGGAGGGTGGGAGCTAGATAGGGCTCTTAACGATGGTGCAGTCAAGGGATATGGGGAGAAGGCAGGAATGGGGAACTGATTGGGGATGATCAGCCATGATCACATTTAATGGTGGTTCTGGCTCGAAGGGCCAAATGGCCTACTCCTGCACCTATTGTCTATTGGCTTTTCAATTGATTCCAATAACACCAGTAAAATCTCACAGCTAAGACTTACATTTTTTTTCTTATTTCCACAATTTGTGCTGAACAAGCGTGGCTATTATTTCAGCCTTAGTGAACAAAGTACATACTCTGCAATTGTGTTGGGTTTTGTATTGTTGCTTCACTGTCTTTATAAAATGGTTAAAATCCCCAAACCCAGCCCAAATTGACTGGATAAATACCGATGACAGGAATACAGTATATGGGGCAGTCAGATCCAGTGTGTCTGCTGGTCATTGTTATTACAAATATGTGTGTCTTAGATGCGCTTTGTTGTCAAGCATAGTGCTGGAACATATATATTTTCATTGTTGTTATTTCTTTTGGACATAAGTATACATTTTCTGGCAATACTTGGTGTTATAATATTTCCACACTGGACGCAAGTGGGAAGAACCTGAAGAGTTTGCTAACGGTACTGACTAGTGTCTAGTTATGTTTGCGTATGACCTTGTAACTCTTTCATTACCTGCTCAACTTCCACTTTCTGATGCACATTCACGGCGCTGTATCTGCTTCCTATAGTCCCACTGTTGGCTGCCATTTGGGCAGTGATTGCTGTACTACTGTGTGTGACCTTGGGACTTCAAGGGAAATTGCTATCTTCATTACTTTACTAAGGACAAGAATCACTTTGCAGCAACACTGTTAGCATGTGGTCATTGTATGACTCCCTCAAGAGCCTATATAGAATTGCACAAAACCTACAAACAGTACAAGGCCATTTAGTCAATTTGTGTATACTATTATTTTTGTTCCACATGAACCTCGTTCTTTCTTTCTCATCATGACTTCATTTCTTTGACCTTTACATTTATTTAGCTGTTAAATGTTTCTGAACAATGCACGTCGATCACTCCAAGTAACAGCTACTTCAGCATTTCAAACTAATAATTTATCCTGAATGCACTTTATATCACTTACTGGGTGTAGCATTGAACAAAATTAGATTTCTTGAGCTACCCACAACATTTAAGAAGGCCAAGTTTTCATTTACAGCAACCTCACAGGTAGTGAACCATTGTGTGGTTCTTGAATCTTCTAAAATGTAGTTTATTCTGAATACAAGGGGGAAGTTTGAGGGAGATATATGAAGTAAGTTTTTCATACTGAGTGGTAGGTGCCTGGAATATGCTGGGAGGGGAGGTAGTAGAAGCAGATTTAATAGAAATTTTTAAGAAGGGATGAATTACAAATCTGCTGGAGGAACTAAACGGGACAAGCAACCTCTTGGGGTAACAGGATTGTCGATGTTTCGGGTTGAATCCCTGCTTCGGGATTCAGAGAGCAGAGGTGATTTTGACAGTATAAAGAGGAGAGTGGGAATGGTGAGACGGGGGGGAAAAGATGATTAGTTTAGTTTAGAGATGCTGCGTGGAAACAGGCCGATTGGCCCATCGAGTCTGCACTGATCAGTGATCCCCGCACACTTACACTACCCTGCACTTACATTACCCTACCCTAGGGACAATTTTTCATTGATACCAAGCTTTAACGGGTATAGTTTGGACACAGTAGCAGCACAGAATCAGGCAGGTATAATTGGTAATGAACCTTATTACTATACTGTTACTCAGAGTAGTAACACAGGAATGGGTACACCGTACTCACACAGAGGCTCAGGATTGAGCGAGGGTTCCAAAGAGGGGCAGGCAGGAGATGTAGTCGGGGTGGCGGAAGGTCCGGTAACCAGGAGATCCAACACACGATGCAAACAAACCAGCGAGGGACAGACGGAAGGAGAGTTGAAGCCAGGCAGGTAGTCGAGGAGCCGTTGCAGGGATACACCAAACAGCCCAGGAGAGAGGCAGACAGAAACCAGGAGGTCGAGGACAGAAGGCTGAGGTGCTATCCGGGAAGATGACAGGACGGTATGGTCAGGGGCAAGCAGGTTTGAATCCGTGTAGGAGAGTCTTGCATGAATGCTGAGAACAATCTGGCACTGTGTGAATGGTGAGGAGAGTCTATATACCGGGTTAATAGGTGATCAGAGGTAACTGAGTGCAACAGGTGAGGAGAGTTAGGCTGATGAGAGGGGAGTGGCAGGCGAGGAGAAGGAGGGACGGTGGAAAAGTACTGGGAGGTGAAGTGGATGAGAATGAGGACAGGGCAGACTGAAGTTGTTTGCCAACCGCTAAAAAACACTATATAGAAGAAGAAGCAGGGCAGACTGTGACACAAGTTAATTAACCTGCAAACCTGTACGTCTTTGGAGTGTGGGAGGAAACCGAAGGTTTTGGAGAAACCCATGCAGGTTACGGGGATCGAGCCCGGGTCTACTGGTGCTGTAAGCACTATAAGAAAGCAACTCTACCACTGCGCCACCGTGCCACCCTATTGCATGCTTGGTATACTGAGGAGAAATAAGAGTGCTGGGCAGATGGAACCAGTGAAATGGAGTTGGGAGACAGAGGTAGGTGGATGATGGAGGGAGGCAGATACAATTTTCTTTAAAGTTAAAAAGGGGCAGTTGGTGCCAGGTGGGGAAGGGAAGGGTGTAGGTGAAGGCAGTGACACAAAGGTTAACATTTGTGTAATGTAAGTAACAAAGGTGATAATAGAATCCATTAGGAGGTTGTGAATGGGAGATGGAATCAAAACCAGATGCAGAATCAGGGGATCAATGGGTGAAATGTGTGCTTTGCATGTGGTTGGAAATAGGAGGGGAAAGGATGAAAATGAGTGATGAAAAGCTGGTCTGGTGGTAGGGAGTGGGTCGATAAGGGGACATAAATGAGAGTGCCGGAGAAGGATCAGAAAGGGAGAGAGAGAAGGGGTGGGAAACATATGGGAGGGGAAGGTTATCTAACATTGGAAATTTCTGTATTCATATTATTGGGTTGTAGACTATCCAGGTGGGATTTTACTTCGGAGTCGCTTGAGTGACTACATGAAAAACCCCGCCAGGACGCATGCATGTCATATCGCTACACGCATTGCAACGAGTCACAGCAGGGGGAATGACGTTCCCTTAGCGGCAGAATTTGAAAGCCGGGAACAGCAGGTAAGGAGACTCTGCGTTCCTTCCACTTACCTTACAGGTGGAGACATGGACCAGATCCACGAAGGCTGCGAGAAAGCTGGCGGGGGAGAACCGCGGAGTTGCGGGCAGCCGGCAGCAGCAGCCAAAGGCACGCCAATCTCCCGTAATGGGAACAGCTGTGCACGACTCCGCTCCCGCCACGGCCGGGCGGTAGACCGAAGCAAAAAACTAACAGAGTCGTTGACTCCGATGAGTCCGATTCTGAATAGCCGCGAGCGGCCAGTGCCCGAGAACATTGGGGCCGGTTGGAGCGGCTTCAGGAGCAGCCGCGAGCGGCCAGTGCCCGTGAACATTGGGGCCAATTGGAGTGGCTGGGAGCGGGGAACAAAAGCAGCCGTGACGGCCAGTGCCCGTGAGCATTGGAGTCGGTTGGAGCGGCTGCAGGATCAGGAACAGCCGCGAGCGGCCAGTGCCCGTGAGCATTAGGGCCGGTTGGAGCGGCTGGGGAAACAGGAGCAGCCGCGAGCGGCCAGTGCCCGAGAGCATAAGAGCCAGTTGGAGCGTCTGCTGGAGGAAATACTCCAAGTGGCAGGCTCCGGGAGATGGAGGCTAGCCATAGTGGGCGGTTAGTAAGCCCCACAGCAGTGCCTCTTGTGGGGCTGCACAGTGTTTCTCCCTCATCAGAGGGGAGCACGGTAGGTCAATTCTGGGCTGACCCTGAAGAGGGGAGTGATCAACATATCCCTAGTGCAGGGACAGGCATTATCGGACACCACTGCACGACACTTACCACCAGGGAACTGCAAGTCGCTAAATGTTCCCAGTGTCAACCAGTGCATCTGGAAACATGTTGGGGCATCAATTAGAACCAGAGACTTAAAAATACAGAAAGTCCTAAAAGTCCTAACAGGAGGAATTACGGCTTTTGCCCGCACATTGAAAGAGCAAAACATGACCCTAGACCACCAAGATGCACTGGCTTTACTCTGCAACTCACAATACGAGTTAAACAATATTAGGGAAAGTGCTATCCAACCTACTATTTGAAGGGGATTTGTCAAAACAAGTCAAACTTGACGAAGAGGCGAAAAACCTGGGGCTCATAAAAGCAGCATCCAAAAGCTACTACGGCCAAAAACATCACCCCTACGCACCCACTAGTCGGCCAAGACAAACTGGAGAAAGCGCAAAAACCAGGAACACCCAACATCGGTCTTTTTTAGGCCATGGCCCAGACTGACCTTCCTGGAAAATGCGCAAGCCCTTAACACCAACCCAACTACAGACCCAGACAACGGCGCCTCAACGTCCACAGAGGATGCCGAAGAAGTAACACACCTACCACTGGTAATCATGGAGGTAGGTGGGTCTGGTTCCTTAAGAATTAAAGGGAGCATGGAAGTTTGTGGGAAATTACGATATTATTTGGATGCATGGAATAAGTTAACTACCGACACTTATATTCTAAGCAGTATCCAGGGTTATACAAAAACATAACTCTCCAGTTCAGCATGTACCGAACCGAATGTTCGTGCTCACAGGCAAAGAAAAATCTAAAGCACATGCTGAATTACAGCGGCTATATAAAAAAGGAGTAATTGAGAAAACCCAACACAAATCACAGGAATTCGTGTCCAACATCTTTATAAAAAACAAGAAAGGTGGTGGTTGCCGCATCATCATCGATTTAACTACTTTGAATACCTTTGTACAATATATTCATTTCAAGAGGAAACCTTTGTTACTGCTAAGCAATTGATTTCCGAAGGCTACTACATGGCAAGCATCGATTTAAAAGATGCTTACTATACAGTACCCACAAGAGGTGACCACAGATGTTATTTAAAATTCAACTGGATGGTGTCAGCATTGGCAATATAGGGCACCACCTAATGATCTAACATCAGCCCCAGGCTGTTCACAAAAATTTTAAACCAGCCCTAGCGTTACTGCGGAAACAAAAACACATGGTAATGGCATATCTAGATGACATACTTATTGTTGGCAAAAGTTTGGAATTGGCTAAGCAAGTGGTAACAGCCACAAATAAATTGTTTGAAAAACTGGGGTTTATCATCCATCCAGTTCAGTCTAAATTAACGCCTTCAACAAAAATGGATTATCCGGGGTTCACCATTAACTCAGTTCTCATGTCAGTGACTTTGCTGAAAGAAAAGGTTACAGCCTTAATAGAGGCTTGTAGCAAAATCATTGGCATCACCAAACCATCTATTAGACTGGTAGCTAGAATAATTGGGACGATAGTGGCTGCATTTCCAGCCACACAATTCGGACCTTTACACTATTGAAATTTACAGAGAGCAAAAATAAGAGCACACAAACTTAATGGTGACCATTTTGACAGACCAATGAAGCTACCAACAGAGGCCATAATGGAACTAAAATGGTGGGAACATAATGTCAGGTATTGTTCCGATCCAATAATTATCAGCAACCCGTCTATGGTACTACAAACTGATGCCAGTGCACTTGGTTGGGGTGCTATCAATTCCATCTCCAGCTGTGGAGGGAGATGGAATGCACAGGAGGCATCATTGTTACAAACACTGGGCATAAACTACCTGGAAATGTTAAGGGCATTCCATTGCCTTAAGTCATATTATTCTGGGTTAAATCACCAGCATGTTAGACTACAAATTGACAATACCACCGTGGTAGCATATATCAACCATATGGGTGGAAACAAATCGACATCATGTGACAATCTGGCAAACATAATTTGGCAATGGTGTATCCAGAGAGATATTTGGATATCAGCTACGTACTTACCAGGTAAATTAAAATTAGTGTCAGACACCAGGTCACGCAAATTCAATGAAAACACTGAATGGATGTTGGATAAAAATGTATTTGCTGAAATTAAAGCATGGTATGGAACACCAGATATCGATCTTTTCGTATCCAGGCTCAATCACCAGTTATCAAATTATGTTTCATGTGAACCAGACCTGGGGCAGTGGCAACAGATGCATTTTCGCTGCATTGGGGGAAATTGTTTATTTATGCATTCCCTCCTTTCTGCCTCATCAGTCGGGTATTAAGGAAAATACAGCACGACTCTGCGTCTGGTATTTTGATAGTACCCGATTGACCTACTCAACCATGGTTCCCGGTGATACTAGACATGGTATTAAAACCATGTATCACCATCCACCATAGACCTAATTTACTGGTCCATCCAGTAACAAAGGAAAGATCACCCACAGATCTATGAACATCCCGTCTGTTCTGGAATTCCTGCAAGCCTCCATTATGATGAGAGGCTCAGTCATAGTGCCACCAACTGCGCCAGAAGTGCTCTGTCAACATACCTGTGGCAAGGAACAGAGCGGCATTATGTTGGGACACACTGGTCCTGGTAACCAAACTCATGAGGGGCATTTTAATGTTAATCCCCCAAGAACCAGGTACTCCCAAATATGGGATGTGAGCATTGTACTGACCATGTTAAGAAACTGGTCTCCAGCTACAGCTCTGTCCCTACAGAAACTGACTATGAAAATAGTCATGCTGATGGCCTTGGTCACGGCACAAAGGGTCCAGTCACTACAGAACCTAAGGCTGGACAACATGACTATTTCATCTGGAAATTTAACTTTTCACATCAATGAATTAGTCAAACTTTGAGGGATTACGTGCCCTCCGCTCCCACCCTAGATCATATACTCAACTGGTATCTCTTCTCTAATCTTACTATGTTTAGTCATTACAGTTATCTGTGATTTCACACCGCTGCTTTGAAGAATGACACGCATGCGTCCTGGCGGGGTTCTTCACGTAATCCCTCAACGTTACTCCTCATAAAATAACGATCAAACTTCAAACTGGTAAATTCTCGTTTAATCTTACTATTGATGTGTTCTTCCTTACATTTGCATTGTCTCACCCTGGCAATGGAGAAGGCCAATGATGTACAGGCCAGTATGGGAATGGGAAGTGGAATTGAAGTGGCATGTAACTGGGAGCTTGGGGTGGTCATTGCAGACAGTGTGTAAGTAGCCTGGGAATTTGTTACCGTGACTGTTCTTGGTGGCGATTATGTAGAGGAGGCTGCATTGGGAACACCCACTGCAGTAGGTAAAGTTTGAGGAGGTACATGTGAACCTTTGTTGCATCTAGACCTTCAGATTGGATTAGTTAAAGGGGCACCATAGTGGGAAATGACACAATGGGCCAATGGCTTTGTTGCTGTGTTGCAATATTCTATGTTCCTGAGCCCGGGGAGTGCGACATTAATTAATCAGCCTTAAACTTGGGAAAGTCTTTCCTCGCTGTGCCAAGTGCACACAGAGCATGCAAAATAATAAAATACATTCAAGCCAGGGCTGATCACAGAAGCCAGAGATAGTGGGGAACTTTGCAGTTTGCAGGGATGATCAATGTTGACCATTTGTGATTGTACAATTTATGCAAAGTGGTGAACAGACCTTTCGAGGGCTGTTGGGGAGATGGATGAGGAGGAGGTCTGAGTGGCGCCAGGAAGTGAAACTCATGTTTGGTAATCAGTGCTTGGGGATGGTTCAAGTCTGGTGATCAGTGGATAGAGAGGTTCAAATGACATGAATTTAAACTGCCGTGAGGTTGGAAATGATAAGGCTACGGACTCTCCTGAGAGTTATTAAATATGTAAGTGAAGGGTACTAAAATGCATTGGATTCCCAGGGACTGGCTATGCTTGATTTGGATAAACATCCTTTAAATCATGTAGCTGTAAACATGCAGCATTTCCGCTTGGGCGGTAGGTGGAAAGTCACAGATGCATATTGGATCAACACGAATGCAATGTCATCATAAATGCATTAAGGGACTATTTATAGATCAATAGCAGTAATGGCTTATTTGCAAAGCAGAACACTTAACCTTTGCATACAGTATGTTAAGTCTTCAGGCTCCAGCTACACATTGACATTGCTCCACTCAATGTCATTGTTGATTTGTAGCAGAGCAGATATATTGTGAGTCTCCCCTGTTCAATAGGATCATTGCATCCACACGCATAGCTGCACAAGATTATGTGTATGCCAATACAGAAGATAGACAAAAAGCTGGAGTAACTCAGTGGGTCAGACATCATCTCTGGAGAAAAGGAATAGGTGATGTTTCGGGTTGAGACCCTTCTTCAGACATTTAGGTATAGCACTTTTCCACCATTGTTAATGGTTTTCAAAACCATCTTATTTCAAAAATTAGATAAAATTAGCAGTATTCATATTTTATATAACTTAAAAGGATTTCTGTGCTAAATGATTATTATTATTATTGTTAAATCATTGAAAACATTAGCGACGCAGTGGTGCCGATTTCCGACAGGCAAGTAAATTGCAGCCATAAATCCCATGTAGGAAATAGTTTTCAGGGTTACCCTGATTTTGTTACAGATTTTGGTCTGAACTCAAGGGAGGTTGATTAGATCTTTAAGCAAGATATCTCTTGCCTTATGTGGTTTGAGAAGGATTGCCAGCATGCCTTTTCCTTCTGGCCCAATCCCCAGCAGGAGTACAGCTAATTTTATCCTCTTGCATCACATCATTTTGGGCTCTCACAATATCACCGTCTCCTATAGCTTCCAGGATATTGTGTACTTTGAAGATTGTGCCATTGGTGTAATTGGGGGCTGAGGGAATCTTGAGAAGCATCATGCCTATTAATTCTCTCCATGCAGCGAGAGGTTGCAGTTAAAGTGAGAGCTCAGTTACATATTGCTGTCTCTTGCAGTTGGAGCTTGCTGACACATTCATCACTACCCAATGAAAAAATGGGTATGTGTACACTTGTTTGGGCACAAACACTCAAAAAATGCATCTCACCCGAAACTGACCATGTGAAAGATGTGAATGTTGTCTGACAATCCCAGTGCAAAACTACCTGGAATCCCATTTTTGTTGACCTTGATATCTTCACAAGTGTATTAAGATTTACTTGGACTGGGAAAGCCCATTTCAGTATGAATAGTGACTAGACAGGCTGGGTTTGCTTTTCGCATGGCAGAGGATGCAGAGCGCTGACCTGATTTAAGTAAATACAATTATGAAGGGTACAGACAGGATAGAATGTAAGAAACATTTCCCCATACAGACATGACTAAAACTGAAGGGCATAGGCTTAGGGTGAGGGAAAACAATGGTTGAGAATGGATCTAAGGAAGAACTTATTCATATAGTGGATGAATGGAACATGAAATGTGTGAGTGGTGAAAGCTTCGTACCATTTAAGAAGCCTCTAGGCAAGCAGTTGAATTGTTAAGATATAGAAGGCTGAAGGTCAAACAATCAATCAATCAACCAGTTTTATTCATCACATACACATATAAGTGCAGTGAAATGAATTTGCCAGCATTGGTACAATCAAAAAAGAACACAAAATACACGATAAAATATAACACAAACATCCACCACAGCATTCTTCACTGTGGTGGAAGGCACAAAGTACAGTTAGTCCTCCTCCATTGTTCACCTGTGGTTGGGCCATAAACCTCGGTGCTATGGAAGGCCCAATGTACAGGCCCTGTCGTCAGGACGGTCGAACACACTCCGTGGCTTGGAGGTCCCGAATCCGCGTTTGCCTACCGGACACCACGGCTTCAGGATGTTGTGGCCCGCTGGCGGCGGTCGGAGCAATTTTTTGGCTGTCCCCGGCCAGGGAACCCAGGCTCCAGATGGTAAGTCCATGCCGTGCCCGCGACTAAAAGCTCCGCAGACAGCAGCTTCAGGATATAACAGTCCGTGGGCCAGCGATTAGAGCACTCCCTTCTGGTGACCCCGGCAAGGGCTCGCCCGCTCCGCGATGAAAAGTCCACACTGCGCCCGCTGTTGAAACTCTGGGCCTGACTCTGGCAAAGGCCACTCCAATCCATGGTGTTAGGCCACGAGGGAGGTGACTGAAAAAGTCGCCACTCCGTGGAGGAGGCGACCGAAAGTGGGTCCCCCATTACCACCCCTCACCACCCCCATACAAGACATACCTAGACACACTAAAACAAACATTTGGACACACTAAAAAAAAGTAGAAATAATGGACACGCTGCTGGCAGGGCAGCCGTCTCGCAGCGCCCCCACCAACCCACTTGTGCTAACTTTATATTTTCACAGCAATATGCCAAATGAGCGATATCATGATAACAGATACCTGGGGCTTGACCTAGACAATGGTACATTTGCACGTGTGATTCAAAATGGTAAGTGCCCAGTCAAAGCTCAGAAAACTTTTTTTGCAAGCATTAGAACCAATAGACATTTTTTGACAGCTTTAGAACCAATAGACATTTTTTGCAAGCATTTTAGAACCACTAAGGGCACTCACATTTGAGTAGACATGTGTTCAGTGTTATTCACAGCTCAGAGAAACGTGGCCCTCTGCCTTCCTCCATCTAGAAGAGACTGTGTGGCACACCACTTCCTGGTTTTATAGTCCCTTCCCCCCTGCCGCAAGCGGGGGCAACAGAGAGAATGGGATATTTTGTTAAAACATTAATATCTCTGTAATTTTTAATCGACAGGGAAAATCCTCGACACACATGTGGCGGAGGGGGGCTCTGAGCAAGGTGGCCAAAAATGATGGCCGTAGGTCGTGGCGTTCTCTCGGAAATCACAGCACAGATGGCCAAAACCGGTCAAGAACAGACTTTTAATAATATATAGATGAGAACGATATATTTCTGCAGAGCAAGCATTTTGTTTGTTTCTACTTATGACGCACATTATAATCTTAGAGTCTGAATTCTCTCTCAATGTTACATGGTGCTTGTTATCTTGCTTATGCTATTTGAAAGGGAACATCAACAGTCTGCTAGCTTTGTTAATGTACTGATCACAAAGGTTGGTGCTTTTTTGCTAGCTTAGCAATTTCAAAGAAGGCGGTGAAAGCCTTTCTTAGTTTCAGCGGAATCCATTTTGTATCTTTAAATCATTGTTAACTTCCACCCTACCCCCACCCCCCGGAAAACTGCATGGCCCGATGGTTACTTGTGAAATTTCAAATGGGCATATTTATTTAATGGGGAGGATCAATCTGAAATGAAAGTATTTTAAATGGTAGGTATTAATAATTAAAATATTTATCACCCTTTAAAATAATCCTCTATTCTTGATAGGGTTAGGATTCGGGCTATGACTAGGGTTAAGGCGTGGGTTAGGGCTAGGGTTAGGGCTAGGTTAGGGTTAGGTCTAGGGCTTGGGCTAGGGCTAGGGTTAGGGTTAGTGCTTGAGCTAGGTCTAGCGTTAGAGTTATTCACATCATCTGCAAATAATGTGCATGGAGAGGAATCCCGGCAATTATCCCGTGGATCAACTAACAGAACTAACGGACCAGGATACTCCCAGTGAACAGGAACACGCCCGTGGACTGGGAATGGGAGAGGTGGTGGGGGTTGGGGGAAGTGTACAGAGGAAGATGCTGCACAGGGGCCTGGTGAGAAAATCCAGGGAATCCTTCGTGCCATAGAGTCCGGCTGCAGGAGGTATTAATCTGTCATGTCTGCTACGGTAATTTTCGTCACTTATCCCCAATCTCCCGGACTCTAGCTCCAGCTCCATCTCCAGCTCCAGCAGCTCCAGCTCCATCTGCAGCTTCAGTCGGACATAAAGACCCCCCTTCCGCTCCACCGGGGAACAAGGGCTGAAGAGGGCCAGGCTTGCAGAGGGACACCGGGTCACAGGAAGAGACAACGGCTGCAACAGGCCTTTGCAACCAGCTGCATTTCAAGCTCAAACTCCAGCCGGACACAAAGGCCTGTTGCAGCCAAAAAGGTTTAATCTTCATTTATGAGGATTATGTTTATTACCAATATAGAAAAATAACAAATGGGATAGAATTACAGATTTTCCTTATATACAGCATCAAAGTAGCGGGACACCAAAGTAGACAGTTACTGAAGAATCACCCTAAAACTATTCTCTCTAGTTCTAGATTTCCTAACCTGGGAAAATACCAGATATCTATCCTATCTATACCCCCCATAATCTTGTAAACTTTTGAAAGGTCAAACCTTAGCCCTTTATGTTGCAGAGAAAATGAACCCATTCTATATAATTTTTCATTATTTCTACAGCCCTCCATTCCAGGTAACATCCTGGCAAATCTCTACTCAACTATTTTCTATTGTTACCACATCCTTCCTGAAGTGCAGTGACCAGAACGGCATGCAGAGTACCAAGTACCACCACACCAACTTTGAAATCCAGCTGCAACTCGATGTCCCATCTTGAAGACTTAAAACATTACCATATGAAGGAAAGCATATAAAAATTCATTTCATTATCAACTCATCTACCTATGTTGCTACTTTGAGACTTTGTCTCTGAAATGGCCCTGTCCCACTGTACAAGTTCATTCAAGTGCTCTCCCGAGTTTAAAAAAAAAACAAACGCGTGGTAAGCATGTAGAATGAACGTAGCGGGTACGTCGGAGCTCGGGGATGTCCCTTAGCAGCTCGTACCGCCAACGGCAGGTACTCGGGAAGACTCGCTAACGTCAGGTAAGCTCGGGAAGTCTCGTAAAGATTTTTAAACATGTTGAAAAGTGTCCACGAGAGCCCCGAGTACTTACGGGCGGCCATTACGGTAAATCTTCGAGTTCGAATCAGGGCAAACTCGGGGAGAACTCTTGAATGAACTCGTACAGTGGGACAGGGCTTTAAATCAAGTCCTTGCCATTTACCATCTGTGTCTTCCCGGAATTTTGTCATCGATAGAGCACAACCTCATCCTTGTCTGGATTAAACTCCACGTGCCAACACCCAACTTTCCATCTAATTAATGTCCAACAGTTAATGCAGACTTGGGAAAGAGAAAAGAACAGACATGTTGTGACTCCTGCCAAGGTATCCCAGGATTTACAACATGTCCATTGTTCAGTTTTAACTCATAAGAAATCCCTTTACTCTCTCCAACCACATTATGCCTCGTTGTTAATTCAGTCTTTAATCGCTGAAGGCTTTCTTTAAGATGATGTTAGCCAAAAGTAATTAAATGGTGCCATCAGCAGTGCAGTTGTCATTCATTGTATGCAGAGATGATGACAATGGGCAAACAGTCTTGTGCTCCCATGCTGCCAATATTATTTTAAATGACCACAGAACTTTATTCACGGCGATCCCTGTGGCTCTTTTGAAGGACAAACTCATTTATCTCCTTCTAAGATACCAAATCCAAAAAGGAGATTGGTAACTGGTTACGAGCCATTGCATAAATGATAATCACAAATTCCCTGATATTATCAATGAAATATTCTCCTGGGAAGATTACACTGATAGGATCAGATAATAAGCATAGAAGAAGATTTAAGTGGATTGTAAATATCAAAAGTGATTAGTTGGGCTGAATGGCTGGTTTCTGAGTTCTCAACTCCATAGCACAGAGGAGTCTAAATCTCGAGGTAACATGGGATTTAGAGGATCTGAGGAAGCACTTTTTCATCCAAATAGTGGTTAGAATCTAAAATGCATTACCTGAGCAGTTTGTGGACACGTACACAAACAACATTTAGGAATCGTCCATACAATCACTTAAATAGCCAAGAGATGAAAGGCTGCAGATAAACGGGATCTGTTAAATGAGATTAGTATAGATCGGCAAAGACATGATGCACCAGAGGGCCTGTTTCTGCGCTGTATTACATTATGGGCTCTATGACCACATGAAATAACTAAATGTAATGTAATGTGTAACATTAAACTATTCAAAAGATGTGTAATGTGTTTCACCTGTAAACGGAGGCCCCAGAGTAAGATCTATTTCAGCAGCTAAGCAACAATATCCATGTTATAAACAGGAGTATGACCCAACAAATTAACATTGTAGGTGAGGCCCTCTACAGGCTTAATACCTGACCCATCCATCACCATTCTTGTCAAAAATATTGCTTGTATCTATTAATTGTTTTGCAAATAGATCTTTTTACTCACTTTTGAACACATCACCAATTGCCTGGACTTTGGATGGTTAACAAGAGTGAAATCACCAGAGTTTCCTGTCATTACCCTGCAAAGCTAGCAGGATCCTTGGGATTTCTTCATATGAATAACACAATTCTCATGTGGTTTCAGTGATTCAGTGTCCCTTCATAGTTACACTGTTTCCAGCTGTTGCAAACCAACTCAAGTAAAATCAATAGTGTTGAAGTGAATTTAAGTTACTCACAATTTAGCCCCGCTGTAGATTACCCCACAAAATCCAGCACAAGTTGTATGAGCTCTAAGGGAATTTTTAAGCTATTTTCCTCTGAGATGATCCCTCTGGATTGCGGATGACTTGTTTCTAGTCTGGTTTTATGGATTCTGAGGAGGATCTTTCAGCGTGCTATTGAGAACCTCAAAAATATACATTTGGAGCACAAAGAGGTCAACGAGGGAACTGCAGTCCAAGGAGGAAGAAAGATTCCAAGGGGTGTAAGGAGTGACCATGGCTGGCAAGGAATGTCAGGGATAGTACAAAAATTAAAGCATAGAAGTGCAACGTAGCAAAGATGAGCAGGAAGCAAGAGGTTTGGGTAATGTTTAAAGAGCAACAGAAGATAACTAAAAAGACAATACCGGGAGAAAAGATGAGGTACGAAGGTAAGTTAGCCAAGAATATAAAGCAGGATATTAAAAGCTTCTTTAGGTATGTGAAGAAGAAAATATTAGTTAAGACCAAAGTTGGGCCCTTAAAGACTGAAAAAGGTGAATTTATTATGGGGAACAAGGAAATGGCAGATGAGTTGAATAGGTACTTTGGATCTTTCTTCACTAAGGAGGACACAAACAATCTTCTTGATATAGTAGTGGCCAGAGGATCTGGGGTGATGGAGGAACTGAAGGAAATCCACATTAGGCAGGAAATGGTGTTGGATAGACTGATGGGACTGAAGGCTGATGAATCCCCAGGGCCTGATGGGCTGCATCCAAGGGTACTTAAGGAAGTGGCTCTAGAAATCTTGGATGCATTGGTGAGTCCCCGTTTTCTCTCTCCCTCCCTTTTTAAAAAGTGGTGTCACATTAGCTACCCTCCAATCCTCAGGAACCACCCCCAAATCTAAAGAGTTTTGAAAAATTATCACTAATGCATCCACTATTTCTGGGGCTACTTCCTTAAGTACTCTGGGTTGCAGCCTATCTGGCCCTGGGGATTGATCGGCCTTTAATCCATTCAATTTACCTAACACCACTTCCCGGCTAACCTGGATTTCACTCAGTTCCTCCATCTCATTTGAACCCCGGTCCCCTGCTATTTCCGGCAGATTATTTATGTCTTCCTTAATGAAGACAGAACCAAAGCAGTTATTCAATTGGTCTGCCATGTCCTTGTTCCCCATGATCAATTCACCTGTTTCTGACTGTAAGGGACCTACATTTGTTTTAACTAATCTTTTTCTCTTCACATATCTATAAAAGGTTTTGCAGTCAGTTTTCATGTTCTCTGCCAGTTTTCTTTCATAATCTATTTTCCCTTTCCTAATTAAGCCCTTTGTCCTCCTCTGCTGGTTTCTGATTTTCTCCCAGTCCTCTGGTAGGCTGCTGTTTCTGGCCAATTTGTACACTTCAATGATTTGCATGAAGGGATTCAAAGTAACATTAGGAAATTTGCAGGTGACACAATGCTGGGTGGCAGTGTGAACTGTGAGGAGGATGCTTTGAGAATGCAGGGTGACGGACAGGTTGGAGGAGTGGGCAGATTGATATATTTGATATAATTTAATTGTCACACAACCAAGATTGGTGGAATTTTGGGTTGCCGGCAGCGGTACAGTAATAAAGAACACACAACCACAATAAAGATTTTACACAAACATCAACCACAGCATTCATCACTGTGGTGGAAGGCACAGAACTTGGCCAGTCCTCCTCCATTTTCCCCCGTGGTCGGGACCTCCACCCTCCACAGCCGTTGCTGCGGGCGTCCAGATGGTAAGGGACAAAGTCAAAGTCAAGGTGAGTCCAGGATCGGCTCTTCCCAACCAGAGACTGCGGCTTCAGGCTGGTATAGGCCGCAGGCCGGCGGTCAAAGTTTTAAAGTACCTGCCGTGCCGCAGCCGGAAGCACAGCAGTCCGCAGGGCCGGCGGTCGAAGCTCCCCTCCAGGGGAGATGGTAAGTCCATACCGCGCCCGCGATAGGTGATGGCCGCGGGCCGACGGTGGAAGCTTCTTCTTCCCCCCGGGTCCTCCACGAGGGATCCCGGGCTGTAGACGCCGCACCAGCTGGAGTTCTGCAGACCGCTGCTTCAGGCTGCCGGCTGCCGTGGGCCAGCGTAACGGAGCATTCCCATCCGGCGAGCCCCAGCGAGGTCTCACCCGTTCCGCGCCGAGAGTCCACGCTGCGCCCGCCACTGAAGCTCCGGGCGCATCTCCGGGAAAGACCGCCTGATCCTCGATGTTAGGCCACGGGGGAGGCGACCTGAATAAAAGTTGCCTCTCCATGGAGGAGGCGGCCTAAACAGTTTCCTCCTCACCCCCCCACACCACCCCGAACACAAAACACACAAAGAAACATTAAAAACAGACTTTTAAACATACTAAAAAAAAATTTTTAAGTTGAAAAACACGGACACGCTGCCGACAGGCTGCCGCCAGTGCAGCGCCCCCTACCAATATGCATGGCAGATGAAGTTTAAAGCGGATAAATGTGAGGTTATACACTTTGGTAGCAAAAACAGGAAGGCATATTACTATCTAAATGGCGTCAAGTTGGGAAAAGGGGAAGTTCAACGGGATCTGGGGGCCCTTGTTCATCAGTCTATGAAAGTAAGCATGCAGGTACAGCAGGCAGTGAAGAAAGCGAATGGCATGTTGGCCTTTATAACAAGAGGAATCGAATAAGGAACAAAGAAGTCCTTCTGCAGGTGTACAGAGCCCTAGTGAGACCACACCTAGAGTATTGTGTGCAGTTTTGGTCCCCTAATTTGAGGAAGGACATTCTTACATTTAAGGGAGTGCAGCGTAGGTTTACAGGTTAATTCCCGGGATGGCGGGACTGTCATATGCTGAGAGAATGGAGCGACTGGGCTTGTACACTCTGGGGTTTAGAAGGATGAGAGGGCATCTCATTGAAACATGTAAGATTGTTAAGGGTTTGGACACGCTAGATGGCTAAAACATCTTGTTCCCATCGTCTGGGCTGTTGCTTTTTTATGTGGCTGTTTGTGGCTAATTAACAGTGCCAATTCTTTCCCTCTGATGACTCTAGTATGTTCAATGTACAGCAGTAAATGAGTTACTACACAGAGGCGGTCATCCGTCGGGTAGGCCCTGAATTCTATTTTTTGCCCTGCTGTTCCTGGTCTGTTCTGTTTTTATTAAGTCATGGATAAGAAAAATCATATTCCCAGCTGAAATAGTCAAGTTGTCCAGCCTTAGTTTTTGTAGCGACTGGACCCTTTGTGCCATGACCAAAGCCATCAGCATGACCATTTTCATAGTAAGTTTCTGTAGGGACAGAGCTGTTGGTGGAGACCAGTTTCTCAACATGGTCAAAACAATGCTCACGTCCCAAATTTGGGTGTACCTGGTTCTTGGGTGATTCGTGCTGAAAATGCCCCTCATTAGTTTGGTTACCAGGGGGTGAGTCTCTACAGAATGCCGTTCTGTTCCTTGCCACAGGTAGTTAGACAGAGCACTTCTGGCACAGTTGATAGCACTGTAGCTGAGCCCCTCATCGTAGTGTAGACTGGCCAGAAACTCCAGAACAGACGGAATGTTGTTTGATCTGTGGTTGAGGTTATTGTCGTGACAGTACTTTCCCCATTTCTTGATGTGCACCAAGTACTGTTTTTTGGTGGACTGTCGGTGGGCCGATGCAATCATGTCCATTGTTCGGTCCGTCAGTCCCATGTGTTGTAAAGGCGCTTTCAGACTCTAGAAATTAATAAGTTGGTATGTTTATGACAGGGGTGACTTTCCTGTGTTACTGGATGGACCAGCAAATTCGGTCTATGTTGAATTGTGATGCACGGTTCTAGTGCCATGTCTAATATCACTGGGAACCATGGTTGAGTAGGCCAAACCAGTTCCTTCGGCCCTATCATTTCAACAACTACAACTGAAATATAATTTGAAAAATAACCAATATTTTAAATATCTTTAAATTCGTGATTATCTGAAAAAATACACAAAAGACTATCATAATATGCCTTCCGACTTACTGGATGAAGCAATGAAGACAAAGGCGGAATCAGCTAATCTAATATCATACCTATATAATATCATTTTAAACATAGAAATACCCACAACAGATGGAATTAGAAGAGACTGGGAACAAGAATTAGCTATAAAAATTTCAAAAGAGAGCTGGGATAATCATTTACTACAGGTGCATAAATGTTCGATCAACGTACGACATACGTTCATCCAATTCAAAACATTACATAGATTAAATTATTCAAAAACGAAATTAAATAAAATCTTCCCTAATGTTTCACCAATCTGTGATAAATGCCTGTGTCAAGAAGCTACCATAGCGCATTCTTTTGTTTTTTGTACAAAAATCCAAAAATTCTGGTATGAAATATTTGATATTTTTTCAAAATTAATCAAAATAAAACTGGTACCAAAACCATAATGGATTATTTTTGGAATATCGGAAGGTAACCCTGAACTAAACGTGTTTCAGAAGAATTTATTCAATTACAGGCTAATAATGGGAAAAAAGCTTATACTTAAATTCTGGAAAAATGCGCCTACACCTACAATAAAAATGTGGATATCAAATATGTTTGAAACATTACATCTGGAAGAGATGAGATTCCTCTTAGCAGGTAAAGCAGACCAATTCCAAAAGACGTGGTCTATGTTTCTGGACCTATTACAAGCACGAGGTGCAATAGTAATTTAAATAAATAAATAAATAAATGGTATCAGGACCAGGTAACGGGAGGTAAAACAACAAAAACAGACTTGGTTGGTAGTCCCCTTTCTGCGGAGTTTAATGTTATAATAGAGCGATTGTTCCTATTTTCTTTTTCTTTCTTTTCTAGGGTCTACTTTTTCACTTTACTTCCTTCTCTAACTTCTTTTCTAAGGGGCTTTCTTTTCCCAACACTCTCCTGCACCTTCACGACTTGCGCACTTTCTTTACTTTCTTTACTTCTATCTTTTTCTTAAAGCTCAAAAAAAATGAAGCGGTACAAAAAATGTATTAAGACATATGTGTTGTGTAGTATTGTAATTTACCGTACTTCTAATAAAAATAATTTAAAAATAAACAAAGAAAAAAACAATCCATCTTGAAGGTACCCTCGCTACCAACAGTCGCCACACTCTCCACGGACCCCTCCCTCTCGATAGTCCCCACGCTCTTGATGGACCTCCTTGCTCATCACTGTCCCCATACTCCCCATGCTCCCCACTCTCTCCACTGTCCCTTTCCTCTCAACAGGCCGTTCGCTCTCCACTGTCCCAATGCTCTCGTCGTTCCCACACTCTCCATGGTCCCCACGCTCTCCATGGTCCCCACAGTTCCCATGCTCTCCACATGGTCCCCACACTCTCCATGGTCCCCACCCCCTCCATGGTCCCCACAGTCCCCACCCCCTCCATGGTCCCCACAGTTCCCATGCTCTCCACTCCACGTTCCCCTTCCTCTTGCCAATTTCTTCACTCACCACGGTCCCCTGGTTCGCCGCGATACTCCTGCCGCATGGCTCTGGGAAGCTATGCATGCAGTCACCAACTTGTATAATGGTCACTGTGGCACCATCACAGCCTGTGAACTAAAGCACAGTGAATCAGACTCTCACCTGCATTGCCAGATTATTCAAATCCAAGTTTACATAAGTTCATGACTACATGCTGTACTAAAACCCAGCTGTTAGACACTTTGCAACCCCAAGGCTTGACATATGATCTGCTAGTCTGCCCCACTCACCGGTAAGGAAACTGAGATCTGATAAATCTCAGCCAAACCAATAGTCAAGCAATGGCAGGAGTCTAATTCAAGTCTACTTTATTGTGTGCTGTAGGAAGTATGCCATTGTAAGTATGATAATGTCCTTTACTTACATGGAGGCATTTTGACAATGCCAATCAAAATTAAACTATGCTGCCCAGCCAAATATCCAGTTGACCCAGAGCAAAGCAGCTTTGGCTTCATTTGTCAGTCCCTTATCAAACTCTGAGAACTTTGTCTTCATGGAATAGGGTCCACAATAGCATTGCAGGTAATATAATAGTCTTACAAGTCCAGCAACATGGGTTCTGAAATCTAGTCTTAGGGGCGGCAGTAGTGCAACAGTAAAGTTGCTGTCTTATGGCACCAGCGACCTGGGTTTGATCCTGACCATGGGTGTGCCTGTACGGACTTTGTATATTTCCCTGTGACCCCATGTGGTTTATCCAGGTGCTCGAGTTCCCTCACACACTCTAAAGACGTACACGTTTGTTTGTTAATTGTCTTTAGTAAAAATTTGGGAAATTGTCCCTGGTGTGTAGTAATAGTGGATAGTGATAGTGTATGGGATAATCCCTGGTCAGCATGGACCCGGTGGGCTTAAGGCCCTGTTATGCGCCTTATCTCTGTCTAAAGTTTAAAAGGTGCTAGTTGTGGGAAAGAGGCATGTTCTCCTTGTGACCTGCTGAGTTCTCGCTTTGCTACAGTATCATTGGCTAATTAACAACTGTAAATTCCCCCTAGAATAGGAGAGTGGCAGGAGAATCAGAGTGTTATCAATGTTCACATTTGGGAGAAAAGGTTATAGTGGAGAATGAGACTGAGGAAAACTCAAAAAGCCAGTATGAACTCAAAGAATCGAAAGGTTTTCTTCATGATCATAAAGAAATGTGAAGCAAATAAATATATTGTTCCCAGGAAGCATTTGTCTGCATTAATATCAGATCACTGGTCTAAAAGATTATTTGTGAAATGTAGGTACTAAACAGTCAGCTTTTGCCAAAATTGTGTACCTAGAGGTCCAGCACTCAAAGGGCTTTACTTGTCCTCACCCAGAAAAGTGACCTCAAATCCAAATTCACAAATATCTGGACTATGTTGATCCATCAAGTCAAAGTAGTCTTGCCTCAGGATCAATTCAAGCTGCAGCTAATGATCTCTGCAAAAATCTCAGTATTTGCTTCTGCATCAGGGAGACCACTCAAACTCCATACTCAGTTTGGGTAAATCTCAGCTACTTATCCCAGTTACTTGTGAGGTTATCCACTTTGGCGGCAAAAACAAGGGGGCAGATTATTATCTCAATGGGGTTAAGTCAGGTAAGGGGGAGATGCAACAAAACCTGGGCGTCCTTGTTAGATTAGATTAGATTAGATTAGATTAGATTCCTTTATTTGTCATTCTGAGATTTCAGTCTAACCGAAATGTTGTTGCCTGCAGTCATACATATAATAATAAATAACAAAAAACACAATAAACACAAATTAACATCCACCACAGTGAGTTCACCAGGCACCTCCTCACCGTGATGGAGGCAAAAGTCTTAAAGTCTCTGTCTCTTCCCTCCTTATTCTCCCTCTCCGCTGAGTCGATCCAGGCCTCCAATGTTGTTGCCCCACCGGGCGATGGTAAGTCAGTCCCATGGCTCAACCGAACTCCGCAAACGGGCCGGTTCTAGCTCCGCGGCCAGGGGTGGTCGAAGCTGCCGAAGATGCCGCCCTCCAGTCCAGCGGACGCAGCTGTTGCCGCGGGAGCTCCGTAAAAACAGGTCACCAGCCTGTGATCTGCGAGCTCCCGACGATGTTGTCCACTGGTCCGCGGCCGAGCCCAGGGTTCGGGTCGCCGCTGCCGGAACGCCGGTACGCCACCTCAGCCCCGAGTCGGGCCGCCTCAGCCATCGGAACGCTGCCTCAGCCCCGAGTTGGGCCGCCCCAGCCACCGGAGCACCGCCTCAGCCCCGAGTTACTGGAGGTTATCCACTGGAGGCTGTACACCGGTCACTGAAAGTTGGCTTACAGGTACAGCAGGCAGTGAAGAAAGCTAATAGAATGTTGGCCTTCATAACAAGAGGATTTCAGTATAGGAATAAAGAGGTTCTTCTGCAGTTGTATAGGGCATATTGTGTACAGTTTTGGTCTCCTAATTTGAGGAAGGACATCCTTGTGACTGAGGCAGTGCAACGTAGGTTCACAAGATTGATCCCTGGGATGGCGGGACTGTCATATGAGGAAAGATTGAAAAGACTTGACTTGAAGGATGAGGGGATATCTTATAGAAACATATAAAATTATAAAAGGACTGGACAAGATAGATGCAGGAAAAATGTTCCCAATGTTGGGCGAGTCCAGAACCAGGGGCCACAGTCTTAGAATAAAGGGGAGGCTATTTAAGACTGAGGTAAGAAAAAACTTTTTCACCCAGAGAGTTGTGAATTTGTGGAATTCCCTGCCACAGAGGGCAGTGGAGGTCAAATCATTGGATGGATTTAAGAGAGAGTTAGGTAGAGCTCTAGGAGTTAGTGGAATCAAGGGATATGGGGAGAAGGCAAGCACGGATTTTTGATTGGGGACGATCAGCCATGATCACAATGCATGGTGGTGCTGGCTCGAAGGGCCGAATGACCTCCTCCTGCTCCTATTTTCTATGTTTCTATGTTTTCATTCAGCCTGATGGAATAAGGTAATTCTGCAGAGGCATTCACCTGCATTGTAAGCTTCCCCAAAGTCCAGGTGTTTAGATACTGAGCTCACCCTTAAAGGGAACTTCCTGCTAACCTGTTATCAGTCTGTGCATAGTCACTCACATAAGTCTTTTCAAAGAATCTTGCATATAACACTTCTTGATCTTAATCTGATTTCCACAAATATTGTTGGGAGTGACCAATAATGTTGTTTTAATGTCTAAAATATGGTGTTGTTGAGCTCCCAGACTCAAAATAAAAAAACTCAAACATTATAATCTTGCCTAGTGGTACAGATAACAGCTTATTATCATATTATTGCTTTGCTCAAGATAACACTGTCTTCCTCAGGTGTCTATGATTCATATTTCTGCTCCTTTTCAGGTTTATGAGAGGACTGATTAGCCCTTCAGACTGAAACAAAATTTAATTAGGCAATTCTATGATCTTGTCATGAATTAAAATAATACTTCTGTGCCATCCATCATTTAGAACATTACATTTACTACTAAATAGATAAAAGTACCCTCTGGCTATTTAATTGATTCTTCTTTTCGATGGTAGCATAAATGTGTCGTGGGTGTTTCACGATATTAACAGGCGGGGGACCAGCATTCTGGCACGCAGGTTTGCCACTGCTACATAGGTGGGTTTAAACTAAATAGTAGGGGTGGGAGTAATTGGAAATTAAAGAGAAAGAGAGTATAGGAAAAGTGAAGAAAGCCACCAGAATTAACGGAGCTGAAAGCTTACAAAGGGATAGGAGTGTATGGCAAAGTGAAATAGGAATCGATGTGAAAGGTGTGGTGATTAATGGATTAAAAGTATTATATATGAATGCATGAAGTATAAGAAGTAAAGTGGATGAGCTTGAGGCTCAGTTAAAATTTGATAGATATGTCATTGTAGGGATTACAGAAACATGGCTGCAGGAGGATCGGGACTGGGAAGTGAATATTCAGTTATACGTCCTATAGAAAGAATAGGCAGTTGGGCAGAGGAGGTGGGGTAGCTCTGTTGGTGAGGGATGAAATTCAGTCCCTTGTAAGGGTTGACATAGGGTCTGACAGATGGAGAGTCGCTGTGGATAGAATTGAGGATTTGTAAAGGTAAGAAAACACTAATGGGAGTTATCTACAGGCCTCCAAACAGTAGCTTGGATATAGAGTGCAAGTTGCAGCAGGAGTTAAAATTGGCATGTAACAATGGTAACGCCACTGTAGTTATGGGAGATTTAAATATGCAGATAGACTGGGAAAATGAAGGTTGGTTCTGAACCCCAAGAAAGGGAGTTTGTAGAATGCCTCCAAGATGGATTCTTAGAGCAGCTTGTACTGGAACCAACCAGAGAGAAGGCAATTCTGAATTTAGTGTTATCTAATGAACCAGATTTAAAATTAGATTAGATTAGATTAGATTAGATTCCTTTATTGTCATTCAGACCTTTCGGTCTGAACGAAATGTTGTTGCCTGTAGTCATACATAATAATAATAAATAACAAAACATACAATAAACACAAATTAACATCCACCACAGTGAGTTCACCCGGCACCTCCTCACTGTGATGGAGGCAAATGTCTTAAAGTCTCTGTCTCTTCCCTCCTTGTTCTCCCTCTGCGCTGAGGCGATCCAGGCTTCTGATGTTGTTGCCCCGCCAGATGATGGTGAGTAAGGGAACTCTAGGTAAAGGAACCACTAGGAGGTAGTGATCACAATATGATAAGTTTACATCTGCAATTTGAGAGGGCAGAGGTTAAATCAGAAGTGTCAGTGTTGCAGTTGAACAAAGGGGACTATGAAGGCATGACGGAGGAGCTGGCCAAGGTCGACTGGAATAGGATCCTAGCAGGAATGATGGTAGAACAGCAATGGCTGGAATTTCTGGGCATTATCCAGAAGATACATGATCATTTAATTCCAAAGAGGAAGAGAGATTCTAAAGAGAATAAGAGGCAACCGTGTTGACAAGGGAAGTTAGGAATGGAATAAAAATAAAATAAATGATGTATAAAACATAGCAAAGAGTAGCGGAAAGCCAGAGGATTGGGAAACTTTCAAAGGGCAACCGAAGGTAACAAAAAGGGCAATATGGGGTGAAAAGATGAAGTACGAGAGTAAGCTGGCCAAGAATATAAAGGATATTAAAAGCTTCTTTAGGTATGTTAAGAGAAAAATATTTGGTAAAGACAAATGTGGGTCCCTTGAAGGCAGAAACAGGTGAAATTAATATGGGGAACAAAGAAATGGCAGACGAGTTGAACACGTAGTTTGGTTCTGTCTTCACTAAGGAAGACACAATCTTCCAGATGTAATGGATGACAGAGGATCTAGGGAGAGAGAGGAATTGACAGAAATTTGCATTAGGCACAAAATAGTATTGGGTAGACTGATGGGACTGAAGGCTGATAAATCCTCAGGGCCTGATGGTCTGCATCCCAGGG
Source organism: Leucoraja erinaceus (assembly GCF_028641065.1). Classification (NCBI taxonomy): domain Eukaryota; kingdom Metazoa; phylum Chordata; class Chondrichthyes; order Rajiformes; family Rajidae; genus Leucoraja; species Leucoraja erinaceus. The sequence goes on along the minus strand of NC_073379.1, from coordinate 32,023,309 downwards.
TACTCAAGGAGGTAGCTCTAGAAATAGTGGATGCATTGGTGACCATTTACCAATGTTCTATAGATTCAGGATCAGTTCCTGTGGGTTGGAGTGTATCTAATGTTATCCCACTTTTCAAGAAAGGAGCGAGGGAGAAAACAATGAATTATTAACCAGCCAGTTAGCCTGACATCAATGGTGGGGAAGATGCTGGAGTCCACACAAGGTCCCACACAGGAGATTAGTGGGCAAAATTAGAGCACATGGTATTGGTGGTAGGGTATTGACATGTATAGAGAATTGGTTGGCCAACAGGGAACAAAGAATAGGAATAAACGGGTCCCTGTCAGAATGGCTGGCAGTGGCGAGTGGATTGCAACAAGGCTCGGTGCTGGATCCGCAAATATTTACAACCTATATTACTGAATTAGAGATGACACAAATCTGGGTTGCAGTGTGAACTGCGAAGAGGATGCTAGGAGGTTACAGGGTGACTTGGACAGGTTTAGTGAGTGGGAAGATGCATGGCAGTTGCAGTATAATGTAGATAATTGTAAGGTTCTCCACTTTGGTGGCTAAAACAAGGAGGCAGATTACTATCTCAATGGTGTCAGATTAGGAAAAAGGGAAGTGCAACGAGACGTGGGTGTCCGTGTACACCAGTCACTGAAAGTAAATGTGCAGGTACAGCAGTGAAGAAAGCTAATGCCATGTTGGCCTTCATAACGAGAAGATTTGAGGATAGGAGTAAAGAGGTCCTTCTGCAGTTGTACAGGGCCCTGGTGAGACCACATCTGGATTATTGTGTGCAATTTTGGTCTCCTAATTTGAGGAAGGACATCATTGCTATTGAGGCAGTGCAGGTTAAGTTCATGCGGTCAATCCCCAGTATGGCGGGACTGTCATATGAGGAAAGAGTGGAAAGACTGTGCTTGTATTCACTGGAATTTGGAAGGATGAGAGGGATTCTTATAGAAATGTATACAATTATAAAAGGACTGGACAAGCTAGATGCAGGAAAAATGTTCCCAATGTTGGGGGATTCCAGAACTAGGGGCCACACTAAGAATAAAGGGAAGTCATTTAAAACTGAGATGAGAAAAAACATTTTCATGCAGAGAGTTGTGAATTTGTGGAATTCTCTGCCACAGAATGCCACAGTAGAAGCCAATTCACTGGATGATTTAAAAAAAAAGAGTTAGATAGAGCACTAGGGGCTGGTGGAATCAAAGGGTATGGGGAGAAGGCAGGCACGGGTTACGGATTGTGGATGATCAGCCATAATCACAATGAATCTGCAGAAGGAATGGGTAATGTTTCAGGTCAAGACCCTTCTTCAGACTGAGAGTCACGGGAGAGGGAATGAGAGATATGGAAGGGTAAGGTGTGAACACAAGCGATCAAAGGAGACGAAGAGTAAGACAAATGTCCCTCTCCCCTCGACCCAAAACATCACCCATTCCTCCGATCCAGAGATGCTGCCAGTCCTGCTGAGTTACTCCAGAACCTTGACAGGGTATTCAGCAAAGTGCCAAATCTCTTCAAACCTCTGATGAAGTAGAAATGTTGATGTGCTTTGTTTGAGAGTGCATTAATGTGCTGAGCGGAGGACAGATCATCAGAGAAGTGCACATCCAGGAACAAAGCCGTTGACTCTCTTTACCACTGTATTGATGATGAGTCCCAAATTCAAAGAAATCAAGCATATAGAGCTGGGACTGTTGGTTATCAACTATCAGGTATTTTTCCTGTGCTGCAACTCAATATCTCTTGGCCAGAGAAGACATAGCAAATGTGCAGGCATTATACTTGAAGCTAGTAAAACGTTTCTAGATGTTTCTGTATGTTAAAACTTAATGGGAAAGTTCTGTTCCTGTGCTGAACCAAATTTTGCTTTTCTCATTGTAATTAATGTTTAGATGGAGATTCCAAGCCGACAGATTTGGAAATAGATTAACTCATTGCTTTAAATTGCTGGAATATGTTTTGCTGTCATGAGCATTTGGTGAAGCCAAATGATCAGATTATTTAATTATTCTTCACTTCATTCAATTAACAACACATTTGGGAACGTGGACAATTGATTTTTTAGTAGAAAAAGGAATACCATTTTGCAATAAAATCCTGCGAATGTTATCTCATGAACATTCAATGCACGAGAGTTGAACTTACTATGTTAGGAAACCTGGCCGTCCAGCTTCTATTGCTTTGACAATGGCACACCCATTTAGGAAACTTCTCTTCCCCTGTCACTGACAGGGCACCCAAGCAGGTCTGCTTTATTTCAATTATCTCTCCCCTTACTCCCCTTCCTCACACTTTCAGAACTCCAACATATTTCCCTCTATTCTCACCTCTAGTTCACTAGTTTCCTCATATTAATTAACCATCTCTTACTCCTCCTACATACTGCTACCCCCAAATGCATTGTTCCTTCCTCTCAATTCCCAGCATTTTAAAGGATGCCTTCTTCCTCTGACAACTTTTCCTAATTTCTCCATGGACTCCTCCAAGATCTCATCTCCTGGCTGCTGCAACTCCTTCAACAAACTGTAGAATTACCTTTACAACTCGCAAAAATGCTGGAACAGTAACAGAATTTAGACAATTTAGGAATATTGTCACTAATGCAGCCTTTACTTTCAAGAAGTCAAAGATGTTGGCTACGTTGCCTTCTAATCTTGAATTTTTTCCTCCAGTTTTCCTTCTTTGCTGATATTAATAAGTTTTTCATCACTGTCACTTGCCCCATGATTCGTCACTGTTTCTACTCTGTTTATTGCACCCATTATAGAGTGTTCAATGCCTCAGGCATGTCATTAATCTTCATTATAATTCCTCTTGCCTTGGTGATTTCATCTTTTTTGTATCATTGTACTGCTTCCTACAGTTGCTCAGGCATTTCTTGAGTATTTAATCATGTATTTTAACTTTGCTTTATTTTATTCATTTTTTTAGTCACCTTTTACTGGGACTCAAAGCATTAGAAACCTCTCAAAATAATTTACAACAGATGCTTGATCCGGATATATGCCTGGCATCTGTCTACTCTGTATTCAACTCACTTCCAATTCCATGTAACAGATTGCATTATAGTTCCTTGTTTAACTCTGCATTATCTTAAATGGAGTGAGGGAGTCATCGAGATATGGATATAGATCCTGTGGCTTAAGGTGTCCATGCTGATCAAGTTGCCTGACCAAGCTAGACCCACAACAATACAGACAAATGTTCTACAGCCAACAATATACTGTTGACATTTAAAACATGTAGTGGTTAACTTATACCCAGCAAGCTCCCATGAAAATGTGACTGTGGTCAGATAATCTGCTTTGGTGCCATGATATCAAACCTAACTCTTCTTCAAAATACTCAATGCCCCCGACCTGTGAAATCAAGCATACCAAATGCCATCTTTCACCTCTCTATTTACTTGTGTTGCCATTTTCAGGGAGGTATGGACTTAGATCAGGGAGTTATGGACCTGGAGGAACAGGGTCTAATCAAGTCTATTGAAGAATTTACCAGAAGAAGAGTGAAACCTATACACCTCCCTCAAAAGTGGATGTGTGTGCTATATATTCTGTTCTACCACAGGCTACATAAATGACAGATGAAGTTTAATCCGAGCAAGTGTGAGGTATTACACATTTGGATGTTGAATGTAAAGGGGAAGTTTACAGTTAATGACAACATTTTTAGCAGCACTGATGTGCAGAGGGATCTTGGAGTCCAAAGCTCCCTGAAAGTGGCAACTCAAGTAGGTAAAGTAATATGCCATGCTTGTCGTCATCGGTTGGGGCATTGAGAAGAAGAATCAAGAAACGTGTTATATAGAAACATAGAAAATAGGTGCAGGAGGAGGCATTCGGCCCTTCTAGCCAGCACCGCCATTCATTGTGATGATGGCTGATCGTCCCCAATCAATAACCCGTACCTGCCTTCTCCCCGTATCCCTTGATTCCACCAGCCCCTAGAGCTATATTTAACTCTCTTTTAAACCCATCCAGTTTTGCAGCTTTCTAGAACATTAGTTGGGTTGCCCCAATACTGGAAGAATGTGAAAGCTTTGGAAAGGTGGCAAAAGAGGTTTACCAGAATGCTGCCTGGATTAGAGGTTGTCATCTATAAGGAGAGGTTGGACAACTTTGACAAACTGGAACATCGGAGGCTAAGAAGAAACCTGATTGAACTGTATAATATTAGGGAAAAACATGGGTAGGGTAAACTTTCAGGACCTTTATCCCAGAGTGGAAATGTCAAGTAATAGACAGCATAGCCTTAAGGAGAGGGGCAAAATTTAAAGGAGATATGTGAGGCAATTGTTTCTACACAAAGGTGTTGAGTTCCTGGAACCCATTACCAGGGGTGGTAGTGAAGGCAGATGCAATAATGGTGTTTAAGAGACTTTTAGGTAGGCACATGGATATGTAAGGAATGGATGGATATGTACCGACAGGTAGAGGTGATTAGTTTAACTTGACATCATGTCCAGTGCAGACATGCAATCCAAATCCTTTCACAAGATTCTGCCGTGAGCCTCATCTCAGACACAACATTCTCTTCTAATTCTATAACTAACCACGTTTTGCGTGTTAATGTATGACACTGTGAAGTGACAGTGAATGCATTCTTTCAAAATTTAAAATGAATGCATTCTTTCAGTCCATGTACTGCCAGCTTACCACAACTGTTCATGCTGCAGCAATTATATGCATCTTGCTGAATCAAGCTGGTGCATCTATATAACCATATAACCATATAACAATGACAGCATGGAAACAGGCTATCTCGGCCCTACAAGTCCGTGCCGAACAAATTTTTTTCCCCTTAGTCCCACCTGCCTGCACTCATACCATAACCCTCCATTCCCTTCACATCCATATGCCTATCCAATTTATTTTTAAATGATACCAATGAACCTGCCTCCACCACTTCCACTGGAAGCTCTTTCCACACCGCTACCACTCTCTGAGTAAAGAAGTTCCCCCTCATATTACCCCTAAACTTCTGTCCCTTAATTCTGAAGTCATGTCCTCTTGTTTGAATCTTCCCAATTCTCAAAGGGAAAAGCTTGTCCACATCAACTCTGTCTATCCCTCTCATCATTTTAAAGACCTCTATCAAGTCCCCCCTTAACCTTCTGCGCTCCAGAGAATAAAGACCTAACCTATTCAACCTATCTCTGTAACTTAGTTGTTGAAACCCAGGCAACATTCTAGTAAATCTCCTCTGTACTCTTTCTATTTTGTTGACATCCTTCCTATAATTGGGCAACCAAAATTGTACACCATACTCCAGATTTGGTCTCACCAATGCCTTGTACAATTTTAACATTACATCCCAGCTTCTATACTCAATGCTCTGAATTATAAAGGCTAGCATACCAAAAGCTTTCTTTACCACCCTATCTATATGAGGTTCCACCTTCAAGGAACTATGCACGGTTATACCCAGATCCCTCTGTTCAACTGTATTCTTCATTTCCCTACCATTTACCATGTACGTCCTATTTTGACTTGTCCTGCCAAGGTGTAGCACCTCACATTTATCAGCATTAAACTCCATCTGCCATCTTTCAGCCCATTTTTCCAAATGGCCTAAATCACTCTGTAGACTTTGGAAATCCTCTTCATTATCCACAACACCCCCTATCTTGGTATCATCTGCATACTTACTAATCCAATTTACCACACCTTCATCCAGATCATTGATGTACATGACAAACACCAAAGGACCCAACATAGATCCCTGAGGCACCCCACTAGTCACCTGCCTCCAACCCGATAAACAGCCATCCACCATTACCCTCTGGCTTCTCCCATTCAGCCACTGTTGAATCCATCTTGCTATTCCTGCATTTATACCCAACAGTTGAACCTTCTTAACCAACCTTCCATGAGGAACCTTGTCAAAGGCCTTACTAAAGTCCATATAGACAACATCCGCTGCTTTACCCTCGTCAATTTCCCTAGTAACCTCTTCACAAAATTCAAGAAGATTAGTCAAACATGACCTTCCAGGCACAAATCCATGTTGACTGTTCCTAATCAGACCCTGTTTATCTAGATGCTTATATATATATTATCTCTAAGTATCTTTTCCATTAATTTGCCCACCACTGAAGTCAAACTAACAGGTCTATAATTGCTAGGTTTACTCTTAGAACCCTTTTTAAACAATGGAACAACATGCGCAGTATGCCAATCCTACGGGGACTATTCCCTTTTCTAATGACATTTGAAATATTTCTGTCATAGCCCCGGCTATTTCTACACTAACTTCCCTCAATGTCCTACGGAATATCCTGTCAGGACCTGAAGACTTATCCACTTTTATATTTTTCAAAAGTGTCACTACTTCTTTTACTTTGAACCTCATAGTATCCATAGCTACTCTACTAGTTTCCCTTACCTCACATAATTCAATATCCTTCTCCTTGGTGAATACCGAAGAAAAAAAAATGTTCAATATCTCCCCCATCTCTTTTGGCTCTGCAGATAGCTGTCCACTCTGTCTCTCCAATGGACCAATTTTATCCCTCGTTATCCTTTTGCTATTAATATAGCTGTAGAAACCCTTTGGATTTACTTTCACCTTACTTGCCAAAGCAACCTCATATCTTCTTTTAGCTTTTCTAATTTCTTTCTTAAGATTCTTTTTACATTCCTTATACTCCTCAAGCACCTCATTTACTTCATGCTGCCTATAATTATTGTAGATCTCCCTCTTTTTCCGAACAAGATGTCCAATTTCCCTTGAAAACCAGGGCTCTTTCCAATTTTTACTGTTTCCTTTCAACCGAACAGGAACATAAAGATTCTGTACTCTTAAAATTTCCCCTTTAAATGTCCTCCATTTCTCTTCTACATCTTTCCCATAAAACAAAATGTCCCAGTTCACTCCTTTTAAATCATCTCACATCGCATCAAAGTTAGCCTTTCTCCAATCAAAAATCTCAACCCTAGGTCCAGTTCTGACCCTCTCCATAATTATATTGAAACTAATGGTATTGTGATCACTGGACCCGAAGTGCTCCCCAACGCATACCTCCGCCACCTGTCCCGTCTCATTTCCTAACAGGAGGTCCAGCACTGCCCCTCCTCTAGTAGGTACCTCTATGTATTGCTGCAAAAAACTATCCTGCACACATTTTACAAACTTCAACCCATCTGATCTGATCTCTCATTCCCTGTCTGGACTCAATGTTGAGTCCACTGGCAGATCACTGGTAAATGTGCTGGTAAAAGAGCAAGGCTGGGCCTGTGAAACCACCCTTCAGCTCTGGGCCAGGAAGGCTGCTCCCCAGTCAAATCATTCAATCCAATAATTATGTGGAGACAGGTAAATGCAGATAATTGAAAATCAAAATATGCAGACTGGAAATTGAAAACATAAAAGATCGGAAATGCTGGTACACGCAGCAAATCAGATGACATCTGTGGAAGGAGAAAGAGGGTTAACATTTCAGGTCAAAGACTATTGTTTGAGAAAGAACTGCAGATGCTGGAAAAATCGAATGTAGACAAAAATGCTGGAGAAACTCAATGGGTGAGACAGCATCTATGGAGCGAGGAGATAGGTGACATTTCAGGTCGAGACCCTTCTTCAGTCTATCTTCAAAGACTATCAGTCAGTTCTGATCAATACAGCTTAGATTTTTAGTTATTTACTTTGCTTGCTTTTAATTGTTTTCATATTAAGCTGTTTGCCAAGCGTTTATTTATGTTTGGAATTTTAATGATTATTAACTTTAATTGAAATTATTTATGGATGTTCAAAACCAGTTGAAATTCCTTAAAGCTGATAGCCGGCTAGGGCAGCTGTGGAGTTTGGTGGTCAGGCCCTCACAATAAACCACCTCCTTGGAGTCTACACCCATATCTTGGGTGCAGAAGGTCAACATGTTCAGTTTAGTTTAGAGATACAGCACGGAAACAGGCCCTTCGGCCCACCGAGTCTCCACCGACCAGCGATCCCCGCACACTAACACTATCCTACACACACTATGGACAAACTACACTCATACCAAGCCAATTAACCTATAAACCTGTACATCTTTGGAATGTGGGAGGAAACTGAAGATCTCGGAGAAAACCCACGCGGTCACGGAGAGAACATCCAAACTCCGTACAGACAGCACCCGTAGTCAGAACCCGGGTCTACTGCGCTGTAAGGCAGCAACTCTACTGCTGTGCCACTGTGTCGCCAAGTTCTCTACACCAGATTGAAACTTGTAGGTCGGGCACATGGGTAGCAGGCTGGGTCCAGCAGGATCTGAACCGATGTTCTGTCCATGGATTTATTTTTCAACTGATGAAATTGCTAGACAGATCTTCATTTTCACTTAACCGAGCAAAGCCTCTATAATGTGTCAGATTTGGTCTAAGGCTGTTAATAATTCACTCAGCTAAGAGAGAGCTGGCTGCATGTGACATCTGTCAATATAATATTTGACTGCTCAATTAAACCTTTTATGTGATTGGAAAGACTGTAAGAAATTCAGTGCAAAATCAGCCAGAGATGAGTCAAGCATATTTTGATCCAAGTCCCAGTTAATCATTATCCAGAGAATACTGATTCAGATACTCTTCACTCATACATTGGTATTGGTATTGATGCATTATTGTTACAAGAATGGACATGCAATGAAAACATTGTTTGTGTGCTATCTGTCAAATCAGTAGTACATCAGTGTTATCAAGTCATACACCAGTGCAACAGGTAGTGCAAAGAGAAAAATGCCAGGGTGCAAAATACAGTAAATCCTTGTTTTAACAGACCTCTTTATAATGTATTTGGGTTCTAGAGGACCAATTCTGTTGTAGACCGTGTTTATGGTTGCACAGAATGACCACAAGATGGTTCGAACTAAGTGTTTTGCATCATTTTAGGTTAGTTTAGTCTAGAGACGCAGTGTGGAAACACCAAGTCTATGCTGACCAGTGATCACACATCGATTATGTGGGACAAAATATATAGAACCACTGCGACAGTTCTGTCCTATACACTGTGAATTGTCCATAGTGTGTAGGACAGAATTACCACAATGGTTCATTCTTTCCTCCCACATAGCTACTGTAGTGATTCTACCTTTCCACCCACATGGAAAGACAAAGACATTGTGACAGTGCCTTGGAGTGGAATTGGTCTGATGGTCTGAATTTTTCAGAATAATGGCAGCATTTATCTGTATAATAGAGAGGGATCGCCGGGGATATCATGGTGAGGATTGGCAGGCAGGAATTGATAAGTGGGTCAGAATGAGGTTTGGAGGCTAGAAGTGTTAAGGACAGAGATGCGGCCAGCAGATTGATGGAAGCAGTTGGCAGTCAGGACATGGATGGTGGTCCAGGGCTGGATGGTAGGCCTGAATTAGAGCTGTTGTCCTATCTGAAGATGGTTCCCTGCAATGGATCACCCCGTTTAATGCATAGGAAAGAACTGCCGATGCTGGTTTAAACCGAACATAGACATGTTTGAAGAAGGGTCTCGACCCGAAACGTCACCCATTCCTTCTCTCCATAGATGCTGCCTGTCCCGCTGAGTTACTCCAGCTTTTTACATCTACCCCATTTAATGCCTTTGCCGACAGGACCCATCGCAAGCACTGGTGTGTTTTAGGTTTGTGCTCCATACGATCAAGTGAGAGCACACCTGGAGTACAGTTGGGATAAAGAATTGGCAAACCCAGCAAAAACAACTGTAATCTCAGTCACGTTTTTAAGTGACTCTGTGAGAGGTTTTATGGATAGTACTTGTTCTGAAGTTAATTTTGCAAACTTATCAGTTTAGTTTCTAAACTTGCAGTTTGGCTATGTGTAGGCTGAGCTTTGCAGTTTTCAACAGTCAAGCATTATGACTACTCTCCTACCTGCTGGAAAAAAAAATTGTTATTGTTTCATTTCCAAGAAAGTTAGTGTGGGTGCAATGTATACTCCAAGGTCATACTTGAAGGAATTATGGTAGAGTACAATCATCAGCTCTTGTGGCCAGGAGATGTGATCAGTTCCTTTCCCATGTCTCTCCTGGATGATCATGCATAGGTGGCTCAATATACAGTGTAAACAGTTCCCTCTCTTTTCTCCATTTTTGGACATTTGACTTGCCTGGAAACCCAGAGCCTTTTGCATCTTAATTTATTTCAGTTTAAAAGAGATGCGCAGGGTAAGATTTTTGTACAGAGGTTGGTGAGTGCCTGGAACCTATTACTGTGGGTGATAGTGGAAGCAAATATGATAGTGGTATTTAAGAGACTTTACGATAAGCACATAGAAATGCAGGGAATGGAGGGATACAGATTATGTGCACACAGATAAAAGTTGGCATCATGTTCAGTGCAGATATTGTGGGCCGAAGGGCCTATTCCTGTGCTGTACTGTTCTATGTTCTATGTTCTTGCCTGGTTTATTATTCTAACGGAAAGACACGGCCTGTTGTCAGTCTCTGCATAGCCATGTATTATGTCAGCATTGCCCATTTGAGACACCGAGAAGGCAAATTATTTATTTCCCATAGTTTGCAGGTGGCACAGTGGTACTACAAGGAGAACTACTACCTCACAGGTTTGTGGGCAGCACAGTGGCATAGTGGCAGAACTGCTGCCTTGCAGCGCTAGGACCCGGATACAATCCTCGCTATGGGTGCTGCCTGCACAGAGTTTGTAGATTCTCCCTGCATTTTTCTCCAGGTGCTCTGGTTTCCTCCCACACTCGAAAGGTGTACAGGTTTGTAGGTTATTTGGCTTTGATATGTTCTAAATTGTCCTCTGTGTGTAGGATCATGTTAAGCCCGTCCCACTTGGGCGACCTCCACCACGACCTCTGGCGAGTTTGCAGGGCCATAGTCGCGGCAAGGTATCTACGAGGTTGTAGCACGTCCTCGTCACTCTCATTCATGGTCGAGAGTAGTCGAGGCTTCAGCTAGGTCGCGGCGTATATTTCAAGATATTAAAAATTGACCGCGACTAAAAATAGGTCGCCGTGGGAAATATCAATTTTTTTTTGTCGTAGGTCTAGTCGAAGCTGGTTGTAGTAGGTCATGATGCTAGTCGTAGGCAGTTGATGGTAGTCGAAGGTAATAGCTCTGGGGTGAAAAAAAGGTCATAAGGGACAAAAGGTAATTTAAACAGCAGAGCGTCATCTCTTTGGAGAGGAGACTTGTTTTAGAGGTGGCACCAAAAAGGCAGCAGCGCAGGGGGAGGGCACAACACACAAAAAAAGCTGCCATGCAGGCATTGCGCACACAGGAGGAGCGGCAGGAGGTGATGCCACAGGAGGTGATAGGACGTAGCCCTGCATGAGAGACCCCTGGAGGAGGAGACCAGGGTGGTAGTATATGTCCCCACCACCACCCCATCCTTCACTACTTCATTTGAAGTCAGCAAAGCCGCCCTTTCTCCTGTGTCTGACACAGAATCAGAGGCAGATGCCCCATTGATGGTGAGGGAGGGCTGGTGGAAGGTTATGCCCTACACCTTCACCAGGCAGCAGAAGGGGACCTTGAGGAATGTTTCCAGCAGAATGCCATCCTGTACAAAAAGGAAAATATGGGGTACAGGGACAGGAATGCACGCTTCCCATCCACTGCCCCACATGTGTGCTTAAATTTCCATCTTTTGTCAAAGCCCAGTGCCACTCTCTTCCAGTCATCTGGTGTACTGGAAAAGTCCATCAAATCATCTTCATTCACCCATTGAGACCTCTTCTTATGCTTCCTCGTCACTGGTCGTTGTTGGTTTTCCGTGTGGTCCTCTGAGGTGGAAGGGGGTCGTGCTCATTCACGGACCAATTTGCCAGAGACCGTCCTTGAGTAAAACGTACATGGTCGAAGCCAGTCTTCAACATGGTCAATGGAGGTTGAAGGAGGTTGAAGGAGGTCTTCTTCATAGACAAGGGAGGTCTTCAACATAGTCGTAGGAGGTCGTACACATAGTCGAGGAAGGTCGTAGGAGTCGTAGGTCACCGCAACCTTGATTTTTTTTTTAGTCGCTTAAGGTCGCCAGATGTCGCGGTGGAGGTCACCCAAGCTGGACAGGCCCTTTTGTATATGGAGTGATTGCTGGTCGGCACAGACTTGGTGGGCCGAAGGGCCTGTTTCCATGCTGTATCTCTAAAGTTTAAAGTCTAGAATTACAGCTTCAGTGACCTGAGTTCAATCATGCAGTGCTATTGAAGTCTGAAGTCTGCACATTCTTCATGTGATCATGTGGGCTCGTCACCCTGCTCACCTCCCCTGGCGATACTCCAGTTTCCTCTCCTATCACAAATACATGCAGGTTGACAGGTTGATTGGCCACTGTAAATTGCTCATTGTGTAGTTAATGACAAAAACAGGAGGCTATTGATGGGGAAGTTGGGAATTTTGGGAAAGTGGGGCTGTGATGCAGGTAACATGCAGCATTTCGAGGTTTCAAGATCAGTTTATTGTCACATGTTACCAATTAAGGTGCAGTGTAATTTGAGTTACCATACAGCCATACTAAGTGAAAAGCAACAAGACACACAACCACGCAAACATCCATCACAGTGGATTCCACATTCCTTACTGTGATGGAAGGCAATAAAGTTCAATCTACTTCCTCTTGCTCTCCATTGGTCAGGGCAGTAGTTGAGGCGATCAAACCCCTTGCAGCTGACGATCGAAGCCCCCATCGGGGCAGTTGAAACTCTCTCTGCAGCATGGAGCTCCCGAATCAGCCTCTGCTTACCAGAGACGTGGGCTTCACGATGTTCAAGTCTAATGGTCCCGCGGATGGAACTTCGATCCCTGACAAAGGGATCGCAAGCTCCACGATGTGAAAGTCTCACAGATTCCTGTGGCTTGCAGCGCCGGGTTGGTCTCCAGGAAAGGCCACCAACTCCACGATGTTAGGCCGCAGTGGGGATGGAGATACGAAACCGAAAAAAAGTGCATCTCTGTCGAGGTATGAGATTGAAAAAAAGTTTCCCCCACCACCTCCACCACCCACATAAAACAAACCAATGAACACTAAAGCATACTTTTTAGTTGATTCTAAAAATAACAAAAAGAAGAAAGGACAGGCAGACTGTTGGCGAGGCAACTACTGCCGGTAGCGTTAGCCTGTCGAGGGAATAATTCCAATGGTGCGCTTTTTTGGTCTCACCATCAATGCAGTTGAACCAGGACTAAAGTCTTAATATTAAAGCTGTGAATCTTATGAATTCTCAATCTCGAAAGGTAGAGAAACCTATATTTGAATATTTTTCCAAACAGAGGGGAAAATATTATAGGTAAATAAAGGTGGTGGGGGGGGGGGTTAAGATTACGTTGGGTTAACAGAAATGTGGTGTGAGGTTGCATGGTGAGATCAGGCATGGTCAAGCTGTGCCAAGGGTCTCCTAATTCATATATTTTTTTAATGTTAAAATCATAGATTGGTAGTCATAGATTGGTACATGTTCTAGATATAAATCACTGGAGTCTTTCACAGGTTGAAAGTAGATGAGATACTGGGAAATATTGGCTAACATATTAAGTAAAATACAGCTGCCAGAAGTCCAATTCTATTTCCCCCATTTGTACTCAACACATTCATCACTTAATTGGTGATTTTAAATTGAGATTTAACTCCCAGGGTAATTAATTTTATATCGAAGTCACGTGAGTGAGTACGTGAAGAGCCCGCCAGCCCGCATGCACGTCAATACATCTAACGCATGGCGCGCGTGTCGGAGCAGTTCGAAATGCTCTGGCAGATAAGTCAATTTTATTTCCAGTGGGCCTCTCCGATAGTGGACCAGAAGTAGCTATGGAGGCGGCCCGGGTTTGGGCCGTCGTGAAAGCTCCATAAGGAGCTAGAGGATAATTTTGCGGCTGCCATTCAAGCTTCGCAAGGGAGCAGGTGGCCGAATTGCAGGCCGCTGTGGGGCTCCATAGGAGCTGGGATGATGGCTGCCGGCATCAGCTCTGAACGGGAGCAGGCAACCAGATTTGCAGGCAGCCGTGGGGCTCCGTAAGGAGCCAGGATTTCATATTTGTGGCAGGAGGATTTAGGAGCTACCGCTCAGATAAGCTCAGCTGCCGTAGCACTGAGCAATTTTAACATAGTTGCTGCTAACTGATGGGTTCAGCTGTGCTGCAGCAGCATATAATGTATGTTTATTTTGGGCAGCTATAAATAGAGTTGGCATCGATAGCGGTTGCCACTCGGCCACGTTTGTGACTATCGTAGTCGATAGCATTCAAAGGTCATGTTTAATTCTTTGGCAGTATAACAATATATCTTATCATGCCAAGAAAGTTTATAGTAAAATGATAATTACAATGGACTTTTTTTTATCACATTCACCAATGGTGTAGTAGAATTGGTCTTGCCATTGCAAGTCCAGAGCTCCTGGCTTAGGAAGCCTTTTTTGAGCTGTGCCTATCAGACACCTGTGGGAGCTACACCGGGTGGCGTCATGGTAATTTCCGCTCATTAGAGGGGACTGTTGGAGATTCTTTTATAAGAGACTCCAACTATCTGCATATCGATAACGTTGTCGAATCTCTGATTTTATGGGGATATGCTTCTTTTAATCATATGAACGTAATTGCCTATGACAACACCTGGCAGGGTTTCAGTATTTCTCCCACTCTGTCTAGCGGACTATCGAGACGAGGTGACTCCAATTGTAACGCCGGCTCATCCAAGTTATATGGGGGCCAGAGGCACTCCAGTCCTTTCCTGTAATACTCCGTTGGGGCTCCAGAACGGAGTAAGGACTCGGAGTCACTAGCAGGTGCAACCTGTCTGATAAGTATAATGATGATACCAACAGAGCACCGATCTGCACAGCTAGTCCTGGTTGGCTGCTGAAGGGAGCAACCTGACAACACCGAGTCGGGGCAAAGTCAAAGCCAAGTCTGTGGGACAAGTCTTGTCGGATGATTTGAGACATCTATGGCAGATATGATTGGGCGTTTGTCTCAATTAGAACATCTGATGTATCAGGTGGTGGCACAAGAAATGCCCCATGTTAAGAAGGCATGTCAGGCAGCAGCTCCTAGCTCAGGGTTGCAATATTCCTCCCACTCGGATGAAAGGAGTGGTGGAGATGGTGCCAAAGTATATGCATATATGCCTGAAGCAGATCCTGGCTCGGGGTTGCAATATTCCTCCCACTCGGATGAACGACGTGATGGAGATGGTGCTAAAGTATATGCACACATGCCTGATGCAGCTCCTTGGCTCAGGGTTGCATAAGTCCTCCCACTCGGATAAATGAAGTGATGGAGATGGTGCCAAATGTTATGCCCCGTTTTATGGAACCATGCACAGGCAGTCCGAGGCATATGCATGTGGCAACGCCTGGTTCGGGTTGCATTATTTCTCCCACTCTAAGAGAGTGTCAGAGATCAGTATGGATCTGACTCCGAACATGAACCTGAACATCACTATGTGCCTGAATCCCATGTTTTAATGCATGATGTGCAAGAATCGCATAAGGAAAAGCTGCCTGCTCTTGTCTCTAAACTTGCTGTTCCCTCAGGGACGGACAAACCACTACAAGAGGAGTTGGCCTGTGACATCAGCTATCTAACAGATATCACAAGCATGACAGACAAGGTCTGCAAATGGAACCTTGCTTAAGCTCTAACGAGCAAATCAACCCGGTGTCAGAGACGCTGGTAAGTAATGTCTCGTTATTAACCTCCGTAAATTTAAATCCAAGAATGGGAGTATAATGTTGCTGTGACTTGAGAAAATAGGAACTGAATATTTGCATGAAATCAACTGAATGACCTTGGCAATTTCTGAATGTATATTCCAAACGCAATGAAAGCACAGTCATTTTGAGACTGTTAATCCCAGTGTCCAACGTTTTACTAATTTTCCTTGTATCTCCCACAGCACTTTTTGAGGTTACCCCAAATTCAGATTCTAAATTATTCTTGTTGCTCTGCATTAAACTGAGTGGATTTTTAGCTTGCTTTCGCAAAGCACGCTAAAAGGACTCGGTCTGTGATCGACGGAGTGATAGAATAACATATGTGGGTGCATTTGTATTCCAATCATTGATTGTTGTTGAAAACAATTAAAGCTCCCCAGTGTAGTGCAACTTCAGTTCATAAAAGACAAAACATGTAGCATTAAATTAGAATGAAATAAAGGATGAGCAAATGCAGAGTGGTTGGAAGTCCAAGAATATATACTAATCGATTCTGTCTGAATAACACTTATTTACTGTGTAGGAAGGAACTGCTGATGCTGATTTAAATGGAAGATAGACACAAAATGCTGGAGTAACTCAGCAGGACAGAGGAGTTCAATGCGTTCCACACACATTTCGATGGGCAAAACACTGATGTGCCATCTCGGGGCCCCATGTTATTGTATTACATGGTATACAGCTATCATGCTATTGTAATCTTAATCACTAAGGCAGACATCAGAAGATCCTGCAGGATGGAAACCCTCAGAAAATATCTGGACCTTATAGTGTACCTGGCCACTTTCTCAGAACCTGCATAGGCCAACTGGCTGGAGCATTTGCGGACATCTTCATCCTCTTGTTACTGAGGTTTGAAGCTTCCCCCCACTTAAAAGGCCATCAATAATACTGAAGAGCCCTAGAAGAGTAAGGTGATATGACTCAGTAACCACTGACTGGTGACACTTACATCTGTGATGATGAAGTGGAGATTGGTTATGGCAAATATTAACTCCCCACCTTAGCAAAGACCTATCCCCACCACCATAGTCCTACCACCACAATACATTAACGGGGATGAGATCTTGCTGGCTCTCCTCTCTGCATTGGGCCACTTGGAGAATAAAAACACATACATCAGTCTGTTGTTCTTCGACTACACCTTGATGTTTAAAACCATTATCCCTTCCAAACTTGTTACCAAGCTCAAAGAACTGGGTCTTTGCACATCCTATTAAATCTGAATCCTCAACTTCTTCACCAACCGAACACAATTGATACAAATTGGAACAACACTTCATTCTCGGTAGCCCAGGGTACCTCAAGGTTACATGTTCAATTCACTGCTTTACTCATTCTATACCCATGACTGTATAGCTGGACACAGTTCCAATTCCATCTTCACAATTACCAGCAACACCACCATCATTGAACAAATTATGGATAAAGATGAGTCAGAGTACAAGAGGGAGATTGCTTTAATAGTGCCATCAATCTTGCTTTCAACATCAGCATGACCAAGAAGGTGATTGTTAACTTTAGAATAGGAAGGCCAAGGTCCCACAAACCTGTTTTCGTCGATGGGTCGGTGGTGGAGAGAGTCAACAACTTAAGGTCCTGGGCAAGCACATCTCTGAAGATCTTTCCTAGAACCATCATATTGAGGTCATCAAAAATAAGTCCATCTATGCCTCTCTTCTTTAGAAGTTTGAGGAAAGTAAATATGTTGACGAATACTCTATTGAACTTCTGCAGGTGTACGGTAGAAAGCATATTGACGTTGATTCACGCCTGGTTCGGTAACACAAATGCCCAGGAATGAAGGAGATTGCAAACACTACCCAGTCCATTACTGGAACTAACCTCCGCACCATCGAAGGGGTCTATAAGAAGCACTGCCTCAAAAACGCGACCAGTATTATCAAGGTCAATATTATCATACCACCCTGGCATGCTATCATTTCACTCCTACCAGCAGAAATAAGGTATTGGAGTCTTAAAACTGTGACCTAAGGTTCAGGGACAGCTTCTTCCCAACAACCATCAGGCTATTGAACATTACAAACACCAACTAAACTTTGAACTATGAACTGCCTTGGTTGTACTAGTGACTTTGAGCATTCCTTTTGTTTTGCGCTAACATTGTTTTTTGTATTCCCTTTCCTCTATACAATCTTTGCTATACAATCTATTGAGTACTATGTTTACACACCTGATATGTGGCTGTGTAAAATGTAACTGTTCTCTTACAGTATATATGACATGTGAACCCTCTTGACTCTCTTTACTCTTGGTGTGAGGTTATATGGAAAATTCATAATTTCCATGTATTCCAGGTATTGTATTATGGGAAATTAGGCAGCATCCTAATATGATACAATGCCTACAACAGGGTTTAGCAGCAATTCATTGAGCCAATCATCATGCGGTCAACATGGAAATTATGAATTTTCCATATGACCTCACATCACGATGCAAGAGTGTTCAACTGTCATATATACCAAAAGAGAACAATGAAATTCTTACATCATCTGAATGGATTGTCCATTTGAGAGACAAAAGCTGAAGGAACATTGAGGGTATATCCAAAACCAACTGCTGTAATGATTAATTTAGGTTGCTCCTGGTTTTAGTTTAATTATTACAAGTTGTTCATGTGGAATAGTCACAAATGGTTCTAAAAACCTTCTGATATAAAGATTTCAACAGCCTTATTTACCTACTAATACCGTTCACAAATAACATTATCAGAGTAACTGAGAAAGCTCCCTGACAGAAACATTTCCTTTTAAATCTAAGCTGACTGCTTCATGAAAGTTAATGTCTTGACAAAGACTGCTCCAGACTGCCGCTTAGAATATTTAACCTGATTGATGCTGGTGAAATGCTGATTGATTTGTTATTGTGCTTTTGGAATGCATGTTATATTTACCTGCTTCTAGCCCTGGGGAATCATACCCATTATTTATCCCTGCAGAAACTTCCTCTTCAGTCTTATTCTGCACCTTTGGATATAAATGATCTAATCTGGCAGATTTGTTAGTCATGCATTCCCTTAAACAAATACCTCTATTACACTGACACTAATATCCTCTGGGACATTAGACGTAAGATGGTTTCATTGTCTCTCAGGAGCCATTCAATGCATTTATTTATCATTAATTTTCTATTTTAAAGTGTTCCTTTTAATTCAAATGTCAATGTTATTTTTCACAGCCCTACCCTTTGTCTAAATTACTTTTTACTTACATGATAGTTGAAGATTTATTTGTTCCGTTCTTAACATCCTAAGCATATCAGCTCATCTGTGTGCTTAAAACACAAACCTGTTGCAGCAGATCCTTAAAGTTCCTTTGTATTCCCACATAGACTGCATATGCTTATTGATTGATTGCAAGATATAACATGGAAACAGGCAGGCCCTTCAGTCCATCCCAACCATCGGCCACCTGCTCACACTAATTCTGTTATCAGAATAAAAGGGTGTACCTTTAGTTAGGAGATGAGGAGGAATTTCTTTAGCCAGAGGGTGGTGAATCTGTAGAATTCATTGCCACAGAAGGCTGTGAACGCCAAGTCATTGGATATTTTGAAAGCAGAGATTGTTAGGTTCTTGAATAGTGAGAGTGTCAAAGGTTACAGAAAGAAGGCAGGAGAATGGAATTGTGAGGAAAAGATAGTTCAGCCACGATTGAATGGCAGAGTAGACTCCATGGGCCAAATGGCCTAATTCTGCTCCTATGACTTATGAACCTTGGATAACGAAGATTATCAGGATGGCGGTTGCAGCAGAATAAATTAATCAGGGAGAAGCTTAAAAAAAAACAAGTGGATGACTGACTTTCATTACATGTGTTTATATCTTAAAGACTACTTCAGACATTGATTCAAGTAGTATGAAACCTTATCATCTTTGTCTGAAAACATTAAGAGAATAGCAATTTACTTATTCAATCTTATCCCTAATTCTACTTTTGATTCTACAAATAATCTTAACTGCCCCATGAATACACTGGTACTGCAGTTTATGGTTATCAGCACTTGATTTCAGCCCCTTATTTCCATTGCCACAATTGATTAGATAGCAGTGTCTAACTTATTATGTTATGTTCTAAACCAAATGAGTAGTGATTCAAACCTTAACTTATTGTTTTGTTTCTCCTCAATGTGGAACAGGAATGCTGGAGGCTTTTGAGTAAAAAAATTATCCTGACAATATTCTCCACTTGAGAGGATATGTTATCGAATGGTGTTAAAGTCCATTAGGAAGACAAGGGCAGGAGGGGGCCCCAGCACCCCACATGCATGATCCACCTTTCAATGAGATCATGGCTATTGCAGATCTAAACTCCATTCTTCTCTCTTGCTTCCAAGACCTGCAATTATCTTGCATGAAACAAAATCTGCCGATTTAAATTTCAAATTTTCAGTGAACCTTTGGAGAAAGAACTCAAATTTTCATGCTTCCTCTGACCAGTTTTAAGGTTATACCCCATACAATAGCTTCTAAATCAAAACTAGCTCCTCTGAAAGTGACATAACGAATTGAACCCCTCAAGCCTATTCTCCTTTGCAATAAGATTATGGTTGATTTTGTTGCCTAATGCCATTAGCCTCCCACTGAAACAAAACCCATAAAACAACTTGATTTAGTCACAAACATAAAATGATTAACCAACCTCAAATTAATTAGTATTTGTGGAAGGAGTTCCAACTTTTCCTTGCTTGATCCCATCATGTGCATTCCTGAAAAAACTTGCCTCCAATTATTAAATAATGCTTCCAATCTTGGATTTCCCTCAAAATCCTCCAATCTGTTGGAGTAAATATCTTGAAAACTTCAATAAAAAGTTCTCTATTGTGCATCTAATTTCCAAAATATTCTGATATCATCCACCACAGAGCCTGGAGTAGGTTGGTGTAAAGCCTCGGTCTTGCTGAGAGTGCATGTGCTAAAAGGTGAAAACACTGAAAACACTTAACAGGTCAGGCTGCATTTATGGAGAGAGAAACAGGATTAATATTTAGTTCAAAAACCTTTCTCAGAACTGGAAAAGGGAGAAAATAAGTTAGCTTTCAATTACAGGGAGTGTAGGGGAGGGATTTATAGCCAAAGTAAATATTACTACTGTGGTGAAGTTAGGGTGGCTTTGGTGATGTTATTGATGCAGGTGATAGAATAATGGGGGCAGTTCAAGAGAGAAAAATAGTAAGTGTCACAGTCTGCCCTCTCCTCATTCTCATCCACTTCACCTCCCAGTACTTTTCCACCGGTCCCTCCTTCTCCTCGCCTGCCACTCCCCTCTCATCAGCCTAACTCTCCTCACATGTTGCACTCAGTTGCCTCTGATCACCTATTAACCCGATATATAGACTCTCCTCACTGTTCACACAGTGGCAGATTGTTCTCAGCATTCATGCAAGACTCTCCAGCGATTTCCCGACTGCCTACACGGATTCGAACCTGCCTGCCCCTGACCATTCCGTCCTGTCATCTTCCCGGATATCACCTCAGCCTTCTGTCCCCGACCTCCTGGTTTCTGTCTGCCTCTCTCCTGGGCTGTTTGGTGTATCCCTGCAATGGCTCCTCGACTACCTGTGCTGTGCTGTGCTGCTATTGGGTCCAAGCTATACCCATTACAGTAAGATTAAACGAGAACTTACCAGTTTGAAGTTTGATCGTTAGTTTACGAGGAGTAATGTTGAGGGATTACGTGAAGAACCCCGCCAGGACGCATGCGTGTCATTCTTCAAAGCAGCGGTGTGAAATCACAGATAACTGTAATGACTAAACATAGTAAGATTAGAGAAGATATACCAGTTGAGTATATGATCAAGGGTGGGAGCGGAGGGCACGTAATCTCTCAACGTTACTCCTCATAAAATAATGATCAAACTTCAAACTGGTAAGTTCTCGTTTAATCTTACTATTTTACTTCGGAGTCACGTGAGTGACTACGTGAAGATTTTAAAGCTCTGTGATTTCATGGCGTGGAAACGAGTCCATGCATCACATCTGCCTTGATTATGGGGAGAATAGTGTTAACATCATTAGACATCAATACGATATTGAAAACCCAACGATAAATATATTAAAAGAACAAAATTATTTCTGCAAATGTTCCAGGTTCAATGACTGGTTTGTTATAAAATCGTTGGAAAGTTTTCTCCGTTGACCATCCTGCTGTCTTGAGGATTTGGTTCATCGGAACATCCAACTTCATAGCTGCCGATGTAGCTGCAGCCCTGGTGGAGTGAGATTTAAAAATGCTAGTGTTTACTCCAGCATTTATTAGGACCTGTTTCAGCCATCTAGAGATGGTCTGGACTGTCAAATTTTTGAATGGCTGTTTTTGTAGCTGATTAAAAGTGACATTTCTTTGCCTCTGATTATCTTAGTATACTCCATGTATAATAGTAAGTGTGTTACAATACAGAGACGATCATCTGTCGGGTAGGCCCTGAATTCTGTTTTTAGGCCTGCTGACCCCTGTCTGTTCTGTTTGACTAATTCAACGATGTGAAAAGTTAAATTTCCAGATGAAATAGTCATGTTGTCCAGCCTTAGTTTCTGTAGCGACTGGACCCTTTGTGCCGTGACCAAGGCCATCAGCATGACTGTTTTCATAGTCAGTTTCTGTAGGGACAGAGCTGTAGCTGGAGACCAGTTTCTTAACATGGTCAGTACAATGCTCACATCCCATATTTGGGAGTACCTGGTTCTTGGGGGATTAACATTAAAAAATGCCCCTCATGAGTTTGGTTACCAGGGTGTGTCCCAACAGAATGCCACTCTGTTCCTTGCCACAGGTATGTTGACAGAGCACTTCTGGCGCAGTTGATGGCACTATGACTGAGCCTCTCATCGTAATGGAGGCTTGCCAGGAATTCCAGAACAGACGGGATGTTCATAGATCTGTGGGTGATGTTATTGTTGTGACAGTACTTTTCCCATTTCTTGATGACACCAAGTACTGTTTTTTGGTGGACTGTCTGTGGGCCGCTGAAATAATATCCACTGTTCGGTCTGTCAGTCCCAGGTGTAGTAGAGGTGCTTTCAAACTCTACAAATTAATAGGTTTATATAATTATGACATGGGTAACTTCCCCTTGTTGCGGGATGAACCAGTAAATTAAGTCTATGATGGATGGTGATGCATGGTTCTAATACCATGTCGAGTTCACCGGGACCCATGGTTGAGTAGGTCACTCGGGTACTATCAAAATACCAGACGCGGAGTCTTGCTGTATTGCTGCTGCCCCAGGTTCTGTTGCTGCTGCCCCAGGTTCTGGTTCCCATGAACATAATTCGATAACTGGTGTAAGCCTGGATGTGAATAGGTCGATATCTGGTGTTCCATACTGTGCTGTAATTTTAGCAAATACATTTTTATCCAACATCCATTCAGTGTTTTCATTGAATTTGCGTGAACTGTTGTCTGCCACTAAATTTAGTTTACCTGGTAAGTAGGTAGCTGATATCCAAATATCTCTCTGGATACACTATTGCCAAATTGTGTTGGTCAGATTGTCACATGATGTCGATTTGTTTCCACCCATATGGTTGATATATGCTACCACGGTGGTTTTGTCAATTTGTAGTCTAACATGCTGGTGATTTAACCCAGAATAATATGACTTAAGGCCATGGAATGCACTTAACATTCCCAGGTAGTTTATGCCCAGTGTTTGTAATAATGATGCCTCCTGTGCACTCCATCTCCCCCGCAGCTGGAGATGGAATTGGTAGCACCCCAACCAAGTGCACTGGCATCAGTTTGTAGTACCATAGACGGGTTGCTGCTAATGTTTGGATTGGAACAATGCCTAATGTTATCTTTTCACCTTTTTAGTTCCATTATGGCCTCTGTTGGTAGCTTCATTGGTCTGTCAAAATGACCACCATAATTTTAGAGTGCTCGTATTTTAGCCCTCTGTAATTTTTGATAATGGAAAGGTCCGATTTGTGTGGCTGGAAACGCAGCCACTATTATGCCAATTATTCTAGCTACCAGTCTGATGGATGGTTTTGTGATGTCAATGATTTTGCTGCAAGCCTCCATTAAGCCTGTAACCTTTTCTTTCGGCAAATTCACTGACATGTGAACTGAGTTAAGGGTGTACCCCAGATGATCCATTGTGTTAAATAACATCTGTGGTCACCTCTAATGGGTACTGTATAGTATGCATCTTTTAAATTGATGCTTGCCATGTAGTAGATTAGATTAGATTAGATTTATTTATTGTCATTCAGACCTTTCGGTCTGAACAAAATTTTGTTTCCCTGCAGTCATACATATAATTTAAAAAATGACAAAAACACACAATCAACACAAATTTAACATCCACCACAGTGAGTTCACCAAACACCTCCTCACTGTAGTGGAAGGCAAAATCTTAAAGTCTCTGTCTCTTCCCTCTATGTTCTCCCTCTGCGCCGAGGTGACGGTTCAAACTCCGCGGGTGGTCGCTGCCTCCGCCACAGCTCCGAGGCCGAGTCGGGTCTCCACTGCCGCTGCCTCTGCCACAGCTTCGGGGCCGAGTTGGGTCTCCGCCGCTGCTGCCGCTGCTACAGCTCCGATGCCGCCGCCACAGCTCCAGGACCGAGTCGGGTCTCCACTGCTGCTAGTAACCTTAGGAAATCAATTGCATAGCAGTAACAAAGGTTTCCATCTAGTAATGAATATATAGTACGAAAGTATTCAAATTAGTCAAATCTATGATGATGCGGCAACCACCATCTTGTTTGTGATAAAGATTTTGGACACAAATTCCTGTGATTCGTGTTGGGTTTTCTCCATTACTCCTTTTTATAAGGCCACTGTAGTTCAGCATGCGCTTTTGATTTTTCTTTGCCTGTAAGCACGAACATTTGGTTCGGTACCTGCTGAACTGGAGGATTATGTTTTTGTATAAATTCTATGGTATATCCCAATGCTTCTGAAAATATAAGTGTCGGTAGTTAATTTATTCCATGCATCCAGATAGAATTGTAATCTCCCACCAACCTCGTAAGGAACCAAACCCACTTACCTTCATGGTTACTATTGGTAGGTTATAACTTTTTCGGCAGCCTCCGTGGACGTTGAGGCGCCAGTGTCTGGATCTGTAGTTGGGTCGGTGTTGAAGGTTAGCGCATTCCCCAGGAAGGCCGGTCTGGGCCATGGCCTAAAAAGACCGATGTTGAGTGTTCCTGGCCTTTGTGCTTTCACCAGTTTGTCTTGGCCGACTGGTGGTGCGTAGGGGTGCTTTTTCTGGCCGAAGTAGTTTTTAGATGTTGCTTTAATGAGCCCCAGTGTTTTACCCTCTTCGTCAAGTTCTTTTACCAGTTTTGATAAGTTGCCTCCAAATAGTAATATTGGTGGCTTGGAGGTTCCAGGTTTGCATAGGCCTGCAAATTAGGGTCTAAAGCCGGTTGGATGGCACTTTTTCCTAATACTGTTTACTCGTATTGGTAGTTGCAAAATAAAGCCAGTGCATCCTGGTGATCTTGTGTCATGTCTGTTTTGTTTATTGTGCGGGCGAAAACCGTAATTCCCGCTGTTAGGACTTTCAGAACTTTCTGTAGTTTCAAGTCCCTGGCTCTGATTGAGGCTCCAACATGTTTTCAAATACACTGGTTGACACTGGGAACATTCAGTGTTTTGCAGTTCCCTGGTGGTAAGTGTCTTGCTGTGGTGTCCAATAATGCCTGTCCTTATAGCTGGTTGAATGACAAGTAGTCGATACTTGCAGCTATTTTAGGTTCCAGGTTTTGGCCAGTTTGGTCGGGTTGAATAAACTGGGACACCATATCCAATAGGTTTTCTTGCACCCCATGTGCACTAGGGGTATGTTCTGCACCCCTCTTCAGGGTCAGCCCAGAATTGACCCCCTGTACTCCCCTCTGATGAGGGAGAAACACTGTGCAGCCCTACAAGAGGTACTGCTGTAGGACTTACTAGCTGCCCACTGTGAATAGTCTCCATCTCCTGTCACTTTGGAGTACTTGCTCCAACAGCCGCTCCAACTGGCTCCAATGCTCTCGGGCACTGGCCACTCGCGGCTGCTCCAGTTCCTGCAGCCGCTCCAATGCCCATGGGCACTGGCCGTCGCGGCTGCTCCTGAAGTCGCTCCTCGCTCCTGCTCCAGTTCCTGCAGCCGCTCCAACCGGCTCAAATGCGCACGGGCACTGGCTGCTCGCGGCTGCACCTGAAGCTGCTCCAACCGGCCCCAATGCTCATGGGCACTGGCCGCTCGCGGCTATTCAGAGTCGGACTCATCGGAGTCAACGATTCTGTTAGTTTTTTGCTTCGTTCTACCGCCCGGCCGTGGCCGGTGCGGGAGCAAAGTCGGGCACAGCTGTTCCCATTTCGGGAGATTGGCGTGCCTTTGGCTGCTGCTGCTGGCTGCCCACAACTCCGCGGTACTCCCCCGCCAGCTTTTTTGCAGCCTTCGTGGATCTGGTCCATGTCTCCACCTGTAAGGTAAGTGGAAGGAACGCAGTCTCCTTACCTGCTGTTCCCGGCTTTCAAATTCTGCCGCTAAGGGGAACGTTGTTCCCTCTGCTGTGACTCGTTGCAATGCGTGTAGCGATATGACACGCATGCGTCCTGGCGGTATTCTTCACATAGTCACTCACTTGACTCCGAAGTAAAATACAAAGGAACTGCTACAGATTGATAACCTACAGCAGAAATATTCAATCCTGATACAAACAAAGAAATTGAGAGCTTAATTTTTTATATTCACTATTAAACTCCAACGGCAGGTATCTGCCCAGTCAGAAGATGAAGTGCTGATCCTCAAGTCATCATTGAGTTTCATCTGAGTATTGCAGGAACCCACAACCAGTGAGGCCATGGCGAAAGTGAATGGAGAATTACGTAAAAGAGGGAGCAATTTATGTTGTATGAAAGTGTTGAAAACATTTTCCCCAAGTCTTATTAAATTTAACCAAGGGTTCAACAATGTCACTCCTGATTTTTTCTAAATTTAAACATTATATTGTTTCAGAATACCAATGGAGTGTGGTCGGAGGGTTAGAGTCTTTCCATTTAAATAAAATAGATCTTCTGGCGATTAAAGTGGTAAAAGCAATCAACCGATGGGGGGAGCGGGACAAATGAATAAAATCTAACATTGGTAGCCCAAAAATTGCAGTAATAGGATGAAGTTGTAAATCAATACCTATAGGGCCTGTCCCACGAGCATGCGACAAGCGCGACCTATAGGGCCTGTCCCACGAGCATGCGGCTGCATGCGGCAAGCGCGACCAAACCAGAAGCGGGGGCTGCGCGGAGGTCGAGGGAGTGACATGAAGTTTGAGCGAAGTCCGCGGGAAGTTTGCACATGATGTACGATGTCGAGGCAGTGCATACGGCATTGAGGCGGCTGCGGGCCGGCAGGCCGTTGCCGCGCGGAATTTTTGAACACGGTCAGTTTTTCGGACCCCACGCAATGTCGAGACTAGCTCCGCACAACTCCATACGGCTCCGGCGATCGAAGTGGGACTGGCCCCGCGAGGCCGTACGGCTTAAGCAACCGCGTTAGGTCGTGCTTGCCGCATGGAGTCGCATGCTCATGGAACAGGCCCTTTAGACTACAGAAATAGTATCAAAAATGTCTTTCCAATATTTTTCCAAAAGTGGGCAGGACCAAAACATATGGGTCAGTGAGGCCACTTCAGAGTTACATCTGTCACAGGTAGGAATTATATGACCATATAAACGAGCCAACTTATCTTTTGACAGATGAGCTCTAACCACCTTGAATTTTATCAGAGCGTGTCTTGCACACATTGAAGATGTATTGACTAATTGAAGAATCCTCTCCCATTTCTCTATAGATAAAGAAATTTGGAGTTCTCTTTCCCAGTCATTCTTAATTTTATCAAATATATCTTTTCGTAATTTCAAAATCAACTCATAAATAATTGTTATTAATCCTTTCTGATAAGGGTTCAAATGTAAAAAAAAATCCCAAAATATCGGTTTGATGTGATAGCGGAAAAAGGGGTAGAGTAGCCTTCAAAAAATGTAATAAATACAGAAATTTAGGTAAAATGAACATTTTAATAGCATTGATTCGGCCAAATTAAGGATAAGGACATTGGTGACCATTTAGCAAACTGGTGTTTAATATGGTCAATTAAAGGCATAATATTAGCTTTAAATAAATCCTTGCCTTTCTCGGTGATCTTAATACCTAAATAAGTAAAACTTTCAGTAGTCAATCTAAGTGGAAACTGTCCATAATTCGAAACTAGATTATTTAATGGAAAAAGCTCACTCTTACTAAGATTTAGTTTATAACCAGAAAAACTACTAAATTGATTAAGTAATGCTACTATTGCCAGAATAGATTTCTCAGGGTTAGAAATGAATAATAACTGATCATCTGCATAAAGAGATAGCTTGCGTGTCTTATTCCCGCGGACAATACCAAAAATATTAGGGGATTCCCTAATAGCGGTGGCTAAAGGTTCCAAAGCAATATCAAATAGTAAAGGAATTAAGGGACAGCCCTGTCTAGTACCCTCGAAAGAGCCTGAAAAAAGGGGATATCTAATTATTAGTAAATACAGAAGCCTGTGGTATATGATATATCAGCTTGATCCAAGAAATACATTTTGGACCAATCTTACATTTTTCAAATGTATTGAAAAAGTATTCCCAATCTACTCTATCAAACATCTTCTCGGCATCGAGTGAGATGACACATTCTGGGGTTTTATTAGATGCTGTATATACAATATTCATTAATCTCCTAATGTTAAAGTATGAGTAACAATTTTTAATAAAACCTGTCTGATCTTCAGAGATAATTTGCGGTAAAATCTTTTCCAATCTCATAGCTAGTATTTTGGAAATAATTTTGAAATCTACATTTAACATTGATATAGGTCTATATGATGTCACTTCAGTAGGGTCTTGATCTATTTTAAGAATTAAAGAAATAGAAGCTTCATAAAAAGATTAACTGTTATAAAAACTCTTTTACCTCTATATGGTGGAACGGACTTGACGACAAACAGACTTAAATTGTTGAAATTCTCAGTTCAGATTCTGTTTTGCTTTGCTTTCTTTTTATTTATTTTATTTTTACTTTTATTTTATTTTTTATTTATTTATTTGTTTATTTATTTCCTTTCTTTTTTTTCTTTAGTTTAGGTTGGTTTTGTTTTTTCCTTTTTCTTTTTGTCTTTTTATCTTTGTGTTTTTTTTAGGGAGGTCTGTATTCAATGTGTATTTTGACACTGGTCTCGTATTAGGTTATAACTGTTATTAATGTAATCCTGATTCCTATGTATCAATATCATTGTTATGTTTATCATTATTCTTTTTGCTCTGTTTATTATGTTTTGTTTTTGTTTTTTGCAAAAAAAAACAATAAAAAGATTTTAAAAGAAAGAAAAGAGAATTACGTGACAGGCAATCAGAAATGCAGGGTCATCTTTCAGACTGAATGGAGATATTTACAAAGCTGTCATCCATTCTGCATTTGGTTTGTCCAGTAGTGAAGAAAACACATTGTGAAACCTGAATGCAAAACTCCTTATTGGGAAAAAAAAATGAAAGGGTTTACAAAAAAAAGAGCGCAAAGTGCTGTAATAATTCAGCGGGTCAGACAGCATTTCCGGAGGATAGACACAAAATGCTGGAGTAACTCAGGGAAACAGGCAGCATCTCTGGGGTAGAAGACATTTCAGGTCAGGACCCTTCATCAGATGCTATCTTCATGCTGTTCACGAGAACAGAGGGTGGTAGCACCGCCAGGGCAAATAGATAACACACGATCAAGGCTGTATCAAAACGATCAAAGCACAACACGGCTGTAGATGAGGAATTGCAGTTAGAAATTAAAGAAAACCTCTCAGAAGCTGAACATCCTACTGCTGGTGAAGAAAATTCCAGTCTTTCAAGCGATAGCCGCAGAACAGCAGAGATGGTTCTGACTATTTCTCATAAGACATCTTGTGATTGTGTAGATCAGTTTACCAAAGAGAGCTGTTATCCCCTTATTTAAATAAGTCTCGTTAACCACTGAACAATATTTACAAGTCTTTAAATAGTAATCAGTTATCTAATTATATGGAATTTTAGGCTCCTTTATTGACTTCTTGAATTATTGAGCATCAATTCAAACAGGCTTTATCCTTTTTAAAAGAATCATTATTTACACTACATTTGCATTGGCATAAGAACTAGCTGGTACAAAGGGTATTAAAAATACTCCAACATTGTGGAATTTTTATACTACAAATATGCTTATGATCTGCATAAGCTGCTTAATGTGCATGCCAACTGTGACTATGAGCAAAAGGCTGGTATCATAATGTTGAGGCACTGTGAACACAGCAAGCAGGGAACAATAAATTGTGATTACTGTAAATTATAAAAGGGCAAGCAGACAGAACTCAAGGACTGCCTGCCCCATGCAGCTTGTCAGTGTGGTCATCTGGCACGAATATGCCTAAAGGCTGTATGGAAGCTGGGAACAGTGGGAAATGGAGCTGTTCTCAAGCAGCTCAGTCAGCTGTTGAAACAAGAACAGAAGCTGTGAGGCTCTACACCAACAGTGAGGTCAGTGAAACAATTTTTGTGAAAAACTACACCGATCAGTAAAATGACAATACTTTATAATCCAGCAAGATGTGCCTTCTGTGAAATGAAGACAATTCTCCTGCGGAATAACTTTCTTGCTTCCTCCTAAGAGACTCACAGAACTGGTGATCTATTGAGAAATCAGAGCATTGTCCATTTATTATAACAATCATAATGAATGTCCAGAACTATTACAGCAACCAAATGATTGCTTGCTTTAAACATCACTGCTGGAAGTTCAACCAGCAAAAAAGTTATGAAATAGCAGGAAGCTTTCTCTTCATTTAAAAGGAAAACCAGGTTATCTGTTGTTTGTTTTTATCACCACCAAGAGACCAGCTTCAAGCCATATCCAGCATCAGATTGATTAGTAGGACTGGATGTTACAATCCCTAAGATTTCAATACAATTGACATTCTTGGGTATGACCACTAGGTGAATTTGCTAACAATCAGACACATCTTCAGTTGTGTACCTCAACGTCACTGGGTGTTGCGGCCTTTTATCACAAGACACCCTCAGTCGAGGCAGGCCCACCACAGGTTGATCAGACCTGGGTGTGTGTCTTATGGTTAGCCTCTAGATGGTCACGTGGCAGCCCAGACAGCATCTTTCCTCTTCAACCATAGCCAGTGACTGCTCCGTTCGGCAGCATTGGCAAGTTATTTTATTGCCCTCCTTTGTGCCTGCCCTTTGACTCCTACTTCCCTCAGGAGCCTTGCGGTGGAACTGGCTACAAAGCCCTTGCACCCCACCTCCACTGGACACATCCTTACACTCCAACCTCTGCCTCTGCTGCAAGGTTTGAACATCAAAGCTTTTTTCTTTCATAAGGCTCGTCCACAGTCTCCTCCCAGGGGACCGTCAGCTCAATGATGAAAACACGCCGACAGGAGTTGGACCAGAGAACGAGGTCTGGTCGCAGGTTGGTAACTGCGATTTCAAATTTGAACGAAAGCCTCTGGCCTAGGTCAACACGCATTTCCCAGTCCCTGGCTGCGTTCAGTGGGCATGAGTTGAGAGGCAAGGGGTTAGTCCTCCGTTTCTCTCCTTCCCGGATGAAGGATGGTATTTGCGGGAATGTTATCCCGCGAGATTTAGCTTGGATTTTCTTTGCATCAGTACTGAGGAAAATCACAATTGCAAAGAAGACATCGAAATGCACTATAATAAAAAGAACAATTTATCTCCCTTTGAGTTGTGTTAAAAGCTTCCCATTAGATGAATATTGGAAGTCTAGATTATATCTGACCAGAGCAGATAATAAAAAATAAGCTTTATGGCCAATTAAAATAATTCTCTTGTTTACACAGGATAATGTAGGTTGATTCATAGCTATTTCTTGTGCTATGATATTTTCTCTCTATAAGCAGGAAGGTTGCAAGCGATTGAAGTATGATAAGCACACACATTCTGTTTCATGATGCCTCCTTTATTGCTGGAAGACAAAATCAGGATACCTTGATATGGCTACCAATAAAAAATGTGACAAAAATGATTGAACTACTTATTTTCATAAATTTGAAACTGGTCCTCACTTTGAATAACCTGGTTTCCAAAAGACTATTATTTCCATTATAGACACAAAATGCTGGAGTAACTCAGCAGGACAGGCCGTATCACTGGAGAGAAGGAATGGGTGACGTTTCTGGTACATGACATAATGAAAATAATGTGTAGATGAAGGGTCTCAACCCAAAACATCACCCATTCCTTCTCTCCAGAGATGCTGCCTGTCCCCATGAGTTATTCCAGCATTTTATGTCTACCTTTGATTTAAACCAGCATCTGCAGTTCTTTCCTACACATTATTTCCATTGTCATGTACCAGAAAATGTATATTAAATAGTCAAAAAGCTTCCGTGATTAGGACGTGTATTATTGACCAATGAGTTGGAATAAGAACAGGGGTTGAATCAAATATTTTATTGCTGTGCAAGGTTAATTTTCTCAGAAACCAAAGCCTGTTTAAATAGAGGAAATGGAACTTAAGATAGTATCCACAGCAAACTGCTCCCAATAAACACAGTAATTTCACCAGAAAATATAGTTTGGACATTTTCATACAAGTTGTGTATAAATAATCAATCTCAGTTGCTTGCATCAAAGAAATTCTCAGGCTTGATTGACGAAGGAATTACCCATTCTTCCCCATATCTAAGAATAACTTTGGAGCTATAATTAGGCTTTCAAATGGTGTATTGTGCCAATACTTCTCACACAATCTCAGCAATCCTTGAGAGCATTAACTTGTTCCGCTGAACTGTTATTTAAATCACCAATTAACTTGGAAGGGCACTGGGATTTACAGAAGAAATTATGATGTATAAGATGAACTTTCAACAAGTAGAGGTTCATTAAAAAAAATACATTGATATCAATTTGATTGCATGTCACTGAGCTGAAACAATACATTTATGTTTTCTCCCCAATGGTGTTATTGGACTTGCAAAGTGTTTCTAGTGTCGTTTTTATTTCAGAATTCCAGTATCCATGGTATATTTAGTATATTTGAGTTCCATAATTTAGCTTCTATCCTCATGCCATCTCTGCAACTTTAAACTCATTTGTTTTCTCTCTCTTTACCAACTCTATTCAGGTAATTCAACTTTAGTTACACTGTACTGGGATGATCTCAAGATCTATCTATCTATATACTTTTAAAACTGTGTGTGTGTGTGTGTGTGTGTGTGTGTGTGTGTGTGTGTGTGTGTGTGTGTGTGTGTGTGTGTGTGTGTGTGTGTGTGTGTGTGTGTGTGTGATTTTGCCTTTGAAACGTATTTCCTCGAAAACCAGATGCAGAAACACGGAGATGTTTACATATTTCAGTAGGGAGTTAACTTGTGATTTCAGAAATCCATTGCTCCCTAAATTTGCTCAATTATTTCCCCAGATTTTTAATAAAACTGTTCACAAAACTCACTTTAAAAATAATTATCACTGCTTGCCAGCTGCTGACGTCACAATGCCCACATGCCCACTAATGCCTACCTGCCTGATGCCTGCTGCCCCCCCCCCCCCCCCCCCACTGCTGTGGATTAATGCAGCTGCTGTCAACATGCATGCACAGTTTTCCACAAGGTATGATACTCCACCCACCACCCCGTTTTTCAAAAGTCGCAGAAAGAACGAGAATGTTCTGCAGCAAAGATCCTAGAGCTGCGCTCAGCGATAGGATCTTTGTTCTTCAGATCGCTCACGTGTTGAACGAGGTTCTCCTCACTGTCGGCGCAGCTTGTGAAGCCCCGCCCATCCCATCCCCTGCACACTTATTCCAGCAGTGCGTTTCCAGAGAGTCAGAAGCCGCTTCTGTCTCCGCATTTCACAGCGCACTCACTCACACGGCCGGCTCCACTCCCCCCCCACCCCCCCACCTCTTCTCACCTCCTCCCCTCTGCGACCTCCCTCTCTCCCCTCTCCTCTCAACCCATCACAGGGGACGACCTCTCCGGGGAGGCCCGATCATCTGTTCCTCCCTCCCGGCCCGGCTCTGTCATACTGGTGGGTGCACTTACCTTTGCAGTAGCCACAATCGGCTGGTTCCCCCGCTGCTTTTTTTCTCTCTCTCCCCCCCCCCTCCCCCTCCCCCCCCTCCCCCACCCCCTCCCCTGTCACCATATTTCTAAGCCTGCTGTCTGATCTGCTGAGTAATTCCAGCATTTTCTGTTTGGAGCTACAGCATCTGCAGTTGTATTTTTTGATTTTCAGATAGCTTTTTCAGTCTCTGCTATATGAACTGAATTTAGCCAGGAAGCGTTTATCACCCAGCTATGCCTCCTGTTGAAGAATTGTAAAACTTGCTATATCTTGTGCATTTGACAGATAACACCAGGTTCCTTGATCTAAAGTGTGGATGTGTAGATATTGGGCAAAGAAACAATCAGATGTAGTTTTGATGAGCTCTGCAATCACAGGTCTTTCTGACGTGCCTTGTCACAGCTGCAGGATGAATAGTATCCATTCAACAGCACAAACATTTGTAACATCAAGTGGAAAAGGCAGGAGATAAAAATGATAAGACCTAAACACCAAGGGTACCACGGATGTAATGTAAAACAAGATTTAGTTACAAACCATGTCTTGAGATCACCCTTATACATGAAAATGACATCTTATCAGTATAATACTAATATTTCATTGAAACACAAGCCTCACTGAATAAAGGTAAAAATAACTGAACGATTGTAGAAAGGAGCATTTTTCTATTGACTTCAATGTTAGATGTGGATTACTTTGACCAAATTATCATATTTTGTTAATGTTTTCACCTTTAGGTCAAAATACTTGCTCCCTGAGTATCCTCAAGATGTCTCTGAACCTCATATATTTTCCAACTAACTCAAGAATGAACAGCATAATATAAATAATATTTTTAATTAACATTTGACTGTATATGGAGACACATAATTCTGAGCTACTCTTTGAAAACTGAAAATATTTGTAACAGTCCACTTGTTAACCTTTGAATTGATAGAGCCATAGAGCTATACAGCAAAGAAACATACTTCATGGCCCAAACCCTTCATGCCCAACAAGTTACTTAACCAAGCTAATCCCACTTGCTTAGTGCCTGGCCATATTTCTCCCCACCTTTTCTATCCATTGTCAAAGTGCTCTATTAAATGTATTTGTATCCACCTGTACCCTTTTATTTGGCAGCTTGTCCCACGTATGCTTCCCCTTTCACTGTAAGCCCATGCCCTCTAGTTTTAGACTTCACTACCCTGGGAAAAAGACTTATCTATCAACCTCATAATTTTATATCTCTCAATAAAGTCAGCCCACAGCTTCCTCCACTTCAGGGAAAAAATAACCTAACCTATCCATTCTCTCCTTATAACTCGAACCCTAGAGACCTTTTAACAACGTCATGAATCTGTTTTGCACCCTTTCTAGTTTGATGACATATTTCCTACAGCCAGGCAACCAGACTGCACACAGTGTTACAAATGTGGCCTTATAATTGCCTTGTACAGATATAACATGACGTCCCAATTCCTGCACTCAATGACCAATGAAGTTAAGCATGCCAAAAGTCTTCTTGACCTCAGTTGGCACCTTCAGGGAACTGTGTAACTGTAAGATGTTGAGCCTTTTTACAGAAATGTAACAATGCTGGAAAACCATAGAAAGTGCAATGCACAACCAGACATTTTTGATTAAACCACATTACAATGTGTAATTATGCGGTGCAGAAATCACATTGTTCAAGAACAACATGCTCTTTGCATATAAAGGAATCATGAAGTGGAAATTTACAATACAGAAGGAGGTCTGTGGTTATTTTCCTTTCCTCCTTTCCACCTTTCCTTCCATCCAGAGACGCTGCCTGACTTGCTGAGTTACTCCAGCATTTGGTGTCTATTTCCTGTTGTTCCATTAGGTCCATGTCCACTGAAAATAACCTTGGACCAATCCCATTTTACAGTTTATTATGTGATCATTCAAGTACAATGTAATGCGATGATAGTTTTTCACTCCAATACCCTTTCTGGCAGTAAGTTTCTGACCCATGCCACTCTTTAAGTGCAAGTATTTACTCCAACTCACACCTGATCTAGTTATTACTGTAACTTAAATCCAAGTCCAGCAGTTAACATTATGAAAAGTCACTAATAAATAGGTTTGGATATACACTGCATCTTACTTCAATTCAAGATGGCCTGAAACACCTTGCAGCTAATTAAGTCCCATTGATATCACCAACCACATCAAGACCCTCCAGCTTGCTTCACAAATCAATAGAGTCACAGTAAATCTATTACATCAGCTCATGTTTCTCACCCTTTCCCCGTGTTTCTTGATCCTTGTGACAGGCTATTCATCTCGCTCTTGAATTTGACTGAATATCCACAAACTCTGGAGCAGACATGTCCAAATATTTAAAAGCTGCCCAGAGAAGAACTTTCTTCTTACCTTGGCTCTAAATAATGGCTCCCTGATCATGACCCAATGCAAGCCCCATCTGGAGTTGCTCTGAACATGCACTCAAGGTGGACTCTGCGTTGAACACTGCCTACAAGAAAACCACAGGATGCCTGAAGCTGACAAAGGTTGAACATCTGTACCAGCTGGCACGCATCGATGAACCATCTAGAATAAGTGATCGGGCAGCTGCAGTAGAACACTGCAATGTGGACACAGACACCCACCACCCCTTGCACAATCACCAACATGCCGAGAAACGCCTGAAGAGTCGGAACAGCTTCATGGAACTAGAGCCAACTGTACCAGGCACCAAAACTAAACAACAGAAGGCACCAGGAAACCACCTGCCTTAAGGGGCTGTCCGACTTGGGCGACATCGCAGCATGGTCGACACGAGGTCGTAGGAGGTCTTTGTATCTCTCCTTCATGCTTGAGAGTAGTCCCCGTGTACTCGAGGCCTCAGCTTGGCCGCGGCGTATTTTTCAACATGTTAAAAAATGCCCGCGAGTAAAAAAGGTCGCCATGGAAAAAATCAAGACTTTTTTTACTCATAGGTTTAGTCGTAGTAGGTCATAGTAGGATGGCATGTTAGTCATAGGTAATCGAGGGTAGTTGAAGGTAGTCGAAGGTAGTCACAGATCGTCTTCATCATAGTCGAAGGGAGGTCAAAGGGAGGGTAGAAGGAGATTGAAGGAGGTCGTCTTCACTCTCCACTATTTGTTGCCCAATTTTCCCGAAGTTAGTCGAAGCCAGTCGAAGCTGGTCTTCAACATAGTCGAAGGAGGTCTTCAACATGACATTTTTTTCAAACTCTCCTAAACTCTTCTAAACTCACCAATTAGGTCGCCCAAGTGGGACAGCCCCTTAATGCTACCTGGAAAGCCCTAAACTGCCTCTGCACTGGAGTGGGATGTTGCGGATAACCTGAAGAAGTGGGGCCTGTCGAACTCTGACAAGTGCAACTGGAGAGGTACAGACAATGGCCCACCTACTGACGCGGCAGAGAGGCATGCACTATGGACGATCTCCGCAGAGGCACAGATGTGGCACTGGCTGTGGCAAAGCGATGGCAGAACGTTGTCTGACACATGAGTGAATAAATTAGTCCTTACTCCACCTTACATCGCACTAAAAGAAAATATTCCATGATGAAGCTTTGTTTTCTATTTAAAAGTCATTTAACTGAGTGTGTGATTACTCAATATTCTGGCAAGGTGAATACTCTCTAAAGGCACTGAAGACTATCACATAAAACAAACAATAAAACCAGTGGCATTTGTGTCTTTAAAGGCACTAACTACTTAAAGTTAAAGAGCTGCAGCCTGGAGACCTGGAATTTTGATTGCAATGTTATTTAAATGGAGTTTCCAATGCCACTGCTTAACACCTCTCCAGAGAATTCCTGATAGTGTATCAGCACTCAACCTTCTGAGGGAGGCCAGAAGGATAAACAAAGAGGTACAGAAATTATACACCTGCAGTACCTTCCAAGATGGCGGCGGTGGAAGGTGAAGAGGAAAGTTGGTGGTTGTGAGTGGCCTGTGAACTCATCTCCCATGCCCCAGGAAGCAGACAAAAGTTCCATAACTGACTTGGGAAGCAGTCCGTGGTGACCTCGGTGTGCAGAAGCTGAGGGGGGTGGGTGGTTTGGGGTGCAGAGGGTGGCTGCTGGATACTATAGATGACGCAGATTCCATGGTCGCAGGGTATAGAAGCCCTACAGCAGCCAGGAGAGAACATGAATTGAGAAAATAAGAAATTGCATCTGACCTTGGACCAAGATCTGATTTTTCAGAGACATTTCAGAGGGACAGTAATGTTTACTACCTTTTTATAGATCAACATGGATGTGACACCCTTACACTTCACAGTGACACATTTACAAGAAATAGACCAATGGCAAATGGCCATGACAAAGGAAAGGTGTGGAAAGAAAATGGACCAAGGATAGATTTTTAGAGAATTTAGGAGATTATAGCAAGAAAGGAGGTCATCGTTCGGAAGTAAATAAATAGGTATAACGTCTGAGTCAGGGAAAGTAGCAGCCAATATAAGCAGCATCCAAAAGGATGCTATAGGAGGAGTGGGAGAAAAAGTCTGAAAGGAGGAGAGGGAGATGCAGATGGAAAGATTTTCAGGGCAAAATGTTTTGGGGCTATCAAAAGTGGAAAGAAGAATGTAGTTCAGGTCGAATGTCCATTGTGATCAGTATTGAGTTATACATCATGGAAGCAGGCACTTCAACCCAACTGGTCCATGGTGACCAAGGCAGGTGGATATTTTAATAATTAATGGGAATGTGATGACGGGGGAGCAGAAGAAACTCTGAAGAGTTTTGGAGCATCTGAGTATGGAGGTGAGGATTGATGAAGATGAGTTAGTTGCAAACGGTTGGCCCATTCTGAGGCAGTGACCACAAAATAGGATGAAATCAGTGGTCACTCAAAACCTCAACCATTTCAAATTTTTACTAAAAGAAAAATGACACTGAGTTAAGACTAGATTTCAGATAAACATTTTAACAGCCAGAGCCTGTGCAAGAAACAAGAGAGACAATAGACAATAGGTGCAGGAGTAGGCCATTTGGCCATTCGAGCCTGCACCGCCATTCAATGTGATCATGGCTGATCATCCCCAATCAGTACCCCGTTCCTGCCTTCTCCCCATATCCCCTGTCTCCACTATTTTTAAGAGCACTATCTAGGTCTCTCTTGAAAGCATCCAGATAACCTGCCTCCACCGCCCTCTGAGGCAGAGAATTCCACAAACTCATCACTCTCTGTGAGAAAAAGTGTTTCCTCGTCTCCGTTCTAAATGGCTTACTCCTTATTCTTAAACTGTGGCTCCTGGTTCTGGACTCCCCCAACATCGGGAACATGTTTCCTGCCTCTAGCGTGTCCAAGCCCTTAACAATCTTATATGTTTCAATGAGATCCCTCTTATCCTTCTGAACTCCAGAGTGTACAAGCCCAGCTGCCCCATTCTCTCAGCACATGACAGACCCGCCATCCCGGGAATTAACCTTGTAAACCTACGCTGCACTCCCTCAATAGCAAGAATGTCCTTCCTCAAATTAGGGAACCAAAAGGTGACCGAGAGGTGCAGAAATGAGGGGACCGAGAGGTGCAGAAAAAATCTGGCTGCAAAGAAACTGACCCTGAATCAATGAAAACTGCAGCCAAGAGGATAGGGTAATGCAGAAAATAGTGGACGAAGAGGAGAAACTTAAAGAATTTAAGATCATTGTCCAAGGATAAGCAATGAAGCCATTGCTGTAAGGACCTGAATTGGTTTAATTGTTAAAAGAAAAGGAAGTGGATCGGGCAGTATCTGTGGGGAAAATTAATTGTTGATCAGCAGTTTATGGTTTGGTCCAAACATTCCAGCATCTACAGTTTCTTGTGACTCGATTGTAAGCAGATGTTGTGGTTGATTAAACACTGTGTAGAGTTTTACTACAAAATGAGGAGGTTGGGGAAGATTATATATCACAAAAGGACATTGAGTGAAGAACACATTCAGTTCAGCAGGCTTTCAACAAATTCAATCTCTGCAAAAAAACTCATTTTTTCAGTTGACATCCATAACACTAGAGAGAACTCACAAGGGACTCAAATCATCCTTTGAAATCCCTTAAATCTACCTTCAGGACCTCACATTGATAAACTATAATAATATTGTTAACGTTTTCAGTCAATGACTCTTAAGCATTGCAATAACATGGAAACAAAGGACAAGCTTTAAACAGGGAAATAATAGACATGGATTTTCAAGGTTAATTGCTGCCTAGAAATCAGATTGCACATATTGAGTTCTAAACTTAGCATTAATATCAAATCTGATGTTAATTAAAAAAAAATTGGGATGTCCTTTTAAGCAAATGTTAAGGTGAATATTCCCTTTAAAATATGATAAAACCTGAACTGTGCTCTTTACAATGACTTCTGCTCACCTGACCCATAGGGTCACACAATATGTACAACCCCATCAAGCTCTTGAAGGCTCCAGGGAAAAGCAATCCCCCTGGTTCATCTCCGCATGGTTTTGTAATCCTTTCCTTTTGGTCATTTATCCAAAGCCCATTGAGTCTGCCTCCACCATTCCCCACAGCCATGTTTTCCAGACCTAAACTTTCACTGTGTAGTTTTATGTTTTCCCTAATGTCACCTTTGGTTTGTTTATCATGCATTTGAATTGTGTGTCCCCTGCCTCTTGATCTCCTGTCTCCACACTCTATCATGTCTATCACCTTCAGTATTTCAAACACCTCCACCACATTCCAGCTTCCTCTGCTCTGAGGATAAAACTCCAACTCCTCCAGTCGACCCACCAAACTGAGGATTCTCATCCATGGAATATTTTAAGTAAATATTTTCTGCACCTTCCCCAGAGCCTTCATATATTTTGTAAAGGATTGTCTCAAAATTGGACACAATTCTCCAACAGTGACCAGAAAAACATTTTATGCAGATTTATCAAGACTCCCTTGTACTCTCTGCCTCTGCTCACAGAGCAAGGATTCTGCTTGCGTGTTAACCACTTTTTCAACAAACTACACACATGCACCCACATTTCTCTGTACATCAAAGACGTTCTTATATAGATATATCAGTCCAAATCAATGATATTATCGAAGGGAAGTTGAAGAAGAGCCCCGACCCGAAGAGTCACCACTCCTTGTTCTCCAGAGATATTACCTGACCCACTAGGTTACTCCAGCACGTTGTGTTTTTTTTTAATCAGCATCTGCAGCTCCTTGTATCCCTGTGGTCCATTAATGTTTTCTGGAGAACTTGCCTGTAAAATTATTTTCAGTCAACGTTACAGTAGTAACATCGTTTGCACTTTGAGTCATGGGTGACAGTGTAGTGCGCTTAATGAACAACCATTGCAAGAGGTTGGACAATGGATGTGTAGAGGGGTAATATATGTGGAAGAGGGGAGGAGCATGGGGAGGTGGCAAGGGAGCGACACATTTCAGTGGGGAAAGGTAACCAGCAAAGGGAGCAGAGGATTTCTTTGGTGGTCTGAAGGAGTAGTGATCTGTGGACTTGAGCTGCAGTTGCGATGAGAGAAGCCAGGGTTGTAATGAGCTAGGAGCCATCATTCAACTCCATATAATTATTGTATTTCTATTAAAATGCAATTGGACTGAGACGGTGACTACAATTTTAAATATAACTAGACCAAGTGAAGACCCATTGGATCTGCTCCCCCAACGAAACTCTGCAGCACTCACCTGTTCCCCCAATGCAACCTGCTCCCCCAATGCAGTGTGGGGGGGGGGGGGGGGGGGGGGGGGGGGGAAGGGTGGTGTTTGATGTGTGGGGGGAGGGGGGGGGGGGTGGTTGTGGGGGGGGAGGGGGGGGTTGTTGGGTTGGTGGGGGGGGGGGGGGGGGGTGTTGGTGGGAGGGGGTCTGAGGTGGAAGTGATAACTTTATAGCTTTTTCCATTTTGGTTCTTATCTTGCTCAGAGCAAACATCAGAGCTACGTGCATTGAAGTCGCTATGGTTTCTGAGCTGTTGTCAAGAATGTAAGTTGGAGAATGACCTTGAATAACTTTAGAAGCTGGTTTGTAAGTGGGATTGAATTCCTTTACCACGGTGTTGAGAGTTGGCCGTATTACTTTCAAATCATATTTGGTCCGCAATGGGAAGTGTGTGGAAGGGAGGGGCAGTGAGGAGGGAGCACGGTGCTGGGGGAGAGAGGGAGGCCGCGGGCAGGCGTGGGCCTGGGGGCGTGAGCAAGGCCACGGGCAGGCGTGGACCCGAGCGAGGCCGTGGGCGGACGTGGATCCGAGTACTTGAGCGAGGCCATGGGCGGGCATGGACCAGAGGACACAAGCGAGGTGACGGGCGGGCTAGGACCTGAGAGAAGCGGTCGGCTGTAGGACCAGTGCTACTGGGCCAGGCGGGCCAGGCAAAGGGGTGTTTCCAGAACATTCCAGTGTGGCGCCCCCCCTTATGAAGTTAATAACATTGGGGAGGTGGAAAGGGTGGCGACTCCTTCCCCTTAGGTGGGCATTGTGACATCATTCGAAGCTGCTTGAAAAACCTGTGAGTTGTTTGAACGGCCGTATTTTTAAAACGTTAATGATGAATAACGTTTGAAATATAGCATGAAATTTGAAGGAAACCTGTTTATTGCATCGACCGGGTTAATGTGAGTAATAATCTGTAAAAATTCAACTCTAGCGCATAGTGTTTTGACGAAGGTAGAAAAACACACACACACACACACACACACACACACACACACACACACACACACACACACACACACACACACACACACACACACACACACACACACACACACACACACACACACACACACACACACACACACACACACACACACACACACACAAGATGAGACTTTTAATAGTATACTAGACCAAGTGCAGACACGTTGGGTCTGTTTCCCCAACGGCGCTTGCGGGGGGGGGGGGGGGGGGGCTGCAGCATCACACTCACATTAACCACCCCCCAAACACACAGGTGGGGGGAGGGGGGGGGGGGGGGCGGTGAGAAGAGGGGAGGGAGGGGAGTGGAGGAGGAGGAAACGGGACAGATTTGGGAGGGAAAGGAGAGAGGGGGATGGGGAGAGAGATGTGGGGGGGGGGGGGGATGGGGAGGGAGGGGAGGAGGGAGGGAGGGGGGAGGGGTGGGGGGAGAGAGGGGAAAGAGTGGGGAGGGGAGAGTGAAGGGGAAGGGAAAGGGGGAGAGGTGGAAGAGTGGGGAGGGAGGGAGGGAAGGGGGTGGGGTAGAGAGTGAAGGGGGGTGAGGGTGAGAGGGATGGGTGGGAGAGGGAGTGGGATGAGGAGAGGGAAACATAGAAACATAGAAATTAAGTGCAGGAGTAGGCCATTCAGCCTTTCGAGCCTGCGCCACCATTCAATATGATCATGGCTGATCATCCAACTCAGTATCCTGTACCTGCCTTCTCTCCATACCCCCTGATCCCTTTAGCCACAAGGGCCACATCTAACTCCCTCTTAAATATAGCCAATGAACTGGCCTCAACTACCTTCTGTTGCAGAGAATTCTAGAGATTCACCACTCTCTGTGTGAAAAATGTTTTTCTCATCTCGGTCCTAAAGGATTTCCCCCTTATCCTTAAACTGTGACCCCTTGTTCTGGATTTCCCCAACATCGGGAACAATCTTCCTGCATCTAGCCTGTCCAACCCTTTAAGAATTTTGTAAGTTTCTATAAGATCCCCCCTCAATCTTCTAAAATCTAGCGAGTACAAGCCGAGTCTATCCAGTCTTTCTTCATATGAAAGTCCTGACATCCCAGGAATCAGTCTGGTGAACCTTCTCTGTACTCCCTCTATGGCACAAATGTCTTTGAGCATTGGGCATTGTGACATCACACGATGCAACGTTCACCATGGGCTTCTATGAGTGAGAAGCCATTTTTTTTTTTGAAATATTGGGGGGGGGGGGGAGAAGGAATAGATAGATAGATAGATAGATAGATAGATAGATAGATAGATAGATAGATAGATAGATAGATAGATAGATAGATAGATAGATAGATAGATTTATAGATAGATAAACAATTTCTTGTTATGCTTTTTAAAATCACATGAGTTCTACTACTCTTTAATGAACATATATGTTGTAAATATCTATTTGCTGATCAAATTTCCACCAGTGAAATTAAAAATGTGCTGCACATATTGATGGATGATAGGATGGAGTAACCAGGATGAATCATGCCAGACAGTGCCTGGCTCAA
The DNA here is from genome assembly GCF_028641065.1 of Leucoraja erinaceus. Taxonomy (NCBI): domain Eukaryota; kingdom Metazoa; phylum Chordata; class Chondrichthyes; order Rajiformes; family Rajidae; genus Leucoraja; species Leucoraja erinaceus. The sequence continues at coordinate 31,979,415 of NC_073379.1, read as the reverse complement.
TGTTTGACTCAAGCTTTCACAAGGAAAGATACACAAAGACTGCAAAACATGCCCCAAATCAAACCAGCTATTGATAATTAAAAAAATAGAATTTCTCTGATCTAATTCCAAGGGAAGCATGCTCAAGTATCTTGGAGAGAAAGATTGGAGATGTGACAATCATTTGCAGTGGCAAACGATAAAGGGAATGTTTATTGAAGAGAATGGGCTATAGTGAAAGCTTTGAATTGCCGAGTTATGATGCCTGGGACAAGCAAACTGCTTTCAGTGTGAGCTAACATGCAAGCATCAAGTCAATAAGAGCACCAGCAGTGCATTTAAATGGTTTCTTTAATGTTGCACGGTGCCTCAGGGTGCCTCATAGGGGTGGTATCAAATAGATTCTGATTCTGGAGACACTAGAAACTGCAGAAGCTGGAAAGTTGAGCAAAAAACAAAGTGCAGGAGGGACTCAGAAGGTCAGGCGGCATCTGTGAATGGAATGGACATACAATGTTTCTGGTCAGTACCCTTCCTCAGGCTAGAAAAGAGATGAGGGGCAAAGCTTGAGGGTGATTGACAAATGGGTGGAGATATTGACAGAGACTAGAGGTAAAATGTAGATAAAAGAGTGTCAGATAAGGAAAGAAGAGGAGGTGTGAAATGTAAAGCCGGACAGAGGGATATGGTTAAAAAGGTACAATGGTGAGGGGACAGAGGTGAAGGGAAAAAAGGGGGGGATATGAGATTCAGATTGAAGATGGTGAAAATGTCAGAGAATGGTCCACTGGATGTGGAGGCTGGTGGGGTGATAGATGAGGACCAGAGGAACTCTATCCTTGTTTCATCTGTGGGGAGGGGAAGTGTGAGGCAAACCATGTGATACAGAAGGGACATGTTGAGTGCTCCATTCACAACAGCAGAAGGAGCCCATGTTTATTGAAGAAAGAAGATACCTCGAATATCGTAGATTAGAAAACCTAACCTTGGGAATAGACAGAGAAATTTAGAACAAGGGATGGCATCCTTGCAGGAGACTGGGTGGGAGGAGGAATATTCAATGTAATTAGTGGAGTCAGCAGGTTTGAAGTATATGGCAATTGATAGTTTGTCCCTTGAGATGGTGACACCGGGATTGAGAAAGGGAAGAGGGGTGAGAGAGGTGTCAGAGATTTGATAGTTTGTCCTCTGTGAAGGACACAGAGAGATCAGGCAAGGAGAGAGGTGTCAGAGATGGAGAAAGCAGGCAGTGGGTGTCAAAGGTTCTGATACTGAATGATCTAGGTAATTAGTGTGGGTGACCAAAGTTTATGTCAAAGAGATTAGTGCTTAGGAATTCTTTGAAATGGGAGCCAGAGGCTGTGAGATGGAAACTTATTTAAGCAGAGGAAATTGAGGAGTGATTACAAAACTGTGGGTTCTGGCAGCTTCAGCGGTTGCCAAGAATATTGAATCAACTAGATGCAGCCAAGTGATATTAGCAGGAGAAAATGGCAGAGTTAAGAAGTGGTGCGACAATGAAGAGGTCACAAGGAGTTTAAACGATAGCCAATACGGATCAATATATGTGTGGACCAATGTGAATTAGGACAAGGGCAACAGTTCTGAATGGTATTAAGTTTAATAATATAATAATATATTTTATTGTCATTGCACATAAGTGCAACGAGATTTGGTATGCAGCCTCCATCCGATGTCATAACTTAAATAACTAATAAAATTTAGATTTAGATACCCCGAGAACATGGTTTGTAAAAATAACATTAAAACAGTAAAACAGTCAAAACAGTCAAAACAGACTAAAGTGCAGATGTTTCTGTGCGACGTGACCATCCGAGGGAGACAGTCCATGGGGGTGGGGGGCACTCAGCAGGGCAAGAAAGGTAAGATGGCTGGAGAATGTTACAGCAGTCATCGTTGGAAGTGGATTGGGCATGAAAAAGAATCAGGAATGTGGAATCTTTTCATGAACGAGATAAGCCCGGAGAGAGTAGAGATAAACAGGTTTATAACTATAAAGTGTAGAGCCTGAAAGAGGCTTGCTGAAAGGTGGGAGAAACAACAGTCCACATTAAATAATTGTATCTGCACACTGTGGACGACTCGATTGTAATCATGTATAGTCTTTGCACTGACTGTAACAAAAGCTTTTCACTGACCTCAGTATGTGTGACAATAACTAAACTAATAAAAACCCACACATTCTTGAAATCTGAAATCAAAACATAAATAAAAAGCCTGCAACTTTACCTTTGTCTTTCTTTCCGCGGTTGCTGCTCGATCTGCTGAGTGTTTCCAGTATTTTCTGTTATTAGATATGCTGATTTTCTACTTTCTTTCCCAATAGGTACTGGACAATTTGATTTAAATTAATAATCTTTCCATGCATCTCTGAACCCTTATTTGTCAATAATTTTCATTTTTGCATTAACTATTTTTTGTATAATTATTCATGATCACTGGAAGTTGAGCCTCAGATTAGAAAGACCATAAAATAAAGCCAACCAAGCAGTGAGGTTTATTTCCAGACACATGGGGAAAAAAAAAACAGGGACATAACAGGGCAGAATGATATCCAACCTTGGTTAGACATTGCACAGAATTCAACTCTGATCACCAAATTACAGGAAGGATGCAGAGGTGGATAATGTGTTTGAAATATCAAAGACAGCTGAGCTGTTACTCACAAACTGTATTTCTGCTTGGGTTGGTGCATTAAACTCACTGTAACAAATGTCTGTCGAACTATTTCAATTACTTTCATTATCAGATTTATTTGGTGTGGTACATCAGTGAAATAAATTAATTATTTTGAAATACATTTGAATTTCCAACTATTTTCAAACAATGTATTACTTCATCAGTGCAATATTAAAAATTCAAAACCCCAAATGTTAGAAAGTGCTGGGCTAATAATTTATCGGTGACTTAGCTTTCATGGCACTGCAGCTGAATTCCAATTGTTTTACTGGAGAATCTAACAGTTCAGAAGCTTTATGTTGCTGAAGGTCACCTTGTTTTTTTTAAATCCCTTTTGAGTTTAAGAATACATACAGATGGCGCAATGGGCTAAGTGTTCGGCTGGCGACCGGAAGGTAGCCGGTTCGAATCCCGCTTGGAGTGCATACTGTCGTTGTGTCCTTGGGGCAAGACATTTCACCCACCTTTGCCTGTGTGTAAATGTAATGTAATTATGTGAAGCACTTTGGGGTCAATGCAAGTTGACTAAAAATGTGCTATATAAATAAGAAATAAATAAGATTATACAACCGAACAATTTGCCTATTGTAAAAAGCATTGCTGGGGCATCTTGACCCTGTACATTTACACCACACCTCATTTTTTTTCAAATCACATAGGCTTGTTAATATGGGCTAAAATAGAGACATGTAAAAAGGAGTATCAGGACATCTGCAAAACCTATTTGTTCAATTTCTGTGGAAAGCTGAGAGATGAAAATTGGTGCCAGCAATTCTACGTCCTCAATTGAGCTATCAGATAAGGTGAGGTCCAGATGTCCTCATTATTGTTAAAATATATGAGTGCTATGCAGAGAAACCCAAAGGTGTTGCAGAAGCATTAGCATTAATGGCTGGCTGCAGAAGTGTGTGTGTGTGTGCGGTCTGCAGATGCAGCTCACGCTTCAGTCGATCCAGCTCGAGGCTTTCCAGGCGAGTGGCCAAAACCTCCTGTGACCTTGTGGCAACCTTGCAGTGACCATGGGTTGCTGTTTAGGTCGCCGAAGTGGGACAGGGGCTTTACACTAAACATCTACAGACCAAAAGTCTTCTCCCCACTTGCCCCCACAATTTCCAAAGATCTTGGAGAAAACCCTAATGGCCTACTCCTGCATCTATTGTCTATTGTAACAATGCATCCACAATAATAAACATCTACAAAGAGACTGTAAATATGAACCACTTCATAGAGTTCAGGAGCTATTTCTCAAAAAAGGTATTCGGTGCCCCAGCATAATCTTCTGCTTGATGAGGAAATGTGTGTATTTGAAAGCTGGCATAAAGATTATGGTCAACTGACTAGCAGCAATACCAGACACCTGAACACCTCTGAGATATAGATTACCCTCAGCAAATACCTCAACATTGGACGAATATCCCCAATGCTTCTCTGAAAAATCTTTGAAATTATAATATAATCATCAGCATCCTTGTCGAGAACAATACTGTACATCCAGTGATGAATTTCAGATTACTCTCAGCAAGCTCTAATGAGTAATATCTAACATCTAAATACCTAGCTGTAAACTCCTGAAACTACAATACTATTCTGAGTTAAATCATGGCAAGAGATCACCCAGAGGACAGGGCAATCAACTGATGTAGTCAGAGACTCCTTGAAAATAAATTTGCTGTTGCCTCATTGAGGACGGTGACCGGGGGGGGGGGGGGGGGGGAAACAACAAAGGACGTGGCGTGAGGGGACCGCTGGAAGGAGGAGGACGGCGGTTGTGGGAGGGAGGTGGGGAGGGGTTTGTGACTTTGTAAATTTGTAAGCGCCGTTTATGTGGTGACTATTTGTACATCTTGGGTATGCAAGCAAAGAATTTCACTGTGCCTTGTCACGTGTGACAATAAAATATTCCATTCCATTTACGGCATGTCATTATCCTATTAGATGCTTAAGCTGTTTAGAGCCTGAGTGGTAGTCTCTAATGAAACAGGGTTTGGTTACAACAAAAGGTGTTAAGGGCCTGTCCCACTTAACGAGTTTTTCGGTGACTGCCGGCGTCATATCAGTGTTGCCAAAAGATTTTGAACATTTCAAAATCCAGCGGTGACAAAAAAAATGTTGTGACACTTGAAAAAACACCGCGCGTCAATACGTTATCACGCCACTTCACGCTGCAGATTTTTCAGTGACCTGATACGTCAGTCAATGATGCCGGCAATCACCAAAAAAATCGCCACGTGGGTCAGGCCCTTTAGACATGATCTTATATTTACTGGCTTCAGGAAAGTTGTGACTCAGTCTTTGTTTCTCGTATGTTGCTACTTTTGCATTGCAGTGCAGCTAATATCTACTCAGTGAGTGAATGTGGCGGAGTAGATGTTACATTATGCAGTTCATCATTAATTCGTTTTATTTAGATTTTTTTAAAGATTTTAGAGATACAGCATGGAAACAGGCCCTTCCGCCCTTTGAGTGCATGCTGACCAGTAATCATACACAAGCACTATTCTACACACTTGGGACAATTTATAATTTTACTGAAGCCATTTAACTTACAAACCTGCACCTCTTTGGAGTGTGGGAGGAAACTGGAGCAGCAGGAGAAAACCCATGTGGTTGCAGGAAGAACGTACAAATTCTATACAGATAGCACCTGTAATCAGGATTGAACCCTGGTCTCTGGTTCCAAAAGGAAGCAGCTCTACCGCTGCGCTATTGTGTCACCCCAACATTGTAGTTTTTTTTAATGTTATCAAATCATCTCCTGTTTTCTTAGATTTTGAGAGTATAAAAACTTGACTTTAGCTGCGTTTTGAATATTTTTTAGTAGAACTTTCAAGATGCAAAGTATCAAGCCCAGTTGTAGTGCTGACATCTCATTGGCATTTTTCTGAAATTGTTGCAGTATGTGATAAACAGATAGCTGTGCTCAAAATCTTGGACGAGTTGACCTTTTGACATGAACCACTCAGAGGCTGAAGCTGGTTTCATTCGTCAAGATACAGAGACGTTCTCCTGCGAGAATCTCCCAAACTCAAAGTACATCAAGTTTTTACACTCCAAAATCAGAGAAAACAGCAGATGATTTGATAAAATTTCAAAAACTAGAATGACGTTGGTTACTTTGATATTTTAAGTCTGACAAAACATTCCATTGAATTGCACACATTGGAATAGAACATAGAACATAGATCAGTGCAGCACCAAAACAGGCCCTTTTGGCCCAGAATGTCTGTGCCAAACATGGTGCCAAGACCATCTTTTATCGTCCTATACATAATCCATATCCCTCCATTCCCCACACATTCTGCCTATCTGAAAGTTTCTTAAATGCCACCATTGTATCTGCCTCAACCACCACCTTCATCAGCATATTCCAGGGTCTCACAACCATCTGTGTATAAAACCTTGATCCGCACATCTCCCTTAAATGTTTTCCCTCTTACTTTAAAGCCTAGTCCTCTAATATTTGATTTTTCCATCCGTGGGAAAATATTTTGACTGTCAAACTTAACTATGTCACTCATAACTTTATATATTTCTACCAGGTCTCCCTGCAACCTTCAGCACTTCAAAGATAACTATCCAGGTCTGTCCATCCTCTCCCTGCAGTTAATACCCCTAATGCAAACATCATTCTGGTGAACCTCTTGTGCACCATTTCCAAAGCCTCCACACCCTTTCTGTGGTGGGGTGAGGAGAATTGCATGCAATACAAATTTTATGTAGCTGCCTTTTGTCTTCCTGACTCTTGAGTATAAGTAGCAATGTTACAACATTTTGAGATTTAAAAAATCAAGTCTTTAATTTATCCCATCAGAGGAGTTTAATTTGACACCTAATTCACTTTCATATCTTCAGTATTAAAAAAGTTATGGCTCTTTTCATACTCAAAATTTGGCATCTTGTTCCCTATTGCTTTTTCATTGACTTAACACAAAAGCTGTGATCGAGAACATTTAAAAGCCCATAACTTTCTTAAACTTTAAGAGAACTGAAAGAAATGTTCAGTTATTATAGATTGAAGCATTCTGAAACAAATATGAAACAATCTTACTTAGATGACTTGAAATTAAAGCATATAATTAGTTAGTTACCTAATTGTAGCTAATTACAAAATTCAATTACTAGACCTAAACATCTATCCATTTATTAAGAATAGATTAACATTTTTAACTAACCGAAGTGTCCAAATAACATTCACACAAGAATTCAGAATATAACATCATTTTTAAATCTCATTGTCATGGGTTTATAGGCCAAATGGAAGGAATTTAATGTTTAATACCTGTAAATTAATGGCCATTTAAATCAACTTGCCTGTGGGATTTTCTGGAACGTGACCATTTGGAACGTTGAAGCTGCAGTGATTTTAGTCCCCCACATCGGCAGCAAATACACTGCCAGTTCTTCGGGGGAAAAAATCACCGTTTCGCAACTTAAAATGTGAATTAAATGCATCTTAAGAAACACTTTTATACATAAAAATAAACTACTTTATTTTACCTGTCCCCTACATAAAATTCAGCCCCGTTGTCGCCATTGACGGCTTCAGAAGCTAATTTTAAAATCACTCCAGCGATTAACTTGTCGGGTGATTTAAAAAAAAAAAACACACTGAACGGCCGTCGGAACGATTCTTTAGCAACATCTTGCACTCCAACAAATATAACCCAGGACCAGGTCGGAAAAAAAACGCGCATTTACCCCCCCCCCCAGCCCCCCACCCCCCCCCCCCCCCCCCCCCCCCCCCCCCCCCCCCCCCCCCCCCCCCCTCAAACGCGCCAAAATTGCGCACATGGCCAGTGGCAGAATTGCAGCGCCGCTGAAGCTAAGTATTGTAACATACCTAGTATAAAAGTCATGAAGTCAAAATGCAGCTTTATAGAATTTTGCTTAGGCACAACCCGTGAAAGCAAGCAACAATACAACTGACAAAGCACTTCTGAATGTTCCAACATCTTTGCTAGCTCAAAATAATTCATAATGATGGTTTCAAACTTTCTGAAGACAGAGAACCCAGAACCCAAAATTAGTGTTGTGAGGATTGACTCTTTTGAGTACACAAATACATCAATTAACTATACCTATGACTAAGCTTGATGTGTCAAATCACAAATAAGTCAGGTCTGGAAGTTTCTTTCAGCTCTATCACAATGGTGTGAAATAACTTAATCTGAAGATTCCTGTTTTGATGTTGGCCATTTAATATATCCCATTGTTTTACATTTGGCTGATTCATACCAAAAAGAGAGTCATGGTTATATGAGTTGACTGCCTGTGTGTTCGCAAAGCTGGATTTTAATTTCAAACTGATTACTGCTTTCAATGTACATTAGAACAAATATTTTGAAGACTGGATCTTGTTTTGAATTAATGGCTGCTACCTCTAAATAATACTCTCTAAAAGGGCTGTCCCACTTGCGCGATCTAATTGGCGAGTTTAGAAGAGTTTGAAAAAATGACATGTTGAAGACCTCCTTCGACAATGTAGAAGACCTCCTTCGACCTTCGACTATGTTGAAGACCAGCTTCGACTAACTACAACTAGCTATGACTAACTACGGGAAAATTGGACACCGATTAGTGGTGAGTGAAGACGACCTCCTTCGATCTCCTTCGACCTCCCTTCGACCTTCCTTCGACTATGATGAAGACTATCTGCGACTACCTTTGACTACTTTCGACTACCCTCAATTACCTACGACTAACATGCTGACCTACTATGATCTACTACGACTAAACCGACAAGTAAAAAAAGTATCGATTTTTTCCATGACCTTTTTTTATTCGCGGGCATTTTTTAACATATTAAAAAAAACGCCGCGACCTAGCTGAAGCCTCTAGTACGCGGAGACCACTCTCGAGCATGAAGGAGAGTTAAGAAGACTTCCTACAACCTCGTGTCGACCATGCTGCGAGTATGAGTCATGGGGAAACTCGTGAGAACTTGTGGATTAGGTCGCCAAAGTGGGACAGGCCGCTTTTTTTCCAAGGAATAGCACGTGATGAGCGTTGCTTTTTGATGCAACTTACTTTTAAAGGCTGACAATAAGTGGATTTAATTATGCTGACATAAAATCATACAGTTCTTCACGTGCTAAATCCATCTTCTGGCTGCACTGTGGTGGAAAGCAGATGCCTATCCTCATTGTATTGCCAGTGACACAATGTCAACATTATCACTTTCTCTTGATTGATCTGCAATTCAAGCCATGAGATTAATAAACGGTACATGACTCCACAGACATAGAGACAAAATTATATTTTTAGAAACAGGTAACACAAGTAGAAAAAAGACAACAGCCCATGAAATGTTATAAACAAATATTATACTGTATCTTTTGTCTTTGGAAAAATACTGTTTTTTTATACTGGAAGGGCACAGACTGGTAGAATGTTCATATAATCTTTAGTGGTGTGGGGAAGCAAAGGCAGAATGTTTGCAGCTGGATGGCATAATTTGATCACTTCCCTTCAGTTAACTAGTCAAGAATCTCCTGTGAAGTATTTTTGCTGAATTGCACGGGAGAGTGGAGAAGCAGGAATGACCAGGGTGACCCTTGAATTTGTTGGCTGTTGTACTGAGAATGCAAAGTGAAGATGGACTCTATAGAAGGGATGCTGGTTTGCATGATGTGCTGGATTGAATTCACATACCTTGGCAATTTTTTTGCTATTGTGCGCAGAACTGTTCTATTGTTAGATTTAGCTGTGAAGCATCCCAATAGAAAGCTTCTATTTGTGAAAAAATAAGCTGCCAAGGGGTGTTTAGGGAGGGTGGGTTAGGGTTATTTTGTTTATATTATTATTATTATTATTATTATTATTATTATTATTATTATTATTATTATTATTATTATTATTATTATAATTATTATTATTATTATTATTATTATTATTATTATTTTTTTTTTTAAATGGAGGAAAATGTAATGCCATACGTCAGATGTACTGTGAATTTTTTATTTTTTCCCCTCCAATAAAAAACTATTAATTAAAAAAAATAAAAATAAAAAAAAGAAAGCTTTCAATGGTGCATCTATAGAAATTGACAAGAGTCATTTGGACATGCCATATTTCCTTAGTCTTCTGAGGAATGAGAGATGTTGGTGTGATTTCTTGGCTGTGGCATCAACATAATTGGACTTGTCATTGGCTCGTTCATGTGCGCTTAAGTAGAACTGAGATCGATAGATTTGTGGAAATATTGGAAAACGGTGTAGTCAAGTTAAATTGAGTTTATTGTCATGTGCACAGTACAGTGAAGTACAATGAAAATCCTGCTTGCAGCAGAATCAGGCACATGGACTCAAACACAGAAATTATACATGAACTCTGCAAGACAATAAAAATTTAAAAATACTGCAAAAAGAAGACATTAGTGCAAAACACAATCAGACCCCCCCCCCCCATGATAAAACAAATTGTTGGGTGAATTCAGCATCTGTGGATGGAATTAACTGATCAATACCTCATGTTACGGTGACTCGATAACCTCTTCTTGTTTAGTAGCCTTGGTTCAGGAATAAATATTGGCTTGAACCTTAAAAAACATTCCTTGTTCCTCTTGAACTATGGCCGGTGATCATTTACTTCTCTCTGAATTTAGTTTGGTTCATTATTGTCATATGTACCGAAGTACAATAAAATAACTTTTGCTTGCTTGCTATCCATTCAAAGAAAAGACTATACATTATTTCAATCAAGCTGTCTACAAATAAATGATAAAGGGGACAATATTTAATGCAAATAAAATCTGATTAAAGATAGTACAAAGGTCACCAATGAGGCAGATAGGAAGTCAGGAGCGCAATAGCTGATGAGAGGACCGTTCCATTGCCTGATAACAGCTGGGAAGAAACTGTCGCTCAATCCGGAGGAATGCATTTTCAAACGTTTGTACCTCTCGCCTGAGAGAGTAGATGGGGATTTGGTTCAAGGTCGCTTCAAAAAATACTCTTGAGTGAAGACACTCAGTAAATGACCAGAAATTGGACAGCTTTCAGAATATATTAAGCATAAATAGTTTTACAATTACTAACATGTCTAACTTTGTTGAACATTGAAAATATGTTATCATTTGGAGCTGTGATGGGTGCTAGAAATTCTTGGTTAACTCCTGTAACAGTAATGTGTCAGGTAGAAACATAGAAACATAGAAAATAGGTTCAGGAGTAGGCCATTCGACCCTTCAAGCCAGCATCGCCATACAATATGATCATAGCTGATCATCCTAAATCAGTACCCCATTTCTGATCCTCCCCATATCCCATTATTCCATTAGCCCTAAGAGCTATATCTAACTCTATTTTGAAAACATCCAGTGAATTGGCCTCCACTACCATCTGTGTCAGAGAATTCCACAGATTCACAACTCTGTGGGTGAACATGTTTTTTTCTCATCTCAGTCTGAATTGGCTTACACCTTATTCTTAAACTGTGACCGCTGGTTTTGGACTCCCCCAACATCGGGATCATTTTTCCTGCATCTAGCCTGTCCAATCCTTTAAGAATTTTATATGGATTAAAAAGAATCCCTCTCATCCTTCTAAATTCCAGTGAATATAAGCACAGTCGACCCATCATATGTCAGTCCCACCATCCCATGAATTAACCTGGTGAACCTATGCTGCACTACCTCAATAGCAAGAATGTTCTTCCTCAAATTAGGAGACCAAAACTGCACACAATATTCCAGATGTGGTCTCACCCGGGTCTTGTACAACTACAATAGGACCTGCTTGCTCTTGTACTCTGGCTCTGAACACCAGGAAAACAAAAGAGCTCATTGTCGACTTCAGGAGGCACAGCACTGACTTACTCCCCCTACACATCAACGGCGAGTGTGTGGAGAGGGTCAACACCTTCCGGTTTCTTGGCGTCCATATCGCTGCTGATATCTCCTGGACAGACAACACAACAGCGGTCATCAAGAAGGCTCAGCAGCGGCTGCACTTCCAGAGGGTCCTCAGGAAGCACAACCTGGACTCTAACCTGCTGCTGACCTTCTACCGCTCGTCCATCGAGAGCCTGCTGACATACTGCATTACAGCATGGTATGGCAGCTGCACCATGGCAGACAGGGAGAGGCTTCAGAGGGTAACTAGGACAGCACAGAAGATCATTGGTTGCCCTCTCCCCTCCCTGATGGATATCTACACCTCCCGCTGCCTTAGCAGGGCAAAGAAGATCATCAAAGACAGCTCCCATCCTGCGTTTGGACTGTTCGACCTGCTGCCTTCTGGAAGGCGCTATAGGTGCATCAAATCCAGGACAAATAGACTCAGAAATAGTTGCTTTCCGAAAATTATAACTACTCTTAATTCAAATTCACACATGCACTAACTTCACAGCCCAACACCCGGACTTCCATCTGTATATATGTATATAGCGCCGCAGAATTGTGCACCTACCCCCCCCCCCCCCCCCCTTCTCCCTTCTTCTTTTTCTTTTTTCTGTTTCTTGTTTTTTTGTACTAAATTATATGTATGCACTGAGTACGAGCAGCTTTTAATTTCATTGTACATGTATAGTGACAATAAATGGCATATATATATATATATATATATATATATATATATCTACTCAAATCCTCTCACTATGAAGGCCAACATGCCATTAGCTTTCTTCACTGCCTTCTGTACCTACATGCTTAATTTCAGTGACTGCTGTACAAGGATACCCAGGTCATGTTGCATCTCCCCTTTTCCTAATTTGACCCCATTCAGATAATAATCTGTCTTCTTGTTCTTGCCACCAAAGTGGATAACCTCATTATATTTATCCACATTATACTGCATCTGCCATGCATTTGCCTATTCACCCAACCTATCCAAGTCACCCTTCAGCTTCACAGCATCATCCTCACAGCTCACACTGCTACACCTCTTTGTGTCATCCGCAAATGTTTGATTTCAATATAAACTAAAATTGAGGAGATTCTGTAAGAAGCCCCTGATCAACAAAACATAAATTTTCCTTTCCAAATATTACACTCCCTTCCCTCAACATTTAAACCTCTATATGGTCCCTGTAAATATGATGAATCCTAACCTCCTTCCATAAACAATGGCCTGTCGTTAACTTCATTATGACCTCAATCCCACAAGACATTTTAGCAACACCAGGTAAAGTGTCACTTCAAGTGTCCAACAAAAAAGGAGACCATGGATAGTAATTGCCCTACCAACTATGTTGAGAGACTGCACTGTTGTAACTGACTGTGATAAATATAATTACACAACTCCTCCACCCAACTAGATTTTACTGCAATAATCTTGCTTTAGCTGATACAGTTTAATTCATGAGTTCTATTTGCTTTCGCTTTCAGAAACTCTGCTTAAATAAATTCTGATGCATGACTAAACATGGTACTATAGTTTTCCTAAAAAGACTCTTAAAAACACAATGTTTCCTTTTTGCTAAATAAGCCTTTATTCATGAGCATTGAAACAGATTAAGGGATACAATTTTTCTTGATTATTGTGTTATGGGGCTTTCTCACGGGGCGACTTGACGCAAGATGTAACCAGAGTGAAGTGGTTGTGGCCTAGCACGATATCACACGATATAACGGGGGGTAGATAAAGAGTTCCCACGGGTACTCGGCATTTCTGTTATTGGTGCGAGTGACTTGTCCGTCTCCCGAGCTTTCCCGTTAAATCTTGAATGAACATTGTGAACTGTGAAGTGTTGTTAAATCATCACGTGGCACAAATGATGTAACTTTTTTTTTCACACACTATAAATATCCTCCCTTGGTTGAATTGGCTCATTTGGAGACATGCCTGTACTAAGTAGTCTCGAGTACAGGATGGTGGTGTTTTTCATTGACGCGCTGTATGTAGCAGCCCTCTATGTGAATCGAGGATGCTTGCGTGAAGGCAGAAGGGTGAGATTAATTAAAAAGATAATTAAGAGGAAGTCTCACGGGGTGAAGCCCATCTTTCAACGGAGACCTCTATTTGGATAATATGATAAACTGCTTAATGTGCTGTGCGAAGAGGATAAAAGTGCATTCACAAACTTTGTCAGAATTTCACCCGAGCACTTTAATGAGCTGAAGAATAACTTGGGACCTCTGCTGAAGAAGACTGACACTGTAATGAGAAAGGCACTGGAACCAGGGTTGCGCATAGCAATCACCCTCCGCTACTTGGCCTCAGGCGATTCTTATAAAAGTCTATCTTACAACTTTCTTGTCGCCACCAACACCATCTGTGGTATTGTCCGAGAAACCTGTGAGGCGATCATCAAATTTTATGCAGCTGAAGTTCCCTGGTGAAGTTATATGGCATCTTCCCTTTACATAAGCGTCTGTTGAGGCTATTCCTACAATGGCTACTGGGGAGGCAATCTGAAATCCACCTTGCTCACCCTCTCCCTGCTCCAAGGAGCCCACAGGCAGTGTTATCTGTGGCATCTCCTGTTGCCTCTCCACCTGTCTCTCTTGCTGCGTCTCCTCCTCATTCTCCTGCCGGGCAAAAACCATTCTGACATGCTTTACCCACTTTCTTTGAGCTTTTCTGGGAGCCATCTCTGCAAGTGTTCCAGTGAAAAAGATTCTCCAACAATGACAATGAGGTGGGATGTCCTCGATGGACACATGTTCCATTGGCAATATTGAGACCACCTTTTTTACTCACTTTCTGTCCCCTCTGTCCAGCTTCCGGGTTCACCGTTCGCAGGAGTTCCCACGGTAAACGCAAAAGTTATTATGGATATCGCACTGGCCACTACGTCCATATAATGTTTCAATGTTCAACCACAAGTGTACAAGTCACTCTTGGAGAAATTCAAGCTTGCTTGAATTTTGTCCCGAGTCAACAAGTTACACGAGTACCTGCCGTTAGCGCCATGGTGGTCCACGATGGTCCACGAATGCCGTACGGTTATCGTACGAGGTTCCCACGATGTTCAACTCTGGTTACCTCTTGCGTCAAGTCGCCCCGTGAGAAAGCCCCATTAAGCTCCCAGATAAGAGGTTGGTGTGCAAAATTAGAGCAGATGGAATTGTGGAATATATTGGTACAATTTGAGGATTAGATGAGAGACAGCAAGTAGGGAATATATTTAAAAAATCTTTCTCTGGGTAGCAGACCAAAGGGTGTGTTTCATCTGTCCGAGTTTGGGGACCACATATTCAAATACAAATCAATAATTTGGACAAAGGAACCATGTGCAATATTTTCAAGTTTGCAGATGACACTAAGTGAGGGGGCTGGATTAGGAAGGGGAAGGGGAAGGGAATTGGGATGGGGTTGAGATCTGTGAGGAGGATTCAAATAGGCTCCAATGTGATTTAGAAACAGTGGGTCAGTGAACAAGTGCACGCAAATGAAGTTTAATGAGGATCGATGTGAGTTATGCACTTTGGCTCAAAAAAATAGAAAGAGGAGTTATTAGCTTAATGGTAATAGATCTGGCAATGAGGCCTGGTATCCTTGCAGACCAATTGCTGAAAGCAGGCTTACAGTGCCGCTGGCAAAGCAAATGTAATGTTATCCTTTGTACCAAGTGGAAGCGAACTTCTTGCAACTGGACAGATCAGTGGTGAGGCTCCTTCTGGAGTTTTGTGTGCAGTTTATTGGCTCTTTATATGATGAAGGATGGTCATGCCATGAAGAAATTGTAATGAATGCTGTTTCCTTAAATGGCAGGACTGAAGTTTGTGTAGAGGTTGAATCAGTTAGGTTTATATTCACTTAAAGGGCTTTCTCACGGTGCGACCTGATGCAAGACAAGAGTTTAACATCGTGGGAACCTCCTGCGATAACAGTACGGCATTCGTGGACCACCGAGGACCTCCGTGGCGCCAACGGCAGGTAGTCATGTAACTTTGTAAGGTCGGGAGAAAATTCAAACAATTTTGAATTTCTCTAAGAGTGACGAGCCATTTTGGTTATGGCCATTTTCATACTCAGAAATTAGCATCTTGTTCCCTATTGATTTTCTATGGACATAACAAAAAAGCTGTGATTGAGGACAGTCAAAAGCCCATAACCTTCTTAAAAATTAAGAGAACTGAATTAAATTTTCAGTTATCATAGATTGAACCATTCTGAAACAAATATAAAATAATCTTACTTGGATGACCTGAAATTAAAGCATATAATTAGTTAGTTACCCAATTGTAGCTAATTTCAAACTTCAATTACTAGATCTAAACATCTATCCATTTCTTAATAAATGATTAACATTTTTAAATAGGCCAAGTGTCCAAATAATCTTCACAAATAATTCACAATAAAACATGATTTTTAAATCTCATTTACATCAATTTATAGGCCAAATGGAAGGAATTTAGTGTTCAATTGCTGTAAATTAAAGTCAATTTAAATCAGCTTTCTAGTGGGTTCCTGTGAACGCGCTGGTTTAGAACGTTCACATTGCGCTGGATTTGTGCCATCAAATGCCCAGAAAAACACTGCGGGATATAAAGAGCCCAAAATGAACTACTCGCTATAGAAAACTTTATATACAGGGTTCTTAAGAAGCCCCTTTTAATGTAAAAATAATGTACATACCTTTAATTGTTTGCTTTATAAAACCCTGGGGCTGCGAGAGGTTGCGAGTTTAGAGAGTGATTTTTAAACTACTATAACTATTTTACAAGGCCATAAAAACTAATAATACCTTTTGCGACGGGGTCTTTCAGCGATTTTCCGTTAATGATTTACTAGGCTGAACATTTTCGATTGCAACAGCCTAGTAAAAATTGCGTTTTAAACCCGCCCTCTCTAAACAGCGCCAAAATCGCGCACACGGGGTAGGGCAGATGCTCAGCCACGATTCAGGTAGGTTTTGTAACATACCTACATACAGCGTTCCACTATTAGAATGTGGTTCCATTGCTTGCGCTTGGAACCTGGACACAAGAAAAAACTGACCCCAACATCATATAGCAGCAAATTACAAAGAAATACTCAGTATTACATTATCTTTAAATAAAAATGCAATCTAGTTCCTGCCCAATTTAATCTTCTCCCTGAAAGCTATCAGGGGGATTATGAGATTTTTGTGTAGGGAGGAACTGCAGATACTGGTTTACAATGAAGATAAACATAAAAAGCTGAAGTAACGCAGTGGGTCAGGCAGCATCTCTGGTGAAAAGGAATAGGTGACATTTTGGGTCTTGACCCGAAACGTCACCTATTCCTTTTCTCTAGAGATGCTGCCTGACTCGTTGACTTACACTAGCTTTTTGTGTCTATATGAGTTTTTTGTATTCTGTTTCATATGAAATTTAAACGGTAATGATTTGCCATGACATGGCAAGTGCTACAGAGGGAAGAGGTTGCAGATGTTGGCTGGAATGGTAAAGGTATATTCATTTGAAAGTATGTTTGTGAAACAGTAAATGTTTTCTTTACAAGGCTGCTGCTGCTGGAAAACTGATAAGTGCATGAGATCCAAGGTATCTGCCTTACATGAAGAAAGTATTTTTTCCTTTGTGTCATGAGTGCACAGTCTGAATTATCCCAGCATCCCTTCTGGGAGTGTCATGAGAGAAAGAACGTTGGCAAGGGATCAGAAGGCTAGATTGCGACCATTTTTAGGGGAAGATAGTTCACATGGAACATTAGTTACTGGGTATCATGGAAAGTGAATGGAATTTATTGTAAATTAATTAAAATTACTGTTGATCGTGGAGTGAGACATAATTAGAAAGGGATGGTGAGACAATCTGTGGTTGGTAGTCATTGGGTTGAGGTTAATAGTTCAAGAATGCAACAAAAGGCCAGTTGGCTAATGTTCGTATGCCAGTGATGTAATTGGTATTACGATGCTTGGTAGTTAGAGAAATAAATTCTTCGTGATTGGGGGTTGCTATTTGTTATTGGGAGTTAGTTGCTTGGTAGTCAGTGAAACGGCAACTTTGTGATTAGAGGGTGGCAAGTATTGAGATAATTTGGCTCAGGAGATCAGGATGGAGTTCTGGTGAGAAGCTGAGGGAATTACTAACTGTTTCATAGGGTGGCAAGGAAAATATGTTATGATAGACATGAATACTGTACACCCAGCCCCTCACTATGATTCAACTATTTAAATACTGATCTTTTATCTGGTCAAAAGTCCAATATATCTTAAGTCCCACAATATCTGGTCAGAAGTCCAATATATTTCCAGCAGAAGTCCAATATATCTTAAGTCCCACAATATCTAAACAAAACGCTATTTTGGATATGGTTTTCAAGGGTGGAGAATTCCAAATATTCAGCATCCTTGTGTGGAAACATTTATTCTTATCTCTGTTTTGAATGGCTGCCTCCTTACTTGAGTCTGTACCTCTAGCTCCAAGAAACATAACCTGTCAAAGGCTCAGAGCAAAGTGGTGGATTGGGTTGAGAAAGAACTATGGACTAAATTTTCTGAAGCATTTTTATCAACTTGAGGTTATCAAACTTTGAGAAACACCAGACAATGCTACCTTCAAATTAACTTCAAGTTATTTTAAAGTAGTTTGCCACAATCATTTGTTAATCTCAGCAGTGCCATTATATACGAACAACACTTTAAATGAAGCTATCTTTTTATGTTATTTTTCCCCAAAGATTTCATACTTCTGATTGGTGTCATTAATCTTTTCATTCAATCGTATCTGAAAAAAGTCCTTGAAAATGCTTTCAACTTTCGGAATGGGTCCTTGGAGGCAGTGTTTGAAAAAATAACTCATGGATTGATTTTCCTATCATGAGTTGGAATAGCATTAATATTGATTGCCTCGGGAAGATAAAGTAAAATAAAGGTGGATCAAGAACAGCTGCAGTTAAATTCCCTTGTAATATTAACTGAAAATATAGTTTGCATGTTGTTGTTGTCATTTGTAATTTGAACACAGTAAATCTATTTCTAACAACATTGTTGCCTGAGCATCCTATTATCAAACATATTAAAATGTTTAATTCAATGCTTTCATTTTTTTGAAGATCTTATCTTAAATATGTTTTTTATGTGGATTCCATTTATCTGTGCATTATTTTTCCAATACTTTGTGTAGCCTCCCAGATTTAGTTTAAAATCAATAGAAACACATGGAAAAACATAGATCTTCTCTCCCCTGGAACAGCCACACTTTTGCTGAGAATATTCACAGCACCACAAGGTAATGGTCCATCTATCCCTGAAGAATAGTTATCCATTCACCTCACTCCTCCACTCCTCCACTGCCTTACTATGACCCTGAAATATTTTCCTTTCAAGTCTTTATCCAACTTCCTGTTGAAAATTATCAGAGCTGCTTCCAGTGCCATTTCATGCAGATTATTGATGAGAGAATGACTGTCAAAAAAATATTGACATACCACCAATGGAGTTCAGAATATAAATGGACTTTACTGATTGTTCTATTGCATGAAGGATTGAACAACATTTAATCTAAAATGCATTATGTTGAATCTTTCACTGATAAATTAAAAAAAACCCATGTCATTTATTTCTGTGGCCAACCTTGCTTCTGGAATGCTTCCGCAATCAACAACATTCCAAGAATGATCATATTTATGTGCAACAGTTTTGTGACAATCATACATTGTCATAACACTTTACCGTAACTTGCAAAGCAGAACCGATCAATGTGACAACAGCACAATCAACACTCCCAATGAATTAACACAAACGAGAATAGAAATCGATTTGAAAGGCTAATGTGCAGTATAGATTCTAAAAACAAAAATGTTGGAACATTTCTCAAAGACTAAATCACCAAGCCCATTCCAATTGCACAATAATTTAAAAGCTCGTTATCACCAGAATCTTGTCACTGCAATCAATAATGTGATGCTTTAATAGTTTGGTTGAAAGTTTTTCAGACCACATACACTGTGGAAAAGACCACACAATCTGCTGCTCTCATTTTGTAGATAATCTGCTGCTTCTATTTTGTTGAAAATAGAATAATTAAAGTTTACAGCCTGTATGTAATTTTCAAATAGAGGAAATCTCCATCGGTTATTTCTTGGCAAGGTTTTGAGATGAATTGTTGGTTTTGTATGTTATCAGAGATGAAAATTATACAAGAGATGTAATCAATAAACTACTTCCACAATTACCAGATTGATTATTGCATATGTTTCTGATTCACCCTGATGAAAATGCTTTCAGGAAACCTTATTAGAAAACATAATAAAAACTTCACAAAGATTACGCAAATAAATTTTACTCAATTTATATTGATAAGTAAACACAAAAACATGAAACATTTGGGATGTGCCTTAAAAAATAAATATAACATTAAAAACATAATTTCAAAACAGAATAACTTGCTGTAAACTTGTACAATCTTTATTGTTAATATCTTTTAAAATATGACAATGCAGAAATATGAATCTCAAGAGTCACTAAAGAGGAATGACCGACTGATCTTGATACCAACATAAAAATCAAAGAAATGCTTAGGATCGTGGGTGGTGGGATAGGATATTAGAGGGTGAGGGTGATGAAGGTGCGGATGAAGGTGAATGGGAAATTAGAGATGGGAACTTGGGTTTGGGAGTTGGTAAATTATACGGATGGGTAAATGTGGGTGGCTGTTGGAGGTTGGATCAGTGTGGATTAATGATTGAGCATTGGAGAGGGGCATTGGAGAAGGTGCTTGGAGGTGGGAACATTTGAGGTTGGCTAGGGCTAGTGCTTGGGGATAGGTGCACAAATATGGAAGGTGGGGATGAGGAATCAAGGATTTGGTGTTGGGATACAGAGTTGAGTGTGGGGTACATTGGAACACGTGTTTAGTGTGGGGTGTTTAGTTTAGTTTAGTATCACGTGTTCCAATGTACAGTGGAAACCTGTTTGTCGCATTCTATCTGGACAGTGGAAAGACAATACATGATTACAATCAAGCTGCACACAGTGTAAAGGTACAGAATAAAAGGAATAGACTCAGGTTCGAACCCGACTACGGGTGCTGTCTGTACAGAGTTTGTACGTTCTCCCCGTGATGTGCACGGGTTTTCTCTGAGATCTTTGGTTTCCTCACACACTCCAAAGATGAGCAGGTACGTAGGTAAATTGGCTGAATATTACCAATCACAGCAGAGCATGCAACATTCATCTGATTTTCATGAGATTTTCAATTTCACTGTTCTAAATTAAAGATAGTTTGAAGGTCTTCAATTATGTAGTTGGTAGCTCAGTAAAGAACAGAACAATCAGTTCTCACTGACCATTCGGGCAGCACAGTGGTGCAGCGGTAGAGTTGCTGATTTACACTCCCAATCCCAGGTTCAATCCTGACTATGGTTATAGGTTTTCTCCAGGAGCTCCGGTTACCTCCCACACTCCAAAGACGTACAGGTGTGTAGGGTAATTGGCTTGGTAAAATTGCAAATTGTCCCTAGTGTGTGTAGGATTGTGTTAATGTGCTGGGATCGCTGGTCGGTGCGGACTTGGTGGGCCGAAGGACCTGTTTCTGCACTGTATCTCTAAAACTAAAACGAAATAAAACTAAATAAAATCAAGTCTAGAAAAAGCCAATTAAAGATAGTTTGAAGGGCTTCAATTATGTAGTTGGTAGCGCAAAACCGCTCTCTAGTTGGTGGTAGGATGGTTCAGTTGCTTGATAACAACTGGGTTTGTGCTTTCACCAAAATTACCAATCACTTGTATAAATGAACATCTCATTTATACATGGTAGTAATATTCATGAGGCCCATATGAGGGGCTATCCACATCAGCCCGAACACTGACCCTGTGCACAAACCCAGTTCCACTGCCTGTGAATGAATGAAATCAGTCGATGCTCAGTTTGCTCCACTGTGAAGGCATGGACATAATTAAACCTAAGTCGCATGGCTGACCTTCAGATGGATCATCCTAGGATAATGTTCAGCCAGTGGCTCTGCTCCTTCGTGACTCTGCATCATTCAAAGCCATCCCCAGGGATATATGCTGAATAAGTCAATCAGCTTTGGTTCATTGCACAGGGCAGGCTTCCTTGATATTCAACTTTGCTTGGAGTTTTCATCATGTTTTTTTTTTTCACCTTGAATTATCATTTCTCTCACATAACTCCCAACTCCCATATTTCCTCCTTACTCGATATTGAATGCCCAACCAGTTCTTCCTTAGGTCCCAAGGCAATAGGACAACAAACATTGTCTGTTTGGATGTTACCAACTTATAAGACCATCCCAATAATAATAATCAGAGGGAGGAACTTCACACAAATTTTAATCACTGGAAAATAATATCAGTTAAACTAATGGGGCTAAAGGCCAACAGGAACCTGGTGGTCTGCGTTCTAGGCCTTAAGGAAGTGGCAGCATACATAGTTGACGCTTTGACTGCAATTTAACAAAATCCCTGGATTCTGAAGCAGTTCCAGTGGATAGTAAAACCAATAACTGATATTAGGAGAAAGAGAGATAGCTGGAGAGCAGAGCCAAAATATTTAATTCTGACAAGCTCCTGGAATCCATTATTAAGACAGAGAAAGCAGGGACATTAAGAAAATGATTAGGCATTAAGCAGAATTAACATGCAAATATGAATGAGGTTGTATGAATGAAAAATTATCTGTCTAACATGCTGAAAGAAGTCTTTGAGAGTGGACAAAGGTGAACCAGTAGAAGTTCTGTATTTGGATTTCTAGAAGTCATTGGAACCTGTGTCATATGAAAATGCTACTGCACAAGACGTGAGCATTGGAGGGCAGGGTAATATTTTGGCGCAGTGTCTAGCTAACAAAGAGTTGGAATATATGGAACATTTTTGGAATGGCAATCAATAAGTAACCAAAGTAGTCAATGTCCGGGTTTCCACTATTTATATTAATTACTTGGATGGAGGGAAGGTCTCCATATTTGTTGATGGCACTTAAAAAAGGTGTGTTAGTAGTTTGGGGGGACTGCAATGGGAACCAGCAAAGAGACATTGATACATTTTTTGCCAAGAAGCTGACAAATTGAGTATAAAGTAGGAAAATGTGAGCTTATCCACTTTGTAAGAGAGATTGAGAATGTATCTTATTTAAATGGAATGTGAGTAAAAATGTTGCCGTCTATAGGAATCTAACACTCATACTTGAAAGATCAAATGTTAGCACCCAGGTACAACAAGTAATTAAAACAGTTAATGGTCTGTATTGCAAGGTGCAAGGAATATATGATAGGAATGCTTTGAAACAAGTTTACAGGGTAGTGTTGAGTCCCATACCTAGAGTTTTGCACATAGTACAGGTCACCAAATTTAACTATGGTTATATGAACTGAAAGCGGATTAGAGAAGGTTCAATAGATTGCTTCTGGGATGACTATGTTAACGTCTGAAAAGGATGAACATTGGGCCCATGCTCATTGGATTTTAGAAAAATGAGAGGTGATCTTATAGAAAGATATGATTGTTATCTATATTACTAAAAGTCTGTTCTTGAACGGTTTTGGCGATCTCTGCTGCGATTTCCGGGAGATTTCCATCATTTTTGGCCACCTCGCTCAGAGCCCCCCTCCGCCGCATGTGTGCCGAGGATTTTTCCAGTCGAAGAAAAATTACAGAGATATTAATGATTTTACAAAATTACCCATTCTCTCTACTGCCCCCGCTGGCGGCAGGGGGGATGGACTATAAAACCAGGAAGTGGTGTGCCTCAATTAGTCTGCAAGCTGGAGGAAGGCAGAGGGTCACGTTTCTCATAGCTGTGAATAACACTGAACACATGTCCACACAACTGTGAGTAAGTACCCTTAATGTGGTTTGAAAATTAAAATATGCTTAAAGTAAAAAAGCATTGCCTGCAAATGGTTGTTTGAGGGGTTTGGGTTGAAATAAAAAGGCATCTCTCTCCCCCCCCCCCCCTCCCCCTCTCCCCCTCTCCCCCCCCCCCTCTCCCCCCCTCTCCCCCCTCTCCCTCTCCTCTCCCCCTCCTCTCCCTCTCCTCTTCCCCCCCGCTCTCCTCTCTCCTCTCTCCTCTCCCCTCTCTCCTCTCCCCCCTGTCCTCTCCCCCCCCCCCTCTCCTCTTCCCCCTCTCCTCTTCTCCTCTCCCTCCTCTCCTCTCCCCCTCCCCTCTCTCCCCCCCCTCTCCTCTCCCACCCTCCTCTCCTCACCACTCCCCCCTCCGTCTCTCTCCCCTCTTTTTCTCCCCCTCCTCCCCTCCATCCCTTACCCCACCCCCCCCTCCCCTAAACCCCCCCCCTCCCTTCCACACACTCCCACCCCCTTCCCTCTACCCCTTCCTCTCCCCCTCCCCTCATCTCACCCCCCCCTCTCAGCACCCCCCTCAATCCCCCCTCTCCTCTCTCCCCCTCCTCTCCCTCTCCTCTCCCCCCCTCCCCTCTCCTCTCCCCCCTCTCCTCTTCCCCCCTCTCCTCCCCCCCTCCTCCTCCCCTCTCTCTCTCTTACCCCCCCCCCTCTCCCCCCCCTCCTCTTCCCCCTCCCTCCCCCCTTCCCCCTCCCTTCCCCCTCCTCTTTCCTCTCCCCCATCTCCTCTCCCCCTCTCGCTTTCTCCCCTCTTTTCTCCCACTCCTCCCCTCCATCCCCTCCCACACCGTCCCTCCCCTAAACCCCCCCCCCTCCACACCCCCCTACCCCCTTCCCTCCACCCTCCCTGCTCTGCACCTCACCCCCTCCCCTCACCTCTCACCTCTACCCCTCCCCCTCCCCCCTCCCTCTCTCCCTCTCTCCCCTCTCTCCCCCTCTCTCCCCTCTCTCTCTCCCTCTCTCCCTCTCTCTCCCTCCCGTCTCACCGACCCTCCCTCTTCTCCTCCTCGCCACCCCCTCTCCCTCTTGCCCCTCTCTCTGTGTATCTGCCCCTTCTCTCTCTGCCCTCTCTCTCTCTACCCCCCCCCCCCCTCCCCCCCACTCCATCCTCTTCCCCTCTCTAGATGCGACTGCAAGTTGGGGGCTATGCATCAGTAGATGGGGTGGTTATGGAGTAAAAGGAGCATATTAATAATATTAATATAATATCAAGGGGGGTAATTAGCATGAATGTGGGGGGGGGGGGGGGATAGTTAGTGTGTGTGACGCTGCATGCCGCCTCCCCCCACAACCGCACATTGGGGGAACAGACCCAATGGGTCTGCACTTGGTCTAATAATTGTTAAAAAGATAGATGCTATGAGGATGTTTCCTATAGTCGGATTACCCAGCATATTGGAGCATGGTTTGAGAATACTAGTCAGCTATTTAGGATATTGAGAAACATTTTCTTTTCTCAGTGCATGAAGACTCCATGAATTCCCTTCCCCTGAGAGCTATGGATGCAAAGTATACTTTAGGCAGAGACTAGGAAAATGGGATGAGAAAGGAAAGTGTTGATTCCATTGATGGATTAGTCGTGACCTTGTTGATTAGTGAAAGAGACATGAGGGGCTGATTAGCCTGCTTCTCCTCCAATGTCATAAGTTATGGAAACTTTTAGATGACTGAGATGATTAGATAGAATGTTACATATACACATTGCCAAATGGCCAAGAATGGATATCCCAATAAACAATGGAAAATTAACTGATTCATTACAAAAATATATGAATAGTTTAATTAATTAGGCAAAATATGAGAATAGTTTAGTTCAGTTGAAAGAGATACTGCATGAAACAGGCCCTTCAGCCCACGGAATGCATGGTGACCACCAATTACCCATACACTAGCTGGGTGTGACACTAAGGACAATTTACAGAAGCCAATTAACCTACAAACCTAGTCTCTGCGATGTAGGAACAAGCCGGAGCACCTGGACAAAACCCATGCAGTCACAGGGTAAATGTACAATCTCCATGCAGTAAGCATCCATTATCAGAATCGAACCAGGAATTCTAGGCAGCGACTCTACTGCTGCACCACTGTGCTGCCCTGTTTTTCCTTTAGTTTGCCATGGACCTAACTCTTAGTCTTGTGAATGTGGAAGAATCCCAATTGAGAGAACCAAATATTGCAGATGAGATTGGAAGAATCTCATTCTTCCTGCAACCACTCTGTGGTTGCAGAGAAAAAAAAAGTTGTTCGCGAATCTTGACTTCACTGGAAGGACTGTTTAGGTCCCTGGGTTATGGAGAGGGAGGAGAAGTGAGAACACTTTCTGTGGTTGCAGAGAAAAAAAAGTTGTTGGTTGCTCTGTTTAGTGTAGAAAATTAATATAATGGAGCAGTTGACAAGCATTATTGCAGTCCATAGAAAGTAGGTTTCAAGAGCACTTATGTGCTAATATCACATTTGCAGGTAAATTGAAATTATGGTAATCTTAATACAGGAGCATGGAGAAAAGTTTTTTTAGACTATGGTAATAAAGGACTAAATGAGTATGTACTGCCACAGAAGGCAGTGGATATTCACTTGATGTTTTCAAGGGGGAGTAAGAGATAGCTCTTAGGGCTAAAAGAATCAAGGGATATGGGGGAAAAGCAGGAACGGGGTACTGCTTTTAGATGATCAGCCATGATCATATTGAATGGCGGTGCTGGGTCGAAGGGCTGAATGGTCTACTCCTGCACCTATTTTTCTATGTTTCTATGAAATACTCACTCCCCAACATGTGGCTTCATTCGAATCAGTTGAACTCAGCATTGAAGGGGAAATCAGTCAGTAGCTGACACCCTCGTATTTGGCAAGTATTGATGACCAGAGATTAATTTTTCTATACAGAAAACAAATAACTATTCAGAAAAGGGCTATGCCTGCCTCTGACAATCTCATCACATTGCGCATGTTTAAACAAATGGCTTGGTTCAAAATCTTGGGAGTAATCTGCTTGAAGATTGTTCATTTGGACAAGAATATGGAGTTTTACCATAGCTGTCTTTTAAGTCAGTGATGTGAATAGATTGAAAATGAGCACACACTACATCAAAATAAAATAAACATTTAGGCCCAGCAGATCTGTAGGAAGCTGCTGATGGTGGCAATAACCAGGATGTGCCAGCAAGTGTTCTGGAACTATTGATCTTTGTGGAAATAGTTTGGGACCATGTAACAGGGATGGGATAGGACAGAGGGTGTCATCAATGTGTGAGGGAGGTTAATTTGCAGGTTAAGTCAGTAGTAAGGATGGCAAATTCAATGTTATCATTCATTTTGAGAGGACTAGAATATCCAAGCAAGGATTTAACACTTGGCTTTATAAGGCACTGGTCAGGCCACATTTGGAACATGGTGAGCAGATTTAGGCCCCATATCTGAGGAAGGATGCGGTGAGATTGGTGAGTGTCCAGAGGAGGTTTACGAGAATGATCCCAGGGATGATTGGGTTAACTTATGAGGAGCGTTTGAAGGTTCTAGGTCTGCACTCGCTGGAGTTTAGAAGGATGAGCGGGTATCTCATTGAAACCTATCGAATAATGATAGTCCTGGATGGAGTGGATGTGGAGACGATGTTTCCATTAGTGGGAGAGACTAAGACCAGAGGAAGCAGCCTCAGCATAAAATAATGGGTATGAGGAGGAATTTATTTTGCCAGAGGTGGTGAATCAGTGACTGGTGAAGTAATTTCATTCAGAGGTGACCGAGGTATCAAAATTAAAGAGCTACAGACACCTGACTGAATTAGTGGGGATGGGGAAGGGGCTGGTATTGTAGACATGGGCTGGTATTGTAGGTATGGGAAGGGGGCAGGAATAGGAAGTGATTTGATTCATTTAAGAACTGTGCCAAAGGACATCTGGAAGCATAGCAATAATAGGTGAACTTCATAACAGGACGTGGGCAATAGATTTGTGGGTGAACCTAGCATAGGAAGTGGAGACTGACTAAAATGACTTGATTCCTTCACAGAGTCTTTTACTGATGGTTTATTATAATCACTAACACACACTATGCAATAGCTGTCCGTGGTCATCACTGGAGCTAGAGAGCGGGCTGGAGGTGGGGACCTTACAATTATATGAGAGACAATGGGGAGTGGTTAGTAGTGGTGAGGTCACTATGTTAAAGGAACATGCACTGATCTACATCCCTTCTCTTGGAAACAAAAGCATGGCAATACACAGAGCGACCACGGCTCATACGCTAGGATTACAAACCGCGCCGGGAACAGTTAATCGTGTTATAACACAGCTAAGCAAGCTCCCCGTAATGGACAGGCGGCTTGACCAACCGCCCAGAGCGGGTGCGCAACCCGCATTCCCCCTCAACCGCGGGAGCAGAAGGGACAGAGGCAGGGACAGAGGTGGGAGAGCCGGGCGGGGAACGAACCGGAGATGGAGGAGAACAGCGAGGCGAAACGGGCACGCTGGCAGGCGAGGCAGGGGAAAGAGGCTTGTGAGCATGGGGCATAGAGAGCTGGGAGGGCAGTTTCCGCGGCATGCGAGGAGCGACGGGCTGGAGGAGCTTTGGGCAAAGTGGAAGGGATAGGTGGCTGAAACGGGTCCGCGGGAGGCGGAGGAGGCTCGTTGACGAGCAGGAGGTGCTGGCGTGACCGACGGTAGACAGTGCCCTCATAGTCGACGAGGTATGACTGGGGAGAGCCGGCATTGCCAACCACTACGGCCAGCCTGTAGTGACCGGAGGGGGACTGCATCCGAACCATCAGGCCCGGGAACAGGCGAGGAAGCGGCCGGGCCAACTTGTCAAAGGAGCGCTTCTGGATGGCTTTCTTCTCGATGATGCGCTCTGTGACAGTGGCAGGGTTCTGGACCGAGGGCTTGAGGGACTGTTGCGAGACAGGGAGAGGTGGTCTAGTGGTGCGGGACATGAGGCGCTGGGCAGGTGTGAACCGAGCGCGGGGTCGCGGGAAATGTTGCGGAGGTTGAGGAGGGCAAGGTAGAAGTCGGAATGGGAAAGGCGGCAGTGTTCCAGCAGCTCCTTGGCACTGCGGACGGCGCGTTCTGCAAGGCCGTTGCTCTGCGGATACTCAGGGCTGCTGGTGATGTGGTGAAAGTTCCAACGGGCAGCGAAGGCACGGAAGTCAGCGCTGGAGAACTAGCTGCCGTTGTCCGATTGGAGGGTCACCGGGGATCCGAAGGTTGAAAAGTGGTGGCGAAGCTTCCCGATGACGGCGGCTGAGGTGATGGAAGGTAGCTGATCCACCTCAAACCAACTGGAGTACGAGTCCACCAGGACCAGGAAGTGTTTGCCACGCCATTCGAACAGGTCCGTGGCAACAGACATCCACGGTAGCTCGGGGGCCGGCTGCTGCAGGAGAGGCTGGCGCTGCTGATGAGGCAGGAGACTGTTGCAGGCAGCGCATGCGGAGACCCTGTCACGGATGCCCTGGGCCATATCCGGCCAGTAGAATTGGCTTTGGGCAATTGGCCTCCACCCCGCAAAGTGGCCTCCACCCCGGGGTGGCCGCCGTGAGCAGATTGGAAATAGTGATCCCGCAGGACGGCCGGCACCACGACCTTGTGACCCTTCACCACCACGCCGTCGTGTAGCACCAGTTCATCCCGAACCAGGAAGTAGGGCACGGCACCAGCCGGCAGGGAAGAGCGTCGGTCAGGCCAACCACGGCGGATAACGTCCGCAAGTTGTTGCAGGGCAGGATCATCAGCAGTGTGTTTGACCAGGGACTGCATCTGCTGGGAAGGAACAATGTTAACGTACAGTACCATCAGGTCAGACGATTCGTACGGGTGGCGGGCAACGGAAGGGAGCGGACAAGGTGTCGGCCACAAACATATCTTTGCCCTTGCGGTGCACAATCCGGAACGTGAAACGCTGGATTGTCGCCTCTTCCCGCTGCAACCGGGAAGAGGCGACATGGATAGGCTTGCTCAAAATAGTGACCAGCAGCTGGTGGTCAGTCTCAATGGTGAAGGTGTTGCCCAGAATGTAGTCCTTGAACTTGGAGCAAGCGAACACCACGGCAAGTAGCTCCTTCTCGATCTGGGCATAGCGTTGCTCGGCAGGGGTCATGGTGCGAGAAGCGTAGGAGACAGGTAGCTGCAGGCCGTCATAAAGCTGCAGACAAGCGGCACCGAGACCGAACTTAGAGGCATCGCAAGTGAGGACAATTGGTCTGTGCAGATCGAAGAACTTGAGAGTCAGTGTGTGTGCGAGCTTGGACTTCAGAGCCACGAACGCCGACTGGTGATGCGGGAGCCTGACCCATGCGGAGTCCTTCTTGATCAGCTCCCTCAGGGGAGCACTCAGTTCACTGAGGTCAGGTATGAACTTCCCCAGGTAATTGACCATGCCCAGGAAGCGCTGCAGGCCGGGAACGTCAGTAGGAGCGGGCATCTCGGTGACTGCTGCCATTTTCTGGGGGTCTGGCTTTAAACCACCCGCCGTGAAAACGTGACCAACGTAAGTGACTTCCGGGACTCGGAACCGACACTTCTTCGGGTTGAGATTGAGATTGATCTCACGAGCCCTGTCCAGGACTTTGCGGAGGTGCAGGTCGTGCTCAGCGACGTCCCTCCCGTACACCAGGATGACATCCACGATGATAGCACACGGTAACCCAGCAAACAGCTGTTCTATGGTGCGCTGGAAAACCTCACTAGCCGAGTTGATCCCGAATGGCATGCGGAGGAAACGGAACCTGCCGAAGGGTGTGCTGAAGGTGGTGAGGAATGAGGAACGTTCATCTAGAGGGATCTGCCAGAAGGAGCTCTTGGCGTCTAAGACAGAGAAGACAGGGCAGGACCGACATGTGCAGCGACGTCCTCCACCGTCCGCATGGGGTAGTGCGGGCGCTTGATGGCAAGGTTCAGGTCCTTTGGGTTAATGCAGATCCGGATCTCGCTCTTGTCCTTCTTGGCAGCGACGACCATGGTGGCGACCCACCTGGTGGGAGCGCTCACCTCCTTGAGGATGCCCATGGTCACCATATCACACAGAGTAGATTCCACACGGCACTTCATTGCAAAGGAGACGCGGTGGGCCGGTCGAATCACCGGGTCGACACTCGGGTTGACAACGATTTTATAGTCACAGGGCATTTTGCCCAAAATGTCATCAAAACGGTCGGGGTATTCGCCCAGGGGATCCATGGGCGCCTGCACCAGGTGAATTCCGTGGTGGAAAGAAACCAAACCAAGGTCCTGGCATGCACGGGCGCCCAACAGGGTGACGTTGTCAGAATCCAGCAGGTGGAAGGTGAGGGGCCGAGAGGTCTCAAGGAATGTGCAGATAAGCATGGCCTTCCCCACTGGAACCAGAACACCTCCCCCACAGGCATGAAGGCGGGTGTCGCCGGGATTAACTCTCTCACCAGATCTTATCCGCTTGAAGAGGCTGACAGACATAACATTGGCAAAGGCACCATATCGACCTTCGCAGAGAATGAATGGCCATTCACAGTAACATGCACAGAAGGATCTGTTATCAAAGCAGGTGCACAAAAAGCGAAAACACCGTTGAATCACCATGGGAGGAGCTCGTATCAGAGTCTGGGAATTCATCCGACTGGTACTGGGAACCAGGCGCGCTATCAGGGTCTGCAAGGTTGTTTAAATTCCTCCTTGGAGCAGGGACCGGCTTCCCACGGGACCGACAAGCCGCCGAAAAGTGGTTCAGCTACCTTCCATCACCTCTGCCGCCGTCATTAGGAAGCTTCACCGCCACCAGAGGGGTGGGTTCATATCCCACTTCTGACACCATGTAAAATGACTTGATTCCTACACAGTCTTTTACTGATGGTTTATTATAATCACTAACACACACTATGCAGTAGCTGTCCGTGGTCATCACTGGAGCGAGAGAGCGAGCTGGAGGTGGGGACATTACAATTATACGAGAGACAATGGGGAGTGGTTAGTAGTGGTGAGGTCACTATGTTAAAGGAACATGCACTGATCTACACAAAGGTTGTACAAGAAAGATTTGGAGTAATGGCTAGGGTCAGCATGAGCCCTGATAAAGGATTTCAGCAGCAGATGGATTGAGGCAGGGTAACCAGGCTCCCATTTTGTTGAACCTTTATTTTCATGACTACACAACATCCAGTTTTTCAGAAAGGATGATGGCACTATCTGACGAAATTGGGAATTGAATCTAGGAGAAGCACGTATAAAGTGCCACACAGGGAGCTTCAGTGTTTAGCTTATTAAAACCTTGTGGCAGCAATATATCTCAGATGGAAGTACAAAATGAGCGTCAGCACATTAATTGTCTATTATACGGCCCACTTGATGTTCAGTTAATTTGCTATCTATGGGACTAAGCATCAGGTAAGCCATTTATTAGGAAACTCTTACTGAAATTACAGTTTTGTAATTTCTACCTCCAACACTTTTATTCTGATTTCAGCCAAATGATCTCAAATCAGAATAAATTCAACCTCGATAATTGTATTTCTCTCAATGTTAATCCAGTTCCATTACATTGTTGCTCTCATTAACATCTCCCAGGCAGCACTCAGTGTTAATGACAACATTGCATCTGCTGTTAATCCACACCCTCATGCTGTAGAGCTCATTCATTTCTCACTGTGACTACCCTATACTAGTGACTGGATTTCTACTGATGCTAACTTTGCAATTAAATTGCTTGCTCAATAACAGCAACTTGTTTATGGACATTTAATTATTCTTCTTGAACCAAATCATGGAAATTGCAATCATGACATTCTGAGAGTTACATCTTGCAAAAAATGTGTATCATTTGGACTGAATAACTCACTGATCTTCAGTTGATCAAACAGAAATTGCGAGAGATGAATGCAAATAAATTGGGCTCTTTGTAATAACGGCCGGCATTTTTACAAGCTGCTGTGTTCATGATAAGCTAGAAGCTATGATGACAAATCCAAGCTGTCTGATTTAAAAAAAATGCCATTTGTGTTTTCAAATTGCCGATAATGGCTGAGTAAAATGTAAGCTCTTACTGTTGAATAAATAACAACAAACTTTAAGATTAAGTATGAACCTTGAGTTGTTAAAGGCAACTACTCAACATAATAGTTTTAAAACTGTCTGGCTAGCTGCATGCAAAGTGTTTATGTTGCAGGATGCCATACAGTGGTTTTTATTACACCCTGGAGCAACAATTTTAAATTGCTACCACTAAAACACAGTCATGAGTCATTAAATATCTTCTAATGTTGCTTCCATAGTATATCCATAGTACAAGTACTGACCTTTATCTTCTGTGAGATTAAAACATGCTTCACTCACAATGATCTTGCATTGAATATTTGCATAAAACATTCAATATTAATGCATGCCAGTAGAAAAAGTGTAGAATATAATAAATATTACTTGGCAGGTGCGTAACTGATTTGCATAAAAAAGCGAGTTCCTGCTTTAGTCTTTGCCAGTGATGCCCCATTACAGCCATGTTTTGGGAACTCCTCACTGATACATTGAGCGGTTTGTATTTGGACGCTTCTTTTCATTTTGAGTCACACTCAGAATAGGCATCCATGCTCCAGGCATTATTATTGAACATCACCTATTGAACAATTATTGAAATTATTGAAGTCAAAATTTATAGCACAAAAGTGGTATTTGGTCTACCATTTGCCAAGAATGTGCCATTTAGGCCAATCATATTTCATAGATTCCTAGAGTCACACTACATGGAAACAGGCCTGTCAGACCATTAAGTCTATGCTGACTAATCATCCACAGATCCATGTTATTCTCCCCACATTGCCATCACATCCTCAAAGGCTCCATTACTTACCTACAGTAAAAGACAAATTACTTTGCCCAAGTAACCTACCAATGAGCATGTTCTGGGGATGCAAGAGACAGCAGCTCAACCAGAGAACATCTGCATTTCGTTGAGTACCAACTTCCTATGTTCTACTTGCTATGTCTAAGCTCCCAGTTAAGTGTTCGTCCAGGTACCCAATAATTTCCTTTTGAGGATTTCCCTAAGACCATGCTCTCTGATAGTGGGTTGCAAACCCCCACCAATTTTGGATGTAAACATTTTCCTAAGTTCCTCTCTAATCTTTCAACCAATTAATTTAAAACTATACCCCCTAGAAATTGGTGGTAGAGTTACATTGTGTCCTTACCAACTATAGTAATTTGGTGCTGATGTAGCATTGTGGTTAGGGTTGTTCACAATCTGTGCTTGATAGGAAGAAGTCGTTCTTGAACCTGGAGATAATAGTTCACAATGCAATGAAATGATTTACTTGTTATGCAAAGAGGATGCCTGAAATATGTCAAGTGAGATTTTGGGACAATTCGTTACAGTTTTACCATCTTTCAATTATATTTCTTCCTACGATTCTATAAGTATTTGAAGTAGACACAGCAAATACTTAGCAGTTTAAATTGATTAGACAGCTGATAAGAGAAAAGAAGTCACAAGAAAATGCAGATGCTGGACTCTTGAGCAAAACAGAAAGTGCTGGAGGAACTTAGTGGGTCAGGCAGCATCTTTAGAGGTAATGGACAGGGAACATTTCAAACTTTTTGTTTGCATCAGACTGAAGAAGGATTCTGACCCATAATGTCACCTGTCAATTCCTTCCTCAGATGCTGCCAGACCTATTGTGTTCTTCCAGCACTTTCTGGTTTGCTCAAAGAAAAAGTAGTGCTTCTCCCTGGATCCCCTTTATTTCGATGAGAAATGGGAGTATGGAGCAGTGGCAGTATGGAGCAGTGCGAGCTGGTGTAGGAGGTGAGGGGCCTCAAGAGGTCTTTGGTGTATGGGAGAGCTCACTTTCTCTAGACCTCCTCTAGCATGAGCTGCAACTGGGAGTGACGATCTGTATGGCCTCTCTCTCAGTCCCTGAGCCACTGGCAAGATGCTGTTGTGTTAGTGTGATCCAACAGATGAACCCAAACATGCTGCTGCGTGAATATGGCATTGAATCAATGCACCAGGGCTGGAGCTGCAGCTTTCATGCCTCCAGCCAATGTTCAAATTAATCTCTTGATGGCTGGGCAAAGATTATAAACCTGTTATACTCACCTCCTGAAGTTCAGAGTCAATTACCTCATAGGAGGCTAAGGTACTGGAATTAGGCGATATTGGTTGAATTAGGGACAGTGGAGCTGAAGTAAAAGATTACCCATGATTTAATTGAATTGTGGAGCTGGCACAAAGGACTGAATGGCCTACTGCTTCTATTTCATTATTTCTTAAATTCTTATGAGTCGAGGATTGGCAATACTACACTTCAAATGTAATGGAGTAGATGTTGGTGGTGCATATTATGAGCAGGGCTTGTTTTCCTTATCAGAAAGGATTCCAGTATTTCCTGGTCCAGGGTTGTTTCAAAGGTCAGTTGCTGGCTGGCTGGCTGTGCTCGTCACTGACCATGGGGCCCTGAAGCATTGAAGCTGTCAGGTCACTCAGGACAAAACATTTATCAGAAATATTCATCACAGTAACAGAGGCTCAGTGCACAAATTGGAGTCATTTAAACCGGAAAGTAGGCATTTTCATCATGTTAGTGCACGGGCAGGCAATTTCCTGTTTGATTATAGAGCATCTCACTCACATCAATGTGACGTCCTCATCATCGGTGAGACCAAGTATAGACTAGCCAAACATTTTGCAGGGCACTTGATTCGGGCCATAATTACCATCTTGTGTTTCCATTTGCACGTCGCTCCAATTTCCTTACCCATTCCCACACCAACCTGTCTGTCTGCAGCATGCACCACTGACATGCTGGGGTCAAATGCTAACTACAAGACTGGCATCTCATATTCCACACAGGTAGCCTACAACCCAATGGCATTGTATGAATTTTTCAATTTCTAGTAACCCATTCCCCGAGTGTTCCTCTCCCACTCCTCCTGGTCCATCCAAGCTAGTTATCGAGTCGTACAGAATGGAAACAGGCCTTTCAGGCTAACTTTCCCATGCTGACCAAGATGCCCACCTACACACTAGTCCTACCTGGCCATATTTGACCCATATCCATGTAATTGATGTCTCTTAGAGTCACCTTAACCCTATGTCCCCTGGTTCTTGATTTGCCTATATGGGTAAACAATTCTGTGCATTTACTCTATCTATTCCCCTTAGGATCGTATACACTTCTATAAGATCACCCTCAGCCTCCTGCACTCCAAGGAAAACAGTACTACCCTGCTCAACCACTCCTTGTAGCTCAAGCCCTCAAGTTCTGGCAACATCCTTATAAATCTTCTCTGCACATTTTCCAGCTTAATAACATCCTGTGATGCTATTTTGCAAGAACTTTGTACCTGCACTCCGAGGTCCCTCTGATCTACAACACTCCCCAAAGCCCTGTCATAGTCAAGCAGCATGGAAACAGGCCCTTTGATCAAGCCGACCAATATGCCCCATCTACCCGCCCACACTCAGCCCATAACCTAAACCTGTCCCATCCATGTACCTGTCCAAATGCCTCTTAAATAGTAGGTTATGATAGTCCCTGCAAAGGTACCATTCGCTGTAAAGATCATACCTTGGTATGACTTCTCAAAATGCAACACCTCACACTTATCTACCTTAAACTCCATTCTGGCTCCCTTTGTTCACCTTTCCCATTTTGTCTGCCCATCATCCACATACCTAGAGATTTAGGTATCTTCTCCCCTTAGATACCCACCCCATCTAATTCAATTTACCCATCATCCTTCCCTTACCTGCTTTCACTTATCACCTTCTAACCTCTGTCTCTACCTTCCCCCTCCAACTGACTCCTCTTGCCCATTGTTTTGTTTGTCTTATCTGTTTGCCCCTTTTGCCCACCAGCCCCTGTATATAGACTCTCCCCTCACGCATCTGGAGGTCCACCTGCCTTCACTTCCATGTCACATGTTAGCATCTATCACTTTCCAGCCCCTTCCTCACCCCTTCCTCTCACCTGTTTATACTGACTACCTTCCCTCTACAATGCCAATCCTGATGCAAGGTCATGACCCGAAAGATTACTTTGCTTCTGCAGATGCTGCACAACCCATTTGAGTTCCTTCAGCAGTTTATGCTTTGCTTTAAACCCCTTCAATGGGTTACACATTTATAATTAATGAACCCAATACCATGTTTTTATCTGAAGATAAACACAAAAAGCTGGAGTAACTCAGTAGGTCAGACAGCATCTTTGGAGAAAAGAAATGCATGACGTTTCGAGTCAACACCCTTCTTCAGACTAAACCTATAATATCCATGTACCCATCCAAATGTCTCTCAAATGTTGTTATGATAGTAACATTTCGACCCGTAACGTCACCCTTTCTTTCTCTCGAGAGATGCTGTCTGACCTGTAAAGTTACTCCAGCTTTTTGTGTCTATCTTTGGTTTAAACCAGCATCTGCAGTTCCTTCCTACACACCATGTATTTAACTTTTATATTAATTTAAACGTTCACTTAAAATCTGAATAGAACTGAAGTAAACAGTAACAGAAAGAAAGATAGTTTATAAACCAAGGCATATGACCCAGAACTTATCTTGTTGTACACAGACAGGTCTGCAGGCAGAGTGAACTATTCTCTCCTGATCCTGCTCTTGTTGCAGAGCTCACAGTGTATCATCTCTACCTCTGTTGTGTTTCAAATGGATTGATAAAAAGAAAGTAAAACAAAGCGTTTAGCCTTTTTTAACATCATAAACGTTTCTCCATTCGAGACAACCTTGAACGTTATAGCCACCTCAATTTTAAATCATCTTTTTCCATCTCAGGGCCTCCCGCAGTAGTTCTCAGTGAGTGCCGAGGTTCTGATAAACAGTTGTTACTGTAGGAAGCTTTGAAAATGAGTCCCCTGGACATGAATTAGAGATTGCTTTCTCAGTTCTCCACAGGAACTAAGCAAGAAAATATTAATGTTTGTCTTCTATCTTAGTGAGCCTATTGTTAGCCTCCCCAAAGAATAAAACCATATTAATTATCAATGTCAGTCTCTAAGATACCAGTGAATTAATCTAAAAAATTACTTTATTAAAATATAGTTAGAAATGGAGGAGGAGAATTTATTTTCCCCTCAAGCAGCTGTTAGATCTGAATTCTTGGAAATATATGTGAACAGCATGACAGCCTGTGACACTGTACCTCTGACCTCTGTTAATCCTGGCCAAATTGGAGAGGCTAGGATGCTAAAATTGAGTAAAGGCTTCTGGGCTGCTAGGTCGTTTGGTCAATTTAAAAGTGCTCTCTGTAGAACTGGGACAAGCTGCAGAGTGGTACCAATTTGTCTAGAAGGTACACAAAAATGCTGGAGAAACTCAGCGGTTGCAGCAGCATCTATGGAGCGAAGGAAATAGGCGACGTTTCGGGCCGAAACTCTTCTTCAGACTGATGAGGGGTGGAGGGGAGAAGGAAGGAAAAAAGGGAGGAGGAGGAGCCCAAGGGTGGGAGGATGGGAGGAGACAGCTCGAGGGTTAAGGAAGGGGAGGAGACAGCAAGGGCTAGCAAAATTGGGAGAATTCAACGTTCATGCCATCCGGACGCAAGCAACCCAGGCAGAATATGAGGTGTTGTTCCTCCAATTTCCGGTGTTGCTCACTCTGGCAATGGAGGAGACCCAGGACAGAGAGGTCGGGTTGGGAATGGTAGGGGGAGTTGAATTGCTGAGTGCTGAGCCACCGGGAGTTCAGGTAGGTTATTGCGGACTGAGCGGAGGTGTTCGGCAAAACGATCGCCCAACCTCCGCTTAGTCTCCCCGATGTAAATCTGCTGACATCTAGAGCAGCGGATGCATTAGATGAGGTTGGAGGAGATACAGGTGAACCTTTGTCGCACCTGAAACAACTGCTTGGGTCCTTGAATGGAGTCGAGGGGTAAGGTGAAGGGACAGGTGTTGCATTTCTTGCGGTTGCAATGGAAAGTGCCCGGGGAGGGTGTGGTACGGGAGGGAAGGGAAGCCACTGTATTATTGGGTTAGGGAAATGTCTGTCATGTACGTGGTTAATCGATATCTGTTATTGGATTGTAAAGAGACCACCCCCATGTGATTCGGCTCCTTGAGGTCCGGGGACCGATAAAGGTCCGCTACGACGGGGCCCTTTGTCGATCTTCTGGGAGACGCTTGGGACTGCGTGACCTTCTGGAGTGTCTCTGTTTGAGCGAGGCCAAGAGGGCTTGATCAGGCAGATACAAGGATCAAACCCGCGGTGGTTAGGTACAGTAGTGGAACTGTAATTGTGTTTTGTCAAAATACAGTTTAGATGTGCAAGTGCTTGACTCAGTGATTTTTGACTGAAACTAGACTGGGGGAAGCATAAAACGAGCAATTTATACCTCCAGCAACTTGGGTTCAATCCTGACCTCTAGGCTGTCCATGTGGACATTGCATGTTCTCTTGGTGACCATGTGAGCTTCATCTTGATGCTCTGGGTTCCTCCCACTACCAAAGTTGTGCCATGGGAAATTGCCCTGGTATGCAGGTGAATGATAGATTTTTTTTTTATGGGAATGTAAAGAGAATAAAATGAAAAGTGTGGTATTATTATTCATGCATGTTTGGTGGTTGGTGAGGGCTTGTTGTGCCAATGGGTTATTTATGTGCTGTGTGATTCTGTGACACCATTGTGGGATTACCCTCTCATTACTGACCACCAGTAATGGAGTGGAAGGTCCACTTTCGCCTTCTTTAAGACAACCAGGAATAATCAAGAAAACATGTGCTTGCCAGCAATGCTGAGCATGAATTAAAAGCCTCTGTTGGCTGTCTCTTTTCCCGTTCCAAAGAATTAAACAACATCATCCATCACAAGAGGTGGTAGCAATTAAATAGGAGAACACATGCAATTTACACCACTTATTCATTGACTGCTTCTGAATACAATAGAACACGATCCATTTAATTAGTTTCCAGACTTAAAATGAAGCATTTGAGAAGGCTATTTTTATTTTACAGCGTTAGTGCCAAGTCTTTCAATCCAACAGCTATTCTCAATTAGAATGTGCCAAGTTCCAGATCTGTTAATGATATTTCAGTACTACTTAAAACAAAACTTAACAACTCACCTAGACAATGGTTTTAGCTTCTCTTTAATGCCTGGATCTTTATTTATGATGTGCATGAATTTGTGTTTGGAACTTTTTTAATCTAATACAAATATTGGGGGAATGAACAAATCTGCATGGGACATCACAATAGAATTCAACAATGCTGTGTACGAACTGAGACCACAATTTCCAAAAATCTACATAACAATCAAGAGATACCAAAATCTGCATCAATCTTCTTGCAGTGAAAGTTCTGCCATATTTTGCTTTCTAGTGGTACCACAGTGGCCTTAATCTATGACCATATCCAACAGGTTCTCCAGTATTTCCGATCATTATGTCAATGGGTGGGATTGAAGAAAAGACATGCAATTGTTGACCACAAAATGCCCCTGTGTGAAGAAGTACACAAGAATTGGAGCTGTGCTGCAGCTAATTTCTTTTCAGAGAGATCCCGTAAACCTTATCTGCCAATTACCAGTTTTCTATTGAGTCAGCTGAATTGTGCATTTTGCTGCCAAGATCAGCATTTTTTGCCCATACTTTCCCTTGGAAAGGTCGTGGGGATCCACCTTCGTGAACCATTGCAATCCTTCCCTTGAATGTTCTCCCAAACTGCTGTTAGAGAGTGAGTTTGAGGATTTAGATCCAGTGACACTGAAGGAATAGTAACACATTTCTGAGTTAGGAGAGTGTGTGACGATGGGGAATCTGTTTATTCTGGAGTTCTGTGCACTTGCTGTCCTTGCTCTTCTTGGTAACATTTAATCTAAGTTTTAATGGCATTGGCTGCTGGACACATCAATGGAGAGAGCCATTTAGTTCCAGTGACACTGAACCATGTTTTCATTCATAAAATGCCTCGCTGTTCCAGTGACAGTAATCCCCAGTTTCTTTTCTTTACATAAAATTGTCCTTTTAAAATATTCTTGTCAGTTTCCTCCACTTTCACCTCCAACAACAAATTCAAGAACCGTAGGGATTTCTCATCACTGACACCATCCGACCCTATGTCCATGCCTCGGTCTCTGACCCTCCACTCCTATTTTCCTGCATGCCAATTGCAAAGCATTATTACCATTTGGCGTTAGAAGAAGGAATTCCCTGGGCACTATCTGTGTACTCTCTGCTGCTTGGGATGCATGCTCCTTTTTACAATGGTGACTGCTGTTCAAATGCACTCAACACAATTCAAAATGTTTTGAGAAGGATGGGAGAACTACATTTGGACAATTTTGGATCCATAATTGTCGGTGATAGGAGATAAAGGACGATGGTGGAAGGATGCTTTTTGATTGAAAGTCACTGACCTTCTGCAGGGTTCGATGATGGTACCTTTTCATTTGTGATATATGTTTATCACTTACTGTATATTGGAATGTAGGAGACATGGTTAGTACGTTTGCAAATGGAACAAAAATTAATGGGGTTGCAGATAACAAGGAAGATTATGTAAGCAGGAGATCGATCAGATGAAAAATCCATCGATCATTCTTCTTATCGAGTCCACACACAAGATTAGAAGTTGTTTGCGATGTAAACGTTCTTTCCTTGACCCCCATGGAGCATTGATAGATGGAATTTAAACCCAGCAAGTGCGAGAAGATGTATTTTGTGAAATCAAGTAGGGAAAGAATGTATTTCATTATATGGTGGGTGCTAAAGAATCGTTGATGAACAGACCTATTGGTTCAAGTTCCTAAATCCCTGAAAGTGACCATATGAGTTGATAGGGGGTGAAGAGGTGTATGGTATACTTATCATCATAGTTTAGGACAAAGGACATAAAAGTCAAGATAGTATGTGTGACTTTACAGAACATTTGGTAGACTGCATTTGCAACATTGTGTACAGATCTGGTCACCACACTATGTGAAATCACTGGAGAGAATGGAGAGAAGGTTCACCAGGTGGAATGAAATATATGCAGGATTCAAGAATTCGGATCAATGAATGGATGAAGCATTTGGTGACGAGCACAAATAACTATTCACGCAAAATAAAGTAAAACACATCAACTATCAATAAAGAAACAATACAAAATAACTCACGCCCCTCTGCGCATTCGAGTCTCCTGTGCACTGGCAGGCACCAGCAAACAGCACAGTCAGCACTCTCTCCCTCTCTCCCTCTGGCAGCCTCTCTCCTCTCTCCTCTCTCCTCCTCCCTCTCCCCTCTCTCCCTCTCTCCCTCTCTCTCCTCTTCCATCTCTCTCTCCCCACCTCTCCCTCCCTCCATCCCTCTCTCACCCTCCCTCCCTCTCTCCCCCTCTCTCTCTCCGTCTCTCTCTCCCTCTCTCTCTCTCTCCCTCTCTCTCTCTCTCCCTCTCTCCCCCTCTCCCCCTCTCCCCCCCTCCCCCTCCCCCACTTTTTGCAGAGAGAGACTGACTGAGGCACTCAACACTTCTGGGTTTTATAATCCCTCCGGAAGAGGCGTGGCCTTCAGGAGAGAGAATCTAAAGAATTTTTAAACATTAATAACTCTTTTATTTTTCATCGATGGGAAAAATCCTCTTGCCCTGTGCAGCGGA
Source organism: Leucoraja erinaceus (assembly GCF_028641065.1). Classification (NCBI taxonomy): domain Eukaryota; kingdom Metazoa; phylum Chordata; class Chondrichthyes; order Rajiformes; family Rajidae; genus Leucoraja; species Leucoraja erinaceus. Next base: position 31,937,510 of record NC_073379.1, on the reverse strand, counting down.
GGGGGACTCTAAGATGGCCAAAAATCACAGTCGTAGGCGGCAGCGTTTTTTCTAAAATCAATATACAGAACAACAGGAAGGGGTCAAGATTAGACTTTTAGTAACATAAATGGTCTGTTTAACCCTTACACTACATCAGGATATTGCCTGTTTGAAGGATTTTAATTTGGGGGAGCAGTTGAGCAGAATGATTTTTTTCTCATTCTTGTAGTGAATGTGGTTGAGCGTGACCTGATAGAAGAATGTACAATTAGGCAGGGCATAAATAGAGTAGATAGGTACAGGTGACAATAAAGTATCATCATCATCACAAAAGGGCGTTTATTTAAGGTAATAGAAGGTATGTGAAAGGGAATCTGAAGAGAAGGGTTTTACATAGAAAGTGGTTGGTATCTGCATCTTGCCACGAGAAGAGATGATAGAATCATATACAATGAATACATTTGCAAGACATTTAAATAAGCATTTCAATGAGCAAGATATAGAAGTATAAAGATCTAAAGTGAGCAAATGGGATTAGTGTAGATGGGCAAAAAGAACAAAAAAAGACACAAAGTGCAAGATTAACCAATGGACCTGTCCCACTTGGGCGATTTTTCAGGCGAGTGCCGGCGACCGTGAAGTCACCAGCAGTCGCCTGATAAACCGGAGACTGGAGTGGCGACTGTCAGAGTGGAACAGACAGACACACACATCGCTTCCTTCATCAGCCCGATATGTAGGCGGGGGACAGGGCAAGTGGGGGGTGCGCTGTCTGAGTGATATTCACACGGTACAAAGCCAATGTGATACAGACACACACCGCGATTAACAGAAAGTTTGGACTGCAATTAGGACGGTGAAAGCACAGTTTACAGGACGTAAGTCCTTTGAAAGAGGGGAGAGAGGGGGTTGGAGAGGGGGGGGGGGAGGGTGGGAGAAGGGGGGAGAAGGGTGGGGAAGGAGGGGAGACAACTTTTCAGAAGCCAGAGATACACGGCTGTGAAGCTCGGCGGACATTAACATTACTGGTCGGTTATCCTTGCTTCTGAAAACTACTGCTTATGGTTTTTTTTCCCAACAAGTCAATGAAATTCACCGTTCAGCACCAGCTACAACCTGTGACAACCTTTGACCTCCTGGCAAAACACTACCAATGCACCTACGGTACGAGATTTCTCACTACTCTCCATGGCGGCTTCATTTTGGTTACCTCTAATTTTTCAACATGTTGCAAAATTTGCGGCGACCAAAATGAGGCCGCGACTAGTTCCCAGAATGCAGGAACTCCTCATGACCATGAAGGCGACTACCCGGCAACCAGCCGCTAAAATGTGGTGACCATGTGGCGGCCAACGCCTAAAAATGTGGCGACCATGTGGCGGTCGCCTAAAAAGTCGCCTAAGTCGTATAAGGGGTTCAGGCAGCATCTCTGGAGAAAAGGGACAGGTGATGTTTTGGGTCAGATCCTTCTTCAGCCTGAGTGTGTGAGGGGGTGGGGTGAGGGGTGGTTAAAGCTGGATAAGAGGGGCAGGCCAAAGCTTGGGAGGTAATACAGGTGAGGAGTTTTTTTTTTTTTTGATAGGCATATGGTGAACAAAGGCCAGATATGAAAAGACAGCAGGTGTGAGACAAAAGGATTGAGAAGTTGTGAATTGTGAAGTTGGAAGAAGGAATGTGGGTGGAATGCGAGGGGTAAGAGGAGACAAAGCTGAAATAGGTATGTCCATGTGAGGCATGGGGAAGAGAGGCAAGAAAAGGTGTAAAGGATTGGGGAAATAAATGGGAACAGAGAGGGGGGAGAATTGAAGAATTCATCATTCATACTGAAGATAGACACAAAAAGCTGGAGTAACTCAATGGAACAGGTAGCATCTCTGGAGAGAAGGAATAGGTGACATTTCGGGTCGAGACCTTCATACCGTTGGATTACACGTTACCCAAGCGGAATGTGTGGTGCTGTTCCTCCAGTTTGTGTGTGGGCTTACTCTGGCAATGGAGGAGGCCCAGGACAGAAATATAATCATTGGAATGCAAAGAGGAGCTCAAATGTTTAGCAACCAGAAGATCCATTAGGCCTTGGTGGACCAAGCAATTGGGACCATCATAAATGCTCTTTCTTCGTTATGGATAAGCATGATTCAAGGGATTAATGGGATTCCCATGGGACACTAAGAACGTTCACATTTTTCATAGAGACATTATGGATATCCTTCAACCATCTACTTTTGACTTTAGTTTAGAGATACAGCGTGGACACAGCCCCTTCGGCCCATCCACACCAACCAGCCATCATCCCGTACACTCATTTACACACTAGGGAAAATTTTACAATTTAACAAAGTCAAATTAACCGACAAACCTGTATGTAATACTCCAGTGTGGAGGAAATCGGAAAAGCCGGCAAAAACCCACGCAGTCACAGGGAGAACATACAAACTCCGTACAGACAGCGTCCATAACCAGGATTAAACATATGTCTCCGGCACTGTATGGTAGCAACTCTACCGCTGCTCCACAGTGCGACCCACCTGCTCTCCTCTGTCCACCTGCTAATCTCCTACCATGAGGAGTTTAGAAAAGAGTATCTGCTTTGTATTCTGATGTTGGGCATGCAAATAATATAACTGGAATTGTAGAACACAGCAAGGAACCTAGCTGCCAGGTGGATAATAAGATTTGTGCCACGTTTGCTGCCTAGATATTTGTTACCTCCACTCCAGAATCAGGTTCTCCACAACCTCAGTCATCAAGCCAGTTGGTGGAGTATGTTTGTGTATGTTAATGTTCAAAGGCTGAGATCCAAGTAATTGTTAACGTTTACTTTTGCTTGTGTAATTAATTAGCCTGCCTTTCGAGTTCTTTGCAGTAAGCTAATTAATGACCGTGTTGCAGAATTTCAATTGTTCTTTTTGACTTTGTCTGCATGTACAAATGATGCCAAGACCAATCTTTGTTCTCTCTCCAAATAATCTAATTGCAAAATATAACAAAGATTCTCTTGACAAATGGGCCTGATGTTGAACAATGTGAAAGGTTTGCAAAAATGCTGCAGAACTTGTCCAAAATGTTCTCATATGGCGACCTTCTTTGTACCCACCCAGAAAAGCAAAACAGTCAATGCTTCTATATGTTAAGGAAAAAGGTGTACTTAAATTTGGGCCTAGGGACTCATTAACATTGAACTGGTACATTGTGACATATTGCTAATCAAACTGGCTTATACATTGGGGGTGAATCAGCTTATATTGCCATCTTCAATAGAGCACTGAGGAGATGTAATGGGCCTGTCCCACAGGCGATTTTTCAGGCGTCTGTCACGTTGCCGGCAGTTGCCTGAAACACCAGCAACTGGAATGGCGACTGTCAGAGTAGTCTAGGGATTCTATCTTTGCACCTCTCACTTTATCTCTCTCTTTCTCTTTTCTTTTCCTCCATTTTAAAGTTAAAAACGTAAAATTTAAGCTGTACATTAACTGTATAATTGTATATGCCGATTGTTCTACTCTTGTACATTTGCTTCCAATAAATAAAAATTTAAAAAAGAGTGGAACACACATCACAAACGTGGGGGCCAGGGCATGCAGGGCGAGCGCTTTCTGGAATTCACACGGTGCAATGCCAAGGTGATACAGACACATCGCGATGAACAGGAAGATTGGCGCTGTAATTAAGACAGCTAGCACAGTGTACGGTAAGTCCTTTAAAAGAGGGAGGAGGGGTGGAGAAGGGGGGAGAAGGAGGGAGGAGAGGAGACAACTGTTAAGAAGCCAGAAAATATTTAAGAAGCCAGAGATACACGGCTGTGAAGCTCGGCAGACATTTACATTACTGGTTGGTTATCCTTGGTTCTGAAAACTACTGCTTACGTTTTTTTTCCGCAAAGAGCCAATGAATTTCATCGATCAGCTACGGCTACAACCTACGAGAACCTAAGAGAACCTTCGACCTCCTGACAACCCACTAGGGCCTCCTTGCGACCCACCGAATTCTCGCTACACTCCTTGGCGGCTTCATTCTAATGGCCGCACATTTTTCAACATGTTGAAAAATTCTCGGTGACAATAATAAGGCCGCGACTAGTTCCCAGAATGTGGGAACTCCTCACGGCCACGAAAGCGACTCCCCGGCAACCACCCACGAACATGTGGTGACCAAAGTCTCCTGCAGTCGCCTAAAAAGTCGCCTAAGTGGGACAGACCCATAAGACATACACATTGGCTGATGAGGTGTAAGGATTACCGTGATTGGGAGAGCAGATGCTTTAATTGAGAGTGCTTAGAACAGGACGGAGAAATATAGATTTGCAATGAACAGGCTCTTTTTTTTAAAAAAGATTACAACATATGCAAATGTTGAGAATGCCATACCTGTATAAGTCTTCAGTATAAATCATTTTATTCACATCATATCAACATCATATCATTTACATCATATTGACTTGACATGAACTTTACATTCCCAACATTACCGATTTGGAGAAACAACCTGAGTCCCAGCTTCTGATATAATAATGATGGGAATCCATAACCTCTAATGTTTCCCCAAAGAGCTTTTGCAGTGGATGCACCTAACTTGAGTTTGTAGTCCTGCATATTCATCTGGCCCAGTTCTTTGCAGAGCAGAGGAGGATCATTATAGATCAAAGGGGCCACTCATCATTGATAACTTCTTGCAGTAGTTGGTAGTTATCTCAGTGTGTGTGTGTGTGTGTGTGTGTCCCTTGTATCATCCTGAAGATAGAGAATCCACTCTTCAGCAATTGTTCAGTAAACACCTTGGCAAAAACCACAGCATCTCCTTTTAGTTCTCCTGGACTAATGCACACTCCAGAGGGAGATCCGCTTCACTCCCAATGAGGGCTTCTTGCGGCAGCACTCAGATTCCGGCTGAGTACCTTGGATATGACATTCACACCAGCCGCCAAACGAAGTTGACGTTCTCCTCAACCTCCAGGCCCTACCATCAGTTTGATGGATTTTAAGAGCTTACCATGTTGGTTATGGCCAACATTAGAATGCAAGGATACCGATTTTTGCTTTGCTAACGGAGTACTAGGGGAGATATTTATTTGAAAATGTATCAGACAGGGAACTGGGAGGCCTATTATATAACCTACATGTGTATATCCAGTATCATTAATCAGATTCCATGTAAGTGTGTGTTGTCTTGGCTATTGGGTTCCTAGAGTGTGTTGGACGAATCTAGCCCTTGGTTCAGATGATGCTCCCAGAAATTGGCATGAATATTAATGAATACCATTGTTGTATCTCCTCTCCTTGGTTGTGATGACTGTCGTCAATAGTCTCCCCTCCTGTGAATACTTGTCATCCCAGCATCGTACATGAATCTGCTTCGTACAGTCTCGTGTCTTTAACCTGTTTTCTGCCTGCGATATCAAAAAGTAATTCTTAACCAAGGCAATGCAAGGTGATGCATAGCCAATGATATAGCTTGTCTGAAATGCAGACAAGGAAGTAAAGGTAAAAAAAGGCACCACAAACAATAGTGGGAATATAACCTGATCATAAGCAGAAATGTTATGGGTAATAATGTCTTCCTATTTTCATCAATGAATCAAAAGCATGTAAAGCATGTGTCTTTGCCAAATAGGTCAGGGCATTAGTGCATGTATGTGTGTGTGTATCTGTGTGTACATGCATATGTGCATATGCGCCTGTGTGTGTGTGTGTGTGTGTGTGTGCATGAGGGAGAGAAATTACATATCCATCTGCAGATGGGAACATTTATCTAGGTAATGAAAGTACAGCAGGCAGTGAAGAAAGCAAATGGCATGTTGGTCTTCATAACAAGAGGAGTTGAGTATGGGAGCAAATAGGTCCTTCTGCAATTGTATAGGGCTCTAGTGAGACCACACCTGGAGTATTGTGTGCAATTTTGGTCCCCTAATTTGAGGAAGGACATTATTGCTATTGAGGGAGCGCAGTGTAGGGTTTAGAAGGTTAATTCCTGGGATGGCGGGACTGTTATATGCTGAGAGAATGGAGTGGCTGGGCTTGTATACTCTGGAGTTTAGAAGGATGAGAGGGAATCTTATTGAAACATATGATTATTAAGCGTTTTACACGCTCGAAGCTGGAAACATGTTCCAGATGTTGGGGGAGTCCAAAACCTGGGGCCACTGTTTAAAAATAAGGGGTAAGCTATTTAGAACGTAGATGAGGAAACACTTTTTCACATAGAGAGTTGTGAGTCTGTGGAATTATCTGCCTCAGAGGGCGGGGGAGGCCATTTCCCTGGATACTTTCAAGAGAGAGCTAGATAGGGCTCTTAAAGTTATCGGAGTCAGGGGATATAGGGAGAAGGCAGGAACGGGGTTCTGATTGGGGATGAGCAGCAATGATCGCATTGAATGGTGGTGCTGACACGAAGGGCCGAAAGGCCTACTCCTGCACCTATTGTCTATTGTCTATTGTGTGCAGTTGCTTCTACATATATGTATACACAAGTATGTGCATGTGCATGCGTGTGACTGCACATCAGTAGAATGCAGAGCAGCATATTGTGATGCCAATCTTCATGCATGACTGATTTGATGCTGCACTGCCACACTGCCACACTGGGCCATGTAAGTTGAACTAACAGTTTGACATTTGGCAACAAAATATCTATATCTGCATTAATTAAAGTAATCCTCGAAGAGTTACAGTTTTACAGTGATTAATTGGAGAGAAAGTAGTTGTGCAATATTTGCTGTGACCTTATTGCTGGACACTTTTGTAGGATTGTTGTTAGCTATAAAAACCTGGATGCAACATAATTTCCTCAAACTCAACAGCGATAAGACAGAATTCCTCCTCATAGGCTCCAAAGCCACACTCAGCAAAATCAATAACCCCACTCTCACCATCGACGGCACCACTGTCTCCCCATCTCCCCAGGCCCGCAACCTTGGCGTGATCTTTGATTCCACCCTCTCCCTTGAACCTCACATCCGCCATGTCATTAAAACCTCCTTTCATCTCCGCAACATCGCCAAACTCAGACCCTCTCTCACACCGCACGCTGCTGAAAGACATCCATGCCTTCATCTCCTCTCGACTGGACTATTGCAACTCACTTCTCCTTGGCATCGCCTCCACCTACATCAACCGACTCCAACTGGTCCAGAACGCAGCCGCCCAACTCATCACCCATACCAAATCCTGGCATCACATCACTCCAGTCCTCAAACGTCTTCACTGGCTTCCCATCTCCCACCGGATCACCTACAAAATCCTGATCCTCACCTACAAAGCCCTCCACCATCTGGCTCCCCCATATCTCACTGACCTCCTCTCCCCCTACCAACCCTCACGGTCCCTCAGATCCACATCAGCTGGTCTCGTCTCCATCCACAAGTCCAACCTCCGCAGTTTTGGGGACAGAGCCTTCTCCAGGGCAGCTCCCAGGCTCTGGAACTCCCTCCCCCAACTGATCCGCAATTCCGTGTCCCTCACCATCTTCCAGTCCCGCCTCAAGACCCATCTCTTCACCTCTGCCTATCCTTAGCCCCACGTGCCGTCCCTTTTCGTCTGTGCATTAATTGTCTCATACTGTGTTTTGTATTGAATTCTGTATTTACTTTGTGTACTAGTCATGTCTACTATTTATTTAATTCCCCTTACATGTTTTTCCTCTACCTGCTAAATTTTTGTAAGGTGTCCTTGAGACTCTTGAAAGGCGCCCATAAATAAAATGTATTAATATTATTATTAATATCTCGGGTCAAATTTTCCTTGAGTTTCGGCCCGAAACATTGCCTATTTCCTTTGCTCCATAGATGCTGCTGCACTCGCTGAGTTTCTCCAGCATTTTTGTGTACCTTTCCTTGAGTTCTTCCAGTTGAAGTTTGGAGGCTAAGAGCCTGGACCTCTAAGCCTTCAGCATGAAAAGGATGGGAAAGCGATAGCAGGGTAGAGTAGCAGGAGGAAGGAAATGTGGCAATAATTGTCTGAGCATGAGGTCCTATCCACACCCAGTTTGATGGATTCACTTCAACAGTAATTTGAGAAATGAACAATGCTTGAGCTGACTTGCTTCTCCATGGACCTATCACAGAGGTCAGCAACATTGTACAGCCCAAACTGCAGTAACAAAGCCTTATCAAATAGTCTGTTTCTATGCTTGTGCTTCACTCCTGATAAAGCGTGAAAACTATGAAAAATAATTTAATGCAGAAAAGTATGGAATTTATTCCCTAGAAAAATGCTATGCCTTTTCCCATTCACTGAGCTCATGTACTGTATATCCCTCCTCACAAAAAGCACATATGAATAAGCTCCCATAATATTATCAAATTCACGTCCAACCCACCTACATACATCTGTTCTTATTAACAGAAATTATTATTTTTTTCTCACTGTGTGTTTTCATAATTGTTCTTTATTCTTAGTCTTCTGTGATTCTGATGCCATTCATCATAACATTGTGACAGTATCATTACCACCACGAGTGATTTTTGTGTATTTTCTTACAGACAAAATTGACTCTAAAAACAGAACTCGTTCATTACCTGGAGACTGCCTGTAAATATTCCCTCAGTCATTTTCTTCCTTGCTAAACATTGTATACAGTCTACTTATTTGGACACCTCACGCAGTTTTACTGGCACCTTGCAGCTGGCAGTGGTTGGGGCTACTTGTAACATGGGTCTCTATCAGGATGGTGTCTGACATGGACTAGAGGACACAAATCACATTACCCTCCCTCCCTTATGTTTTCCCTCATCTCCGTGGATTCTCTGTGGCTGGGTCAGCTTTGGGTTCTGTAATATCCAATGACTTTCCCTTTGTAGAATTGAACAAAAGCACTGCATTCATGATGATTTCCTGCAGCTCTTGTCCTAAATGTATATCTCGCTTCTTGTTGTACAGTGGTAGAGATGCTGCCTTGCAGCACCAGAGACCCGGGTTCGATCCTGACTGAAGGTGCATGTTTGTACGGAGTTTGTACATTCCCCCCATCATCTGTGTGGATTTTCCCCTGCCAAAGATGTGCAGGTTTGTAGGCAAATTGGTTTGCCTACAAACATCACACATTCAGAAATTCAACCTGACTTTTTGGTGAAATTTTAATTTGCATTACTAACTATTTTCTGATGTTAAAATGCCTGAATATTACCAAATCACAGCAGAGTATGCAACATTCATTGCAGTGAGATTTTCAATTTCACTGCTCTAAAGAGCAGTTCTTGTTTACTCACTGAACAATCAGTCTTCACTGACCATTCGGGGGGCACAGTGGTGCAGCGGTAGAGTTGCTGCCTCACAGCACCAGAAACCCAGATTCGATCCTGACTACAGTTGCTGCCTGTACGGAGTATATCCATTCTCCCCGTGACCTGCATATGTTTTCGTCAGGAGCTCCGGTTTCCTCCTACACCCCAAAGACAGTATGGGATTGTAGGTTAATTGGCTTGGTAAAATTGTAATTGGTCCCTAGTGTGTATAGGATAATATAAGTTCAATGTTTATGTGAGAGGAGGCATCATCTACTTTATTCTTCAGTCCACAGTTGCAGGCAGAAAAGGCATTTTCTCCTGAATAAATTCCGTGTGAAATCCATCACATGCACGTGTCGACATGCCCAATTCTGGCGGAAGATCTGAGATTGGACTGGGAACATCTGATCACAAAACACCTTTGTGCAGCTAGCATTCACTGGTACCATTTACACACATGATTAGTAATTAACGTGCGCTGTGCTCACTTATGCGATTGCAACAGAAACTGAATCCAGAAGTCGTGTTCATGACCTGCATTATTCACTTACTGTCCAACAACAAGAAAAATATAAGATTACATCAATTCACGAGTTGAAGGAAAACCACTGGGGCATCAATATTTTCCCCGCAGAACTGGCTGTAATTATTTCTATGCACTGTGCCATTCATCAAGGAATTGCTAACAAAGCTCACAGCATCTATGTGTTACTCACCTTGGTACAAGATGTTTCAAATGGTGATTCTCCCGCAAGCCCATACCGCAATGTTGTTTGGTGCCAGAAGTGGAACATACCTGATTATCCTGAGAGGTAGTTATGCTTCCAGCCTTCTCCCTACACTTTACCCCTCCCCCTAACGGCATTTTAGTTTAATTTGTGTAGTTTAGAAATACAGCACGGAAACAGGCCCTTCAGCCCAGCGGGTCCGACCACATTAACACTACCCTCCACTCACTAGGGACAATTTTAACATTTACCAAGCCAATTAACTTACAAACCTGTACGTCTTTGGAGTGTGGGAGGAAACCGATGACCTCAGAGCAAACCGACAGGTCACAGGGAGAACGTACAAACTCCGTACAGACAGCACCCGAAGTCGGGATCGAACCCGGGTCTCCGACGCTGCAAGTGCTGTAAGGTAGCAACTCTACCGCTGTGCCATCGTTGCGCCCATTTTTGAAAAATTTTCTTTCACTTTCATGGCAGCCTTGCCAATGGTGACAATTGTGTACCTCACCACCTTGTCCACCTGTATTCCCATTTTCTAGGAACTATGTATGTATTCCAGTGGCACTCTATTGAACAACACTCCACCGGGCCCTACAATTCATGGGCTAATCATGGCCTGGATTAAGTTATCAAAATGCATAATTTTGCACGCCTGAGTTAAATTCCAACTGTCATTCTCCTACATTTCCAATTGATCTACATCCTGTTGGGAACTTAAATAACCTTTTTCATTGATGCTTTGATGTCTCCAACCTTTTTCATTGTCCATTTTGCCATAAAAATGAGTAAACCACT